>NC_082709.1:21463242-21782975 GCF_030144855.1 Hypanus sabinus
ATGTTAAGGGACCTCAGTCTCCTCAGAAAATAGAGACTGCTCTGACCCTTCTTGTAGACAGCCTCAGTGTTCTTTGACCATGAAGGAAATTATTTCCCCTGAAGGAAACCATGCTGGACTCTGGCCTATATTCTCATGCACCTTCAAGTAACCCGAACCTCATACTTAATAATTGACTAACATCCTCCCAACCACTGAAGTCAGGCTAACCGGCCTGTGATTTCCTTTCTTCTGCCTCCTTCCCTTCTTGAAGTGTGGAGTGACATTTGCAGTTATCCAGTCCTCTGGAACCATTCTAGAATCTAGTGATTCTTGAAAGTTCATTGCTAATGCCTCCACAATCTCTTCAGCCATCTTTCAGAACCCTGGGATGTAGACCACCTGCTCCTGGTGACTAATCTGCCTTCAGACCTTCCAACTTCTAAAACACCTTCTCCTTATTAATAGCAACTGCACTCATTTCTGCCCCTTGACACTCCTAAATTGCTGGCTTACGGCTAGTGTCTTCCACAATGAAGACCGACACAAAACCCTTATTGAGTTCATCCACCATGTCTTTGTCCTCCATTACTACCTCTCAAATGTTATTTTCCAGCAGTCCAATATCTAAAATAAATAAATTTGACATGGTCCACCAAATCCTCAAGAGCTTCTACAGGGGCACCATTGAGGGCATCCTGACTGGCTGAATCACCGGCTGGTATGGGAACTGCACCAACCTTGATCGACGGGCACCTCAGAGAGAGGTACGGACGGTCCAGTGCATCTGTGGATGTGAACTTCCCTCCATTGAGGACATTTATAGCAGCAGACGCATAAAGGAGGCCTAGAAGATCATCAAGGATGCCAGTCACCCCGACCACAAACTGTTTCAGCTGTTTCTGTCTGGCAAATGCTACCGCAGCATTAAAGCCAGGACCTACAGGCTACGGGACAGTTTCTTTCTACAAACCATTAGAGTTTTAAATTCACATGTCTGTACATTGCGACAGAGTCATAACACAAAGATTTTTTACACCCTCACATTGTGAGATGGATTTTAAATAAACTATAAAACCTACTCTCACCTTGCATTTACTTTTTATATATCCAAAAAAAAGACTATATTTTGACTATAAGTGTGTTATAAACACATTGCACATCCCCATATTGCTTTCCTTTATGTAACCCCCTAGGTCACCTCAGGCTCGCTCAGCTCGTTCTCGTCTAGGGGGAGCAGCCTTCAGCCCCGCCAAACTGGGTAATCAGCTGGTGTGGATGCTGTGTGATGTCCCCGCCTCCCCAAAAACAGACAATAAGCGATTAAATGAGTACAATTTATAAAGGTTACTATAACTAAGTGATTAATAACGATACAGTATATATGAAGAGAAAAAAAATAAAGAAAAGGCGCCAAACTTATCAAAGTCCAAACCACTTTGTGCATAACCATTGGAGCTCAATTACTGAAGTCTTCTGGCCACCATTCGATCCCCTCTGAACTCCTCGACTCGCAGCTCAGGACCCTCCGAGTGGTCAACCAAACACATCTAGCTTCATCCCCCCTCCTCGGAATACCTCCTGGCCTCGGACCCCCGCTTGGGGTCCGTTCCTCGCCCAGCTTACAGCATTGCGTCCTCTCTCTCTCACCCCCTCGCGCCAATCTGCCCAAAAGCCTGTCAACAAAAGCTTACAGAGTCAGAAGAAAGAACATTAATCCCCATTTGGTTTACAAAGGAATACAATTCTCGTTATCAGTAAATTTTAACCCAAACAAGCTTCCAGCACTCTCTCGCAATAAAGAAGCATTCCTGCTAGTTAACAAAACAAAAAAAACCCTTTTGATTACATACACAGTAACAAAGGAAAAAGAAGAAACCCCCTTTACATTTAAAGTGTATTTTTATTCTTTTGGTTTAGGGTAATATTCAGAACTGAAAGAAGTCCCTGCTACAGGTTGTCTGTCTCTAAAATTAATTGCTTGCACACAAAGTGGCTACTGCTCATTCAAGAAGTCACATGCAGTTTTGCCAAGTTGCAGTGTTCGAACAGCCTAAGTATCAAAGCATTAAACATGCAAGACAGCTTTACAAAATATTGCAATCAACTCCCACTTTTCAAGTTCAATCACAGCTTCAAGTACTTGGGCATCAACATCTCAGAGAATCAATCCTGGACCCAGTACATTGATGTATCATGAGAAACACATGACAGCTGCTCTTAAACACAGGAGATTCCACAGATGCTGGAAATCCAGAGTAACTCAGAAAAAATGCAGGAAAAACTCAGCATGTCAGGCAGTATCAATGGAGAGAAATAAACAGTTGATGTTTTGGGCCGAGACTGGAAAGGAAGGGGAAAGGTCAGAAGAAAAGGATGGGGAGAGGGGAAAAAATTCAAGTTGGAAGGTGATAGGTAAACACAGGTGAGGGGGAAGGCAAGTAGGTGTGGGTTGAGGGGGAGGAATGAAGTGCTCTACTTCATTGGGAGTTTCAGGAAATTCGGTATGTCACTAAAGATTCTTGCAGATGTCTCCAATGGAGAGTATTTTGATTGCTTGTATTGTACACTGTGAATATACAGAATCACAAAAGGCTTCAGTTGGTTACATACTCAGCTATCTCCAACACTGGCATAATCCTCCTCACCAGAGGATATCTTCAAGAAGGTAGCATCCATCACTAAGGGCCCTCACCATTTTGGACATGCCCTCTTCCAGTTACCACCATCAGGGAGGTGGTACAGGAGCCACACAAATGATTCAGGAACAGCCATCTCTCCACTAGCAGATTTCTGAATGGTCCATACATGTCATTATTACACCACCCCATTATTCCTGTATTTTGGATTATTTATTTATTTCTGTAACTAATCATTTTCTTATGTCTTTGCACTGTACTGCTTAAAGTTCGAAGTAAGTTTATTATCAAAGTACATACAAGTCACCATATACAACTCTGAGATTCATTTTCCTGCAGGCATTCACAGTAAGTGCAAGAAGCACAATAGAATCAATGAAAGACTGTGCCCAGCAGGATGGACAAACAACCAATGTGCAACATTTTACACATACAAATTAATAAATAAATGAGCAACAAAAACAAAGAACATGAGATGAAGAATTACTGCAAGACAACAAATCTCATGTCATAGACAATAGGTGCAGGATAGGCAATTCAGCCCTTCGAGCCTGCACCGCCATTCAGTATGATCATGGCTGATCATCCAACTCAGAACCCTGTACCTGCTTTCTCTCCATACCCCTTGATCCCTTTAGCCACAAGGGCCATATCTAACTTCCTCTTAAATATAGCCAATGAACCGGCCTCAACTGTTTCCTGTGGTAGAGAATTCCACAGATTCACCACTCTCTGTGTGAAGAAGTTTTTCCTCATCTCGGTCCTAAAAGGCTTCCCTTTTATCCTTAAACTGTGACTCCTCGTTCTGGACTTCCCCAACATCAGAAACAATCTTCCTGCACCTAGCCTGTCCAATCCCTTCAGAATTTTATACGTTTCAATAAGATCCCCCCTCAATCTTCTAAATTCCAGTGAGTATAAGCCTAGTCGACCCAGTCTTTCTTCATATGAAAGTCCTGGCATCCCAGGAATCAATCTGGTGAACCTTCTCTGTACTCCCTCTATGGCAAGAATGTCTTTCCTCAGATTAGGGAACCAAAACTGCACACAATATTCTAGGTGCAGTCTCACCAAGGCCTTGTACAACTGCAGTAGAACCTCCCTGCTCCTGTACTCAAATCCTTTTGCTGTGAATGGCAACATACCATTTGCCTTTTTCACCGCCTGCTGTACCTGCATGCCCACCTTCATTGACTGGTGTACAATGACACCCAGGTCTCGTTGCATCTCCCCTTTTCCTAATTGGCCACTATTCAGATAATAATCTGTTTCCCTGTTCTTGCAACCAAAGTGGATAACCTCTCATTTATCCACATTAAATTGCATCTGCCATGAATTTGCCCACTCACCTAACCTATCCAAGTCACCCTGCATCCTCTTAGCATTTTCCTCACAGCTAACACCGCCGCCCAGCTTCGTGTCATCCGCAAACTTGGAGATGCTGCATTTAATTCCCTCGTCTAAATCATTAATATATATGGCAAACAACTGGGATCCCAGCACTGAGCCTTGCAGTACCCCACTAGTCACTGCCTGCCATTCTGAAAAGGTCCAGTTTACTCCCAACTCTTTGCTTCCTGTCTGCCAACCAATTCTCTATCCACATCAATACCATACCCCCAATACTGTGTGCTTTAAGTTTGCACACTAATGTCCTGTATGGGACCTTGTCAAAAGCCTTTTAAAAATCTATACCACATCCACTGGCTCTCCCCTATCCACTCTACTAGTTACATCTTCAAAAAATTCTGAGATTCATCAGACATGATTTTCCTTTCACAAATCCATGCTGACTTCGTCTGATGACTTCACCTCTTTCCAAATGTGCTGTTATCAGATCTTTGATAACCAACTCTAGCATTTTCCCCACCACCGACATCAGATTAACTGGTCTATAATTCCCCGGTTTCTCTCTCCCTCCATTTTTTAAAAAGTGGGGTTACGTTAGCCAACCTCCAATCCTCAGGAACTAATCCAGAATCTAAGGAGTTTTGAAAAATTATCACTAGTGCATCCACTATTTCTTGGGCTACTTCCTTAAGCACTCTGGGATGCAGACCATCTGGCCCTGGGGATTTATCTGCCTTTAATCCCTTCAATTTACCTGACACCACTTCCCTACTAACATGTATTTCCCTCAGTTCCTCCATCTCACTGGACCCTCGGTCCCTTACTATTTCCAGAAGATTATTTATATCCTCCTTAGTGAAGACAGAAACAAAGTAGTTATTTAATTGGTCTGCCATGTGTTTGTTCCCTATGATCAATTCACCTGTTTCTGACTGTAAAGGACCTACATTTGTCTTGACCAATTTTTTTCTTTTCACATATCTGGCTCTACCCATATCGATTCCACATCCTCTAGGCTAATATCCTTCCTTTCTATTGCGTTAATCTCTTCTCTAACCAGCAATGCTACCCCACCTCCTTTTCTTTCCTGTCTATCACACCTGAATATTGAATATCCCTGGATGTTGAGCTCCCATCCTTGGTCACCCTGGAGCCATGTCATTGTGATCCCAACTATATCATATTAATTAATAACTATCTGCACATTCAATTCATCCACCTTGTTATGAATGCTCCTTGCATTGACACACAAAGCCTTCAGGCTTGTTTTTACAACACACTTAGCCCTTATACAATTATGTTGAAAAGTGGCTCTTTTTGTTTTTTGCCCTGGATTTGCCTGCCTGCCACTTTTACTTTTCATCTTACTACTTTTTGCTTCTACCCTCATTTTACACCCCTCTGTCTCTCTGCACTTGTTCCCATCCCCTGCCACATTAGTTTAAAGCCTCCTGAACAGCAGTAGCAAATGCTCCCCTGAGGACATTGATTCCAGTCCAGCCCACGTGCAGACTGTCCTGTTTATACTAGTCCCACCTCCCCCAGAACTGGTTCCAATGCCCCAGAAATTTGAATCCCTCCCCCTTTCACCTTTTTTCAAGCCACATATTCATCTGAAATATCCTCCTATTTCTACTCTGACTAGCACATGGCACTGGTAGTAATCCAGAGATTATTACCTTTGTGGTCCTACTTTTTAGTTTATCTCCTAACTCCCTAAATTCACCTTGTAGGACCTCATCCCATTTTTTACCTATATCGTTGGTACCTATGTGCACCACGACCACTGGCTGTTCACCCTCCCATTACAGAATGTCCTGCAGCCACTCAGAGACATCCTTGACCCTTGCACCAGGGAGGCAACGTACCATCCTGGAGTCTCGTTTGCAGCCACAGAAATGCCTATCTATTCCTCTTACAATCGAATCCCCTATCACTATAGCTCTCCCACTCCTTTTCCTTCCCTCCTGTGCCGCAGAGCCACCCATGGTGCAATGAACTCGGCTGCTGCTGCCTTCCCCTGATGAGACATCTCCCCCAACAGTATCCAAAACAGTGTATCTGTTTAGGAAGGAGATGACCCCAGGGGACTCCTGCACTACCTGCCTACTGCTACGCTGTCTAGTGGCCACCCCTTCATTTCGGCCTGTGTAGCCTTTACCTGCGGTGTGGCCGACTCACTGAACGTGCTATTCACGACTTTCTCAGCTTCGCGGAGAAATGAATCCAGTATGAATCCAGTCGCAGCTCCAGATGCTCAATGAAGTCCGCCGGAAGCTGCAGTTGGACACACTTCCTGCACACATAGTCGTCAGGGACACTGGAAGTATCCCTGATTTCCCACATGCTGCAGGATGAACAAACCACGGGGCCAATCTCAGCTGCCATGACCTACCCAATACTTGGCTCAACTTCTGAAACTTTCTCCTTTGAAAGGAACTTACCCGGCCTTACCTCACTTGGAGTGAAGCTCATCCTCAGCCTCTTCTCGTCAAAGCCTCAAATCTCCACTTCTTCACTGGCCGCTCCACTTGAGGTAACCCTCTCTTTATTTGAGCTTTTCAAACTGCTTGGTCACCTGACCTCGATTGCCCAATCAGCTGCTTTCTGCTGAGTCTCAGCTGTTCAAATCTTGATTGTCTAATCAACAGCTTTCTGCTGAGCTATTCAAATCTTGATTAACTTGATTGCACAGTCCAACCGCCAAAACTGCCAGAATCTCTCGAGTCAGTAATCATAAATCTGATTTTGATTCTCTCTTTGCCCTGCTCTCATCCAGAAAAAATGTATCTGCACTGACTGGAGCCAGTTAATACAAACCTGACTCTCAAAGCTGTCATCAGCATCAGAATATCAATTTAACTATCAATTTCAGGAGGTCAATGCAGGTTAACTCAAAGATGAGTATTGTGGAGGTGGGGTTACTTCCAGAGTGATTCAAAAGAGGCTAAGTTAACAATATTTCCTTTATGTTAAGTTCTTGAGTTCATTCTTCTTTACTAGTCAATGACAATTCCTCAGCTTATCTGAGGCATCTGGCTTCCACAAATGCTCATGGCGCCATCTTGTCAACTTCAGACAGAACTAAGAACAAGTATGAGACCAAGCACTGAGAATGTCCTAACTCCTACTCATTGAGATTGAGATGTGCTCCTAAGTTCAAGCTTTTCACACATAGATCCTCCCCAGAGGAGAAACCTAGTTACCTTTCTCCTTGCCTTGTAGGGAAGCAAGTCAAAATACCCAATAAAAACACAAAATGCCGGCAGAACTCAGCAGGCCAAACGGCATCTATGAGAGGAAGTAGTGACGATGTTTTGGGCTGAAACCCTTCATCAGGAGTGAATACCCAGTACTGTGCTTAATAAATTATCTGCCCTGAGATATTGGAAGGGTGTCCAGGATCAAATGCAAAGTTAGACAAGTCTATGTGTTCTTCTTACAAAGTCAATATTGTTTGGCTACAACAATGTTAAAATATTCATGACATAATAAAGTATCATGATTTCCCTTTCTTTGGTTCATATTGGTTCATATAAAACCTCCAGGGCACTATGATTTTTTTGCTGTTGTTCAATAATTAAAAATTTAATGATACTCATTCCTAGATAATCCTTTCCCAATTTGTCATCTCCCATTACCCACTGCTTCCTCTGTAACGTTTCCCTGCTTTGATCACTCCTCTGTTATCCAAGTGGTCCGTGGAGCTTGCAGATGATTTCACACAATCTGGTGACACATTAACATAATGAAACTGTCTGACTATTTAGAGATGTTTTCTGACTTCACTATCTGCTTACTCAACAGCTTGAGTACGTAATTTAGAGATACTCCCTTGATGATCATTGAATGCAGCAATTACACAAAGTCCATCAGGCTAAGGATCGGGTTCAGAGGCTAAAAACAGAGGTTGCAGGGGCAGGCTCTGCGGTGTATTATGCTGCTTCAACCATCAGAACATTAAACCTTTGATATTCTGAATAGGAAGAAAACAATGAGCAATTCCAGTTAAGAACTTTTCAGGCACTGTGTTCTCAAGAGGGACTGGGGAAGGCCAAGAATTGCAGCTCTAGCCGCTGAGTCTAGATCCTGTGCAAATGATTAAAAATATGACCAAAGCTGAGCTAAGAAGGAAGGCTTGTGAAACTAATGTCCAACGTGAACTCTCATGAAACACAATGGGATCTTCAATCAAAATCAATTATTTGAAATAATAGAGTTGTAAATTAAAGGATACATGAAAGATTAAAATAATTTCCCCCACCTCAATGGCAGTGCAAATGAGGTCAGGCTGAGAGCTTTGATCCTACACCTAACAGATAGCACAATCACACTTTCCTTAATGTCTATCCAGCCAAGTGATGTTTACTTTTTGCACCACTGTTTCTAGATATTTTCACAAGCTAATACTGTAATGGAGTAAAATTAGCAATTCTGCAATAGCGATAACTGTACTGTCTTTACCTAAAAGATTGATTAACTCCCTCGAGATACTTCCCAAAGCCTGATAGATCTGCCAGACTCATCGGCTGCCCTCTCTTCACAAAATGCTCCTTCTAGCCCAGGGATATTGTTCCAATGGGAAGCTAATTCCTTCTTCAAAAAGTTTAAAGTACATTTACTATCAAACTATGCATACATTATACAACTTTATACAACATCATACATGCAATGCACAGAAAAAAAATGCAAACTCTAAAATTAAGCAATTTACATTCAGAAACAAGAGAAAATCTGCAGATGCTGGAAATCTGAGCAATGTACACAAAATGCCAGAGGAACTCTGCAAATCAAATCTGGAAAAAAGTAGTCGACGTTTCGGGCCAAAACCCTTCAGCAGGACCTGGTTTTGGCCCAAAACATCGACTGTAGTTTTGTCCATAGATACTGCCCGGCCTGCTGAGTTCCTCCAGCATTTTGTGTGTGTTGCTCAGTTCATGAAAGTGAGTCCACAGCCATGAAGCCAGTGTCAGCCAATCCAGGAGCCTGTTACTTACAGGCCACCGCCTCAGTTCAATGCAGAGACAAGTAAATCTCACAGGGCGCGAGCATTTCTCACCTCTGGCCCCTTTTCAATCTGACCTGGTACTTAAATTAGTCAAAAGTAGGTCATTCCTTAATTTAAAAAAAGATTGGGAGGGGACTTATTTATTACACAGATGGACATACCGAAAATAAATTGCATGGCTCCTGTTAGCCCTCCTTTGATTCTTTTGCCACTGATCTATACCAAGGGTAATTTGCAGTAACGAAGTAACCCACCATGGGTTGAGGAGAAAATGTCAGAGCACTGTGCAGTCACAGGGAGCATGTGCAAACTCCAGAGTCAGTACTCATTGTCAGGGTTGATCCCAGGTCTCTGGAGAGAGATGCAGATCAAGGAAAGGGATGGAAGGCAAAGGGCAGCAGGAGATTGGAGTGGGAGGTGAAAGCAGTTAGAGATCCACAAGGGCAAGGGAGAGACAGACATTGGTGAGCTGAATGAGATCAGGAGGCCTGGCGAGTGAAGTGCTGGAAACTGGAAGAGCTTGGAGTGGTGATAATTTGCTGGGGAAGAGCTGAAGGTCACGGTCAGATATGTGAGGATCAGAATCTGATTTATTTACACTGGGTTGCTTTGTTTCTCTAGTCATTCTTCTTCTGTCTGTTGGCCTGACCATGCCATGACTGGTTTGGGCTGGAACCAGGTCTCAGGCTGCCTACCAGCTTGGAGTTCCTTCCCAAGTAAGAGAGTCTGGTAAAGTGCTCACTTTTTATTCATTAGTATTGTCTGCATACTTGGCAGGCTGTTCCTCCTGCCTTTCGCATAATCCTTCTGGGCCAGTTTAAGCAACCCCACCCCCACTGTTGCCTTCCCCCTTCCTTCCCAGTCCTGAAGAAGGTCCCAGACTGTTTGTTCATTTCCGTTTTGTGTATGCCGCTTTGGATTCTTCGCGTTGCAGAGTCGATCATGCTTGTGTTAAGGAAGGATTGTCTGGTTTGATACTAGCAGTCGAGGGCCAACATTGCAATGAGCAGAAGATGTGGATTGATCGATGAGAGGCAATGCAGAGATCAGGCAACAGGCTTAGACGGGGAGTAAGGCAGCACACACACACACAATGCTGGAGGAGCTCAGCAGGCCAGGCAGCATCCAGCCATCGATGCTGCCGAACCGGCTGAGTTCCTCCAGCATCTTGTTCATGTTGCTTTGGATTTCCAGCACCCGCAGACATCCTCATGTTTAGATGGGGAGTAAGCTGGTTTGCCTTTTCTCCTGAAAAGTGTGAAAATGATGGTAACTACGGGAATAAGGGCCAGCCAAGCTTTAGAATACTACTCCTCCTTTTCACTACGCTCATATGCAACTCAGCTTTCAAGACATGGAGCTCCTTGTAAGTGAGATCAGTAAAGATAAAGGAAGACTTTATTTTTCAAAACATCCTCGCTTTTCTCAGGTGGAAGATCAAATGATAACATTCTGAGCAAATTCAACAGCCTAATTCCACTAACTGAACTGAGGGTATTGCAATCAGTTAGTTACATCTGATCTTGGTTTGGTGGGTGGCATTGCATCTCTACAAGTGAAGTTCATAGACAAGGAAATAAAACACAAGGCATTATTCCAAAAACTAAGTTTCTTTTTGCCAGAGTCAGAAAACACCCAGACTACCTGCTTCAACTAATGCAGAAGATGCCACAGAACAGGGAATTCTCCTGGTCTTCTTGCCTGAACCCAACACACCAAAGACATAGAAATGAGTAGAACATTCAGATCTTTATTGCATTTTGGTTCTGTAATTGTTCTGTTTGCACATATAATAACTAATCAGGATCTAAAATCAATCCTCACGGGATAAGGAAGAGACTGAATAAATGTTATATGGTCATTGAGCAATACAGCTCAGGTACAGGCACCTTAACCCAATGAGTCAATGCTCATCACACTGCCCACCCAGCTAATTCCCTGTATTCAGCCCATATCCCTCTAAGCCCCTCCCTTCCTTGTCAGAATCAGAATCCACTTCCTCTGGCAACTCATTCCCTATATTCACTCCTGTGAAGAAGTTGCCCCTTAGGGGCCCTTTTAAATCTTTCCCCTCTCAACCTTGTTAACCTTCCACAATATCTCGGGCCCTCAAGTCCTGGCACTGACCCCATAAGCCTTTCCTGCACGCTTTCTGTTTAACCATGTCTTTCCAATGCCTGGGAGACCAAGACTGTACAAAATACTCCAAATATGGCCTCACCAATAATTTATACATGTACAACATGTACTAACTTGTACCAAGAGTTGTCCCAACTCTAATACTAAATGCTCTGACTGAATCAAGATTCAAAACACTGATGCCTGGACTACCTTAACTACAGTAGTACAGGCATCACTGCATAGCAAGAATATCTCCTGCACACATTTATAAATGATAAGACTTTTGTTGTACCCATCAACATTACTATTCTCTTTTGTGTACAAAGTCTAATTAAATAATAAGTGGCTTGTATCACTTTCTATCAGGAGCCAGTTGTCAGATCTCTGGCAAAAACCAGATAAAAATCTAGAGGATCTGTTCATAACACACATAAAACGCTGGAGTAACTCAGCAGGTTAGGCAGCATCTATGGATAGGAATAAGCAATCAACGTTTTGCCCCTGTGCTGTATTTGAGTAATATTTGAGTAATATTATAAATATATTGTTGGATTAAACATCTTGTCCACATAATTCATTTTGGGTTATATGCAAGAAGCACGTGAATGGCATACATTACTATGCCAGCACGTCATATGTGAGTGCCTTACTCAAAGTAAAGGAAAGAAACACTAAATAGGCCAATGTGCTGGCTCCTGTGTTTCTCTTTTGATCAGTTCCTGGAGTTGCAGAACATACCAGGGCCACAACCCTTCATCAGGACTGGAAAGGCAAGGGAAGGAAGGCAGAATAAGACAGAAGTGGGTGTGGGAGAGGGGCAGGAGTACTCCCCCCACCCCAACTAAACCCTCCCGAGAAGCTGTTGTAGAATTCACGATTTAAATTATGCTGAGTCAAGTGTAGTTCCTCCCCTTCTGAAAAGGAACTTCAAATGTGCCCACCAGCACCTTCCAAAATGTGACTGAGAAAAGTTGCTGGTATTTTGGTGGATCCGTCTCATTCATTTAGGGTAACATTCTAGACCAGAAAAGGGAAAATCATGGCCCTACCCACTCACTTTTCCTCTTCAAGCATTGACTTTAATTGTAGTAATAGAGACCTGGCATAAGTAGATGTATCCTGACCCTAGCTTACTTTCTGAATACTCTTCTGCAATGAGACCTTCACATTGTATTTTTCTGCAGGGTCTCCCTTTAAAATCTGTGGTGCTAAGTGCTTCCTTTAAACTAGCTCTACCATTGCTGCAAAAACTTTACATTCTTGCTGAACTGCTGTGTTTGGCACTCATGAACAGTCTGATTGCTTCAGTGAGAGGCGTTTTGTTTTCTGGCCCTCGAAGCGGCAGGAAACGCTGGTACAGCAGCATGTTCCACCTTGCTCTGCAGGAGCATGAGGTTCCACAGCCATTCTGGAGATAAATGCCTTCACCCTAGTTGAAAACATTGCTGTGTGTATGGTTGAGAAAATTACTGTAGAAGTAATACAAACAGGAAAGCAGTTGGCTCAAGCAGCTTGTAATTAAGTGAAAAAACAGATTATATCGTACATTTTCAGAAATATCACAAAAAGATGCTCGTTTAATAGTCCTTGTAGACAAGGACATTCATATCATGAGGCAGGCTTTGATTCTTCAGTAGATATTAAATGAGTGTTTTAACTAATAACTAAATATTTTGTATTTAATAACAGTACTTTGAAGGAACAGAATGGTGTTTATAAATGGTCAACCAGTGCGACTAACTATGTTTACATAAAATATAAAAACACAAGTTTATTCTCATCTCTGTTGCTACTAAAACACGTTTTTGGACAGGCTAGCCTATCCTGAGACTGCTAATGTGGTAAGCACATTCCAGCACTAATACCACAATGGAAATCCCTGCCAGATGCACTGTTTGAAAATACACCCCTTGGTAAGGACTCAGAATAATTTGATCATCTTCTAACTGATACCAGGAGGTTCCTGAGTGAAACTAACTTCCAACTGAGTGCCAATATGTGTATCCATTTAAATTTGTTTTTAAGCCGCTGCAATTTAGTTAATTATCTCTAGTAGATTAACCAAGTCTGACACATGCGTTCCTGGAGACCTGGTAACGGTGATGTGCGAAGCACAACACACTACAGACCAGGCAGTGAAGTTCAATTCCTGCCGCTGCCTGGGAGGAGTTTGTATGTTCTCTCTGTGATTGCGTGGGCTTTCTCCCGGTGCTCCCACAGTCCGAAGATGCACCAATTGGTAGGTAACAGGCCATTGTAAATTGTCCTGTGATTAGGCTAGGATTCAAAACTGGAGAATTGCTGGGCAGCGTGTCTCCAACAGCCAGAAGGGCCTATTCTGCACTGTATCTCAATAACTAAATAAATTAATTACTAAATTTGATACTCTAACCATACCAGATGAAAATGCGCAATACCTCCCTGTTCTAAATGTCATTCTCTTTCGTTTAGACCAGGGTTTCTCAGCTGGGATTTCACAGGCAGTGAGTGAACAGCCCTGTTAGCAATCTCGTTAGAGGTCTCGGCTCAGTCTGGCTGTGTGCTAGACTGAAGATCGTCCTTATTTGGTTGAGTCCATTCTCAGTTTTTGGCGCAAGAGAGGAGCACTAATGATAATTGGTGAGCACTGTATTGCATGGAGGGGGACGGCAGGCTGATGAGGAGAGTGAAGTGTGTTTTCTGATTATTGAATGGACTTGCCCACTTTTATATTTTATTAACCCATATTTTACAGACACATCTGATAGTCCAACTTGACAATTTTTGAATTACAATCTTTGGAGCCATTCCACTACACTAGCGCAACAATGGGCACAAAAAAAGTCCGTCTTTACAATGAAGGCCACTTATCACTGGGTTCTACAGGGACTGGTGATCCAAGTTGTCCTATCCCATCGTGCCTCATCTGTGACAAACAACTTACAAGTGCAGCAATGGCTCCAGCAAAACTGAAAAGCCACTGAACTACGAATCACAGCCACATGAAACATAAAAGTACTGATTATCTTAAACAGGAATTGCAAAACAGAGTAAAGCTTATGTTGGTAAAATCGGAGTCAGTAAACTGACCCAGGAAGGAAGTTAGTTAGTAAGAGAACTTATTACGCAGAAAAGGAAAACTCACACAGTTGGTGAAAACCCAATAACGGCAGCATGAAAAATTATAGTGCATAAAATACTGGGAAAAGATGCAGTACGAGATATGGAAAAGGTCAATGATAATGATGGCAGGCTCTTTATTTGCGAAAGTCAGGAGGGAAGAACAGAGTCCTCAGGAGTGACGGCATGATTGTTGGTGACTGTGGAGGCCTACTCTGGATCTGCAGATTCTGGGACAGTAGGGACACGGGACCAGCTGCGGCATGAGTGCTTGGGTAGTAGGATACTTCCTCCATCTCCTCCTCTCTTTAGTAGCTGCCCTTCTGGATTCCTCAAAATTCTTGGCTGCACCGTGGATCAGTGTTCGCCAGCGGTCTCTGTCACAAGCCAGCCGCAGCCACTCATTGACCTCGATATTTACCTGAGAGAGCTGCTGCTGCTGGTCTTTGCACCTCCTGTGCGAAGCACCATGATCCCTCTTGCCCTGAGAGAGTTCTCTGTAGAGAACTGCCTCGGTAACCTGGAGTTGTCCATGCGAAGTACGTGGCGGAGCTCCCTGAGCAGCAAAATAGCTCCAGTGCTTGGAAATTGAGCCTCCTCCAGGACCTCGTTGTTGGACACACGATCCTGCCAGCAGACACCCATAATCACACAAGATCAGAAGACAAAGGAGCAGAAGTAGGTCATTCGGCCCATCGAGTCTGCTCCGCCATTTCACCATGAGCTAAACTATTCTCCCATCTAGTTCCAATTTCCGGCTTTGTCTCCATATCCCTTGATACCCTGACTAATTAGATACCTATCAATCTCCTCCTTAAACACCCTCAATGATTGGGCCTCCACAGCTATATGTGGCAACGAATTCCATAAATCCATGACCCTCTGGCTAAAAAAATTTCTCCTCATCTCTGTTTTAAATAGGTACCCTCTAATTCTAAGACTGTGATTCTACATTATTCTTGGTTGGTGCGATTGTAACAAAACCCAATTTCCCTCGGGATCAATAATGTCCATCTGTCTGTGACCTCTTGTCCTGTACTCACCCACCAAGGGAAACAGCCTTTTCACATCTACTCTGTCCAACACTTTCAACATTCGATGGAGCAGAGGCGGCACTGATGGAAGACCCAGACTTCGGAGCCATATAACAGTGTTGAGACAATGCAGGCCTGTATTTTTGAGGACAGACACAGTTGGTGATTCTTCCACACACATTGCTGGAGGCATCCAAAGACACTGCTGGCTCTGGTGAGTCAATTGTCAACATCCCTCACTAGTGTAGCGTCGTTGGAGAGGACAGGGTAGGTGAACTGCTCAACCATGATGAGAGGGTAATCATCAATCGTGATCCCAGGTAGGTTGTAAAGGGGGCTTCTGATGGAGGAATATTGTTTTCTTCAGACTGACCGTTAACCCCAATATGAAAGCCCTTGCAGCCTTGGCGAACTAAGACTGCGTGTCCTCTGTGTGTGTGAGAAGAGTACAGTGAACACAAGAAGGGGCTTTTGCATGGATTTGTTCAGGCGAGAAGGCGGCCACTCTCAAACAGTATGATAAGTCAATGTTATGATGACATGTCACATGTTGAAGAGGTTTTGAGTTCAACCCAGCTAAGTGTGAGGTGGTTCATTTTGGTGGGTCAAATATGATGGGTCAGGGCATCAAAGGTTATGGTGAGAAGGTGGGGGAATGGGACTAAAGGGGAGATTGGATCAGCTCATTATGAAATGGCGGAGCAGACTCGATGGGCCGAATGGCCGACTTCTGCTCTTTTGTCTTATGGTCTTAAGGTGGCAGAATATAGCATTAATGGTAAGACTCTTGGCAGTGTGGAGGATCAGAGGGATCTTGGGGTCTGAGTCCATAGGACACTCAAAGCTGCTATGCAGGTTGACTCTGTGGTTAGGGCAGCATACGGTGTATTGGCCTTTGTCAACTGTGGGATTGAGTTTAAGAGCCAAGAGGTAATGTTCCAGCTATATAGGACCCTGGTCAGACCCAACTTGGAGTACTGTGCTCAATTCTGGTCACCTTACTACAGGAAGGATGTGGAGACCATAGAAAAGGTGCAGAGGAGATTTACAAGGATGTTGTCTGGATTGAGGAGCATGCCTTATGACAGGGCTCCCCAATTAGTTTTCCACAAGGGCCAAATTATGTCAAGCATGCCAAGCCAAGGGCCAAAATGTCCAGGTTTTTTTTTCCATTGGTCCAGTAAGTTGTTTTATGGGCAGATGTTGTTGTTGCTGCTATTGCCATCATTAGTAGTAGTAGTAGTAATTTAGGCCTAGGATTCTCAAAGACTGTGTCGTGGGTCACACAAGAAATGCACTGTTGAAACAAAATAAGTCCAAAACTAACCATTTAATTATGACTGTAGCTATCACATCGAGAACTCATCTGACAGATACACATACCCAACTTCTCATCCACACAGAGTTTTAGTAGTACTGCCTTTTCCCACTGTTTCTGTTCTCTCATTTATTCTACTTGTTATTTTTAGTTTGATGTATGAAGTGTAGCTATAAATGAAGTTACCAGTATTATTGTTGTTGTAATATTTTTATACCACAAGATTGACAAATGGACAAAAATAAATTGATTCACTCACCAATCAGTGAGAGAAGTGACAGCGACGGGATGAGGCAATCCTTCTGATGTTGGGCCTGAATTCTGTTGTGGCAATCCTGAGGCGCTGGCCAAGATGTGCATTGGAGAGTCTGTTTCTGTCCTGGTTCTTGATAGAGTTCATTGAAGAAAACAGTGATGCACATATGTACGTGGAGGGGAACGGTGTGAGTAGGAGCATTGCAATAGCTCTCATGTTTTTGAATTGAGCTTAGGAAACCACGTTGAATCAAAAGTCACTCACCCCAACGTCCTTGTGTTGTGCTTTGAGCAAATCAGATGCTCCCATTTCCAAGACCTCCATCTGAAGAGTTGCCTCATCTATGGAAGGCCCCAGCCTTTCAGCCTCTGCAGTCCACTGGCCATCAGCCGAAATGGAGAATGGCCGTCTCAGGAAGAGGAGGATGTCACCTGACAGTTTAGGGGAGCTTTCAAATCGTTCCCTGAAGTTTTCTGCCAGGCTTGTCACAAAATCCTTCATTACCGGATCCTCCCGCATTTCATTTTTCTCGCAATGCTCCCGCAGATGTGGAAAGTGCAACTTTCTCCCGAGAATGTTGTGCGCACTACGGGGTGGGGGGGGGGGTAGTAGATCAAGTGTACAATGTGGGATGAGGTTAAAATAAATTAGAGCAGTGTGCGTTTTATTTACATGTTATGACAGGTGCATTCACGTAAGCGCCAATGGGTCGGCACGGTCCAGACATTAGGTTCTCACGGTCCGCCTATTGGGGTTGTCTGTTCTACACCATCAGAAAAGATCACTGTTCTGAGGAGGTTGAAGAGAGCTGGACTGTGCGCATCTGTGCTCACATCATTCTGCAAATGTGTAGTAGAGAGCATCTCGACAAGCTGCATCACTTCGCGGTACGGAAACTGCACTGTGGCAGACAGGAAGTCTCTACAACGAGCTTGTCAAAACCGCCCAACGCAACACCAGCCCCAGCCTACTTGCATCAAGAACATGTACACAGAAAGGTGCCGGAAGAGGGTCAGTAACATCACGAAGGATCACACCCACCCTCCTAATGGACTGCTTGTCCCTCTCCCATCAGGGAGCATCCATGCCAGGAACACCAGACTCAAAAATAATTACTTTTCCCAAGCGGTAGGACTGATCAACATGGCCACCCTCTAACTCTCCTTCCACCACCACTTCATCATTTCCTGCCAGTCATCTCAAGTTCAGACATGGGTGTCACTTTATGTACATAAAATCAATTCATGTATTTAAGCTACTTTATGTATTTATATTTATTGTGTTTTTTTATTATTGTGTTCTTTATCTTTGAGTTTTTTTGTACTACATCAGATCTGGAGTAATAATTATTTAATTCTCTTTTATACTTGAATGCCGAAAATGACATTAAACAATCTTGAAACTTAACTTAGGCACAAAGTATACCATTTTCGTTTTATGAGTCAGAAAAATAGGACCCCAGTAAGCAAGGAATGTATTTAAACTATACAGATATAAGCCACCAAACAAACCTAAGCACAAAACTGCCAAAGTCTATTTCATGTTCTTTTTAAGATTATTCAAAATGTTGATTCCATCAGCAAGTACAACTGGACTGAGTCACATGACCTGAAGCTCCACCTGCAAGTACAGGTACTTCCGGACAAGATGGCACCCAGTTGCGAAGGCCGTCGAGGTCATGGCTCACTCGGTTGTTTCTTAGGCTCATAGGCATGGTTTTGTGGCAACTCTGGGAGCCAGTGGACGGGGATGGGGAGTTAGAGGTCTAGGGCAGTCAAGGGTTGGAGCTGGATTCTCGGTCAGAGTGTTCATGGTAGAAGGCCAGTGATCCCTGTGGACTGATGTTGGTTCAGCAATTGCCGACATAGACCGATAATCCCCATGCCCAAAGACCGAGGTTGCCTGTGAGAGAGGGCCGGTGACACCCTCCATTCAGCGAGCCACGGCTTCAGGGGTCAGTGACAGCAGGAAGCACAATGACCCACACGCCAATTATTCCTGGGCTCAGAGGAGCTCAAAACCCTGTGATTAGCAAGTCCTGGGGTCGATACCAAAGGTTGAAGACTGAAGATCAAAGACCAAAGTAGGCAAGTCCAGAGGTCAGAGGCCGAGGTTGGGGACTAGAGGTTCGAGGTTTGTAGGCAGCTTGTGCAGGGGTTAGAGGCCTGTCTGTATCTATAGTAGGGAGAAAATAGGTTTGTGCTTTTGTTGCTATGTATTGAAGCTGTTGTTGAGTTGTTATTATTTGTGTGTTCTGCTATGTTGGTACCAGAATATATGACGACAATTGAGAGTGAATCCTAGCACATCCTTAGGTTATGTTGGTTGTCAATGGAAATGTGGTAAATGAATCTGAATCATTTTAATTACTGCATTTCAAACATGAGTATGAATACTGTGCGGCTTTCATTAATTCATGCAAACAATTCATAGTTTTAAAATCATTTAAATATACAAAAAAATTTCTCCAGGCAATGATTCAGAAATCCATTGATTTCTCCTGGAGCTGTGTTTTGGTTTGTATATGCAATGGTGGAATCACAGCACAGGAGCCTGCACTTTGGCCCAAGTTTTCCATACTGGCTCTTTGTGGAGCAATCCAGTTCACTGTTCCTTTGTACAAATTCCTTTTCCTCTGGCATCTCGTGAAGATTCTTAAGCAGCAGCAAAGTTGGAACTCATCATTCCTATTTTGATGCCTTCCTCCTCCTTCCTCATTTCACTCCGACTTTGATCCACCTATTATTTTCCCTATGCTCTGTACCAATGATTATTTCAGTCAGGCTATTTCTTACTTTCCCAAATGATTGTGTGTTATATGTACCAATGGACTTTACACACTGGTCCGGAGAAATGTTGTCTCATTTGACGGTATACATGTATATAGTTAAATGACAATAAACTTGACTTGAAGCCTTGAAGTCCCTTGGATATTGTGAACTAAGGGAGGTGGCATTAGTCAGAAGGGGCATTCAACCAATTCTCCCTCATCTCTCCAGTGGATGTAATAGATACTATGACATGAGTAAGAAGCAGATGTTGCCACTGTACCATATTTATTCCTTATTGTCTCACACTTGCTTGTCGCACCCTGTGTGAAAAGTGGACTCCCTCATTTCCTATATTACTGCAGTCACCACAGGACACCCCAGGTTATGGCAGGACTCCATTCCTGTTAACTGTTTAAATCCCAAACAGTTCACAAGTCAGAAGTGGGGCTCCGAACCGTGTTACCACATGGCAGATGAATCTGTGGGCCTGCAGCAGCCAGTGGTCTATACAGCTGGTCTTCCATATACTAGTTTGCTCATATGGGCTATACACGGGGTGAGCATTCCTAAACTGGGAAGGACCTGCATATTTCAAAAGCAATTGCTGCAAATTTTGGAAGGTCCAATTTGAAGGCAGAGTTTCGGGTTAATGGCAGGATTCCTGGCAGTTCGGAGGAACAGAGGGATCATGGGGCCCATGACTGTAGAGAGCATTCTAGCAGGCTGCATCATAGTGTGAGGAGGGGATGGGGACAGGGAGGGGTGCTACTGCACAGGATTAAAATAAGCTGCAGAGTTATAAAAATAGTCAGATCCTTCCTGGGCAGCAGCCTCTGTAGTACCCAGGACATCTTCAAGGTGCATTGCCTCAAAAAGGAGACATACATCATTAAGGACCCCCATCACCCAGGACACGCCCTCCTCTCATTGCTACCATCAGGGAGGTACACAAGCCTGAAGGCACACACTACAAATCAGGAACAGCTTCTTCCCCTCTGCCATCCAATTTCTGAATGGACATTGAACCCATGAACACTATCTCATTACTTGGTTTATTTTTATTTTCGTGCACTGTATATTTACTGTAATACATGTTTTTTCCCGTTATGTATTATATTGTACTGCAGCAACCAAGACAACAAATTTCCCAACATACGCCTGAGGTATTAAACCTGATTCTGATGTCCACAAATAAGTTGAAGTTGCAAATAAGTTGATGGGATTTTTAAGAAATGTTATGTCATTAATCAGGGGATGAAGCTCAAGAGCCATGAGGTAATGTTACAGCTCTTTAAAGCACTGTTTAGGCCAGACTTGGAACATTGTATTCAGTTCTGGTTGGCTTATTCCAGGATGTGGAAGCTTTAAACAGGGTGCAGGAGAGGTCTATTAGCATGCTGCCTGTACGAGACAGCATGTTCAAAGCTCAAGGTAAATTTGTGATCAAAGTACATGCATGTTATCACATACAACCTTCAGATTTATTTTCTTGTGGGCATTCACAGAAAATGCAAAGAAACACAATAGAATCAATTAAAAGATCGTAGGACAAGATGGACAAACAACTAATGTACAAAAGACAACATACTGTGCAAACAGAAAAACATACAATAATAAATAAGCAATAAATATCAATAACAGGAACAGGAGATGAAGAGTCCTTGAAAGTCGTGTATATGTATATATATATAACCTAGGGTTTTACTTATCAGAACAAAGAAGGACGAGAGGTGACTTGATAGAGGTGTACAAGATGAGAGGGCTAGTAGAGTGAATAGCCAGAGACTTTTTTCCAAGGTCCAAAATGGCTAATATGAGCGGGTATCATTTGGAGACTGAAGAAAAGTATAAGGGTTAGGTTGGTGGCAAGCTCTTTACACAGAGAGTGGTGGGTCATGGAACACCCTGCCAGGGGTAATGGTAGTGGCAGATGTACAAGGGATATTTAAGAGACTCTTAGATAGACCCATGGATGGAAGAGAAATGGAGAGTTATGTAGGTGGCAAGGGCTAGCTTGATCTGAGAGTAGGTTGAAAGTTGGATCAATATCATGGCTGAAAGACCTGTACTATGCTGTAATGTTCCATGTCTACATTCTCATTTGTTGCAAAATATTCTGGGGCACCATGAGGTTATAAAAGGCAATAAATAAATAATTTCTTCTGATAGGTTCTCATTGCCAGAGCAATGGACAGAGACTTCAGCCTCGACTTAGTATCACTGCTCACATCTTACTCTCTACACTGACACTGAAAGGCTTGGGTTGACATTTCTGTGAGATACTCAAGGAGCAGAGCATAGACTCAGGCACAGGTGCTGAATTTTGTAAGAAATATTAATCTAAAGCTCCATCTAAACCCACCAGTGGAAATAAAACCTAGCAACTTTTGAGGAAGAGAAACATTCTGCTCCTTGGGTAATACGTATTCATCAGCCAATATGAGTTAATCAGATTATTTTGCCACTTTCCTTTGCTCTCTGTGGGACCCATGTTGAAATAGACAACCATGTTTCCTATATTGCCCAATGTGTGACATTACAAAAGTCCTTTGCATTGCCCTTCTCAATCTTCATGCTTCATTTCTTGTTGTTCATTGCCATAATAGGAAAACTGACAGGTAGCCTGCCGAAAACTCAAAACCAACAGCTCCACCGAACACGAGTAAGTCAGTTATCAAGAATTAGACAAGTTAGTGAAGAGCTGATCGTTAACACTCCATCAGGAAATAACATCAAATGCATTAGAATCTTAACCTTCAAATATCTTGCATCCTCCTGGATTTTTAAAAAATGTTTGAAAAACATTTTGTTTTAGAGTGCACCCACACACACAGACCCTATCCTCCCAAATTCCCACACATGCTCAAGATCTTCGGGTCCTCAATTTTCCTTATGTTTAGCATCTAACACAAAATGTGGAACATCTCAATCAAAGCCTCCTGACGATTTAGTCAACAGATGAGCCTCATGAATGAGAATACTCTTGCCCCCCTTGTTTGATTTTCAGTCTGTGCTGAGTTCACTACTCTTCAAGTAGCAATGCCTCAAAAAGGTGGCATCCATCACTAAGGACCCCTACCACCCAGGATATGCCCTCTTCTCATTGCTACCATCAGGAAGGAGGTACAAGAGCCTGAAGACACACATTCAATGATTCAGGAACAGCTTCTTCCCCTCTGCCATCTGATTTCTAAATGGACATTGAAACCCATGAACACTACCTCACTTCCTTTTGTTTTTATTTGCACTGCTCATCAATGTAATATATATACTTACTGTAACTCCCTTTTTCCTCTATTATGTATTGCATTGTACTGCTACCACAAAGACAACAAATTTCACAACCTATGCTGGTGATATTAAACCCATTTCTGATTCAGTTGGGACAGGTGTTATAATTAGATCAAGAAAAAGAAAGTCATTAAAGAGAGTTGGTGCTGGTCTATATGTAGTACTGTACTTTCAATAGGAAATCTGATCAGCGCAGAAGCAGAGTGGCTATCAGGAATGTCGGCTGTCTTGAGAGGGTCCAGAGAAGGTTCACAAGAATGAGCCCAGGAATGAAAGTGTTAATGTGCAAGATGCGCTTGATGGCTCTGGCCCTAAACTTGCTGGAATTTAGAAGAATAAGGGAGGGATCTTTATCAATCCAATCAAATAGTGAAAGGCCTAGATAGAGTGGACATGGAGAGGATGTTTCCTATAGTCGGGGTGGGGGGGGGGGGTGGTCTAGGACCAGAGAGCACAACCTCTAAATACAAGGACGTCCCTTAGAACAGAGGAATTCCTTTAGACAGAGGGTGGTGAATCTGTTGGAATTCATTAGCACAGAAGGCACTGGAGTCCAAGTCATTGAGTATATTTAAAATGACCATTGATAGGTTCCTGATTAGTAATGATGTCAAAGGTTACTGGTAAAAGGCAGGAGAATGGGTTTGAGAGGGATAATATACCAACTATGATGGAAAGGCAGAGCAGACTCGAAGGGCCAAACAACCTAATGTATCAGAATACTCAGGACCAAAGAAGAATAATAATCTTATCTGTTTTGCCGAGTACTAATATCCTCAAGCTGGTGTTGCCGAGGTATCAGCAAATTTTATTTGTGGCTGTGGTCAAAGAGGAAGTCTCCAGGTGCTACTGAAAGAACAATGTTATTGGAATATACAATATGCATTTTGGAGCCGAGGCAGATTAGCAGCAAGGGAGGAAGATTCATGTCTGGAACTTAGTCACCAAGGAAAGAAAGCAAGAGGCCAGGAGAGGACGAGTGGGGGGTGAAGTGCAATGCGTATTGTGAGGGAGAATTGAGGAGAGCAAAGTAAGTATAGAGAGAGGGGCTAGGCTTCAGTACTCTCCAACATTGACTGGATGTGAGGCATTTTCAGGAACAACTCCAATTGAGGCTGGGACAGGGGGGTTGTTGGATTCAAGAAGTTACTAAGCAATGGTGGGAGGATCTTATTTATCAGAGTTTTAAAAAAATTGGATCGGGGGCCAGGGCTATTCGGATGGTCAGCGAGAGAACATTGTGTGGCCCTAGAACTCAGGGCCCGATCCTGACTCTCTGGTATTGGGAATGAGCTTGGGATGGCAAGGTTTATTCAGAGTTTTGGGGAGCTGGGGTGGCAGAAGTATTAAAAGTCCAGGAGGGACATTAAGTTCTGTGGTAATAAAACATGATTTCTCAAGTAACTCCATCATCCAACTCCACTCCTCACTCCCACTCATAGTACATAGAACAAGACATGCAGTAACAGGCTCTTTGGCTAACAATGTTACACTGAGCTCATTAAGCGAAGGAAACCTAATTGAGCCTCTCCCTTCTGCCTGCACATGGTCCACATCTCTGTACCAACCCTGACGGTGTACACCAAGCGTCCACCACTCATGAAAAAATCTTCTTTAACCACGTCTTCCTTAACCATCCCCCCACCTTAACTGCATCCTTACTGCAATTAGACATTACGATCCTGGGAGATGTCTAATTTACCATTTCTGCCATCTCGAGATTTTATAAATTTATTATAAAGTGTCCCCACAGCCTCCAGCACTCCAGAGGAAACAACCCTAGTTTTTCCAAACTATATTAGAGGCTTCAAAGCTCAGCCTCCAATTCACAGGAGAAAACAGAACAAAAAAATGGCAGCATTACTGATTTCAGTTTCTAGGGTGGTGATTTTGTCTGTGGAACTATATCAGATGAAGAAATTGATGCCTTTTGAAAGGTCTAGAAAAAAAGACTTCTATTCTGAAGAAAGAGACATGGATGTGGAATAGAGAATAATATATTAAAAAAATCAGGTTCGTCGTTTTCCCCAAGTAATTTTGATTAAATTCCAAGAAGTTATACATCACAGTTTAAAATAGACATCGAGGAATGACTAGTTAAAGGGTGTCAGCAATGTGTCAAACACAGTGACCAAAAATGTAATGGCAAAGATGTTAATATTTACACAATAGCTTTACATGCTCAGGTTCCAAAAATGAACATGATTATCTTTTAAAAATTCTCTCATTCGTCGTGGGCAGAACTACTGAGAGATAAATAAATTTAAATCAAATCAAGTAATAACAGAAAACATGGCAGCTTATCCCCATGCAGCAAGGTACTTGTTAAGCAATTTGATTATAAAAAAGAACAAAATCATAACCATTTTATTAATTTAACATTGATATGTGGTTTACCTTAAGTAAAAAATAATGTCTTCCAACTTTTATCAAGAAAGACTGAGCTACGTTGAAATCTAGGAATATGATAGCTTTACAACTGTTTGTTGGTAAATTATCAGAAGCTGACAAAGAGATGAACAGGAACAAGATAGATCGACTGGTTGAGTGGTGTCACAACAACTTTGCACTGAACAACAGCAAAACTAAAGAACTCAGTGTGGACTTCAGGAAAGCAGAAAACATACCAGTCCTTGGTGGAGAGTGTGAACATCTCCAAGTTGCTGGGTGTCAGCATCTCAGAGGATCTTTCCCAGGCTCAACACATTGATGCCGTACTTCAGCAGCTCTATTAGGAGTTTGAGGAGCTTTGCAATGTCAAAGACTTTTGCAAATTTATATATACAGTGGCGAGTATTCTGATAGATTGCACGGGAGTGCAAGAAGCTGCAGAGGGCAGCTTATCCAGTTCCATCACAACCCTCAGTACTAATGAGGACACCTTCATGAGGCGGTGCCTCATCCATCACTAAGTACCATTGCAATGCGGACATACCATCTTCACAATACTACCAGACAGGAGGTCCAGGATCCTGAAGCCACACAACAATTTATGAGCAACTTTTTCCCTCTCCACCATGAGATATCTGAATGGTCCGTAAAACCATCACCTCGACCTCATTATTCTTTTATATTCGACTAATTCTTTTGTAATTTATAGTACTTTTGTGTATTTGCACTGTACTGCTGACACAAAACAATTTTTACATATTAGACAGTGATCATATCTGATTCTCAAAGGGTGGTAGAAGCAAGTCCTTGGGAAATTTTAAAGATTGATCTTATTAAATGGTTGAGTACACTCAAGGACTGAGCATTACTCATGCTTTTAACCAATAACTTCAAATGTTTATACGGTTATTACATTATTCAACAGGCAGCCAGGGCTCCCGAGCTCCAAGTTTAAATGCTACCAACGATAGCTGGACAATACAAGCCAAACATCTGGAATTAAAGCTAGCTTTGGTGACAGTAACCATAAAACTGAAATCCCACTGGTTCATTAATTTCCTCTGGGAAACAATTCTACCATCCTGATGTGGTCTGGTATATGTGTGACTCCAGACCCATCACACGGTTGACTCCTAATCATCTTGCCATTTCGATGGAAAATTGAAATGCTGGCATTGCTATTGTGACATCCTCATTCTATGAATTAAAACATTGGACTAATCCCAATTTATAGGTCTGTAATCAATATCTGAAGTGAGTGCCCTTCAAACAAGGGAACAACACATTAGAAGTGTTTAAGCTTGATTGAATCTCTCTGTAGGCTTTCCAGAGAGGGAAAATTTGGAATTAGACATTAAAGTAACATACTGATTCATAGGCTATGGGTGTCATGATCAAGACCAGCAGTTATTGCTCATTGTCCTCGAGAAGGTTGATGATGCCATTGTCTTGAACTGCTGCTGTCTGTGTGGAATATACTGAGGCAAAAAGGGATTCTTTAAATCTCCATGAGGTGAGTAATGAATGCAGAAGCTTCTGCTCTCCCTTTCCACTTTCTCAGGAGGTAGCCATCAACAGCAGAACTAACATGTATTGCACGAACTTGGGTGATTTTGCGATGGTTGGCATTCTTACTACTGTAAATAAACAACAGCTGTTGTTCCACCTAACAGCAACGATGAAATATGCATGACTCAGAATAGCATTTGGGTTACAGGCAAGAACATGGAATTGGTTATGCTTCCTTGCATCTCTTAGCCTTGATTTGACAGGTGATAAAGGTCAGAGCTTTGAAAGTACCAGCCGGCTTTTCACTTTACTGGAATGCATTCATGATTGATGCATCTGAGTGGCAGGGTGGAGATATGCCTCTACCAAAGGAGGTGGAAGGAGCTGCTTCACTCCTCAAAGATTACAATGGGCAATCCTTGAAGAGTATTGATGATGGCTAGGGTCACCCGTTTTGTAAAGACACTGCCCGGATGAAGGCAATGGCAAACCACGTCTGCAGAAAAGTTTGACAAGCACAATCGTGGTCATGGAAAGTCTATGATCACCCACGTCATACGACAAGGCACGTGATGTTGTTGATATGATGCGCGTTGCAGCCACTGTACACTGATGCTGGAAGGAGTGGTGCCTAAGCTGGTGACGTGGAGTACGTAATGAGACACTTTGATCCGCACGGTATTGAGCTTTTTGAGAGTCCATGCAAGCAGGTGAATGCATGTTCCATCAGGTGCTTGTCTGCAGTGGAGAAGCTCTGGGTACTCTTAGAGGGAGTCATTTCATTTATGATATGATAAGCCACATCAGGTGCTTGGGTTAACTTTTGGAGGGGGGAGGTGTTGATTAATAGTAACCCCTACACCCAGAGTATTGAGAGTGGATGTTTTACATTTTTACTGTCATTCATAGTCCAAAGGGAGATAGGAATGCTCTCACTTGCTGGAGTCATTGCTTAGCATTGGTGTTCATCACCCAGATCAGACGTTCAGGTTTTTGCCTACGAGTGTGTATTGTTGTGGTTTCAATAGAAGTAGAGGCGTCATCAGCAAACAGTTCAATCTTATGACAAACAAAATGAATACTTCTCTGAATGAGAGAGGGATTTATGGAGGAGGCATTGGACTGGATATATTCCAGTGCTGCTATCCCCATTCATTCCTACTGGCTTGGACAAGTGCACGGTGCTGATCTTGCTGACAAAATGTGCCACTGGATTTATGCTGCAAGGCAAGGCCCCACCCCCCGCATATATCAAAACTTCCTGAAGTCACCAACAACGCAAAATTAAAATAACTTTTAGATCTTATAGAAACATAGAAGTATGAAAGGGATTGATAAGATAGAGACAGGAAAGTTGTTTCCAGTGGCAGGTGAGACTAGAACTAGGGGACATAGCCTTAAGATTCGGGGGTGGGGGGGGTGGAGGGAATAGATTTAGGACAGAGATGAGGAGGAATTGCTTTTCCCAGAGAGTGGTGAATCTGTGGAATTCTCTGCCCAAATGAAGCAGTGGAGGCTACCTCGTAAATATATTTAAGAGAAGGTTGAATAGAATTTTGCATAGTAGGGGAATTAAGGATTATGGGGAAAAGGAGTTGAGTTTATGGACAGATCAGCCATGATCTTATTGAAATGGCAAGGCAGGCTCAATGGCCAGATGGACTACTCCTGCTCCTATTTCTTATGCTTGAAAAATTCTTCCTTTCTCAGTCTCCAGGCCAGGCTGACATGGGTCCAATTAGCTCTGACCCAGAGTAGAACGGGACAAGTGATACCCCAGTGAAACAATTGGGAATAGCCGTAAGACTGAAGATCATCTCCATATGGAGCTTAGCAGTGTTTAAATCAAGAATATTTTACCAAAAAGAATTGCCCCAATATGGGCCCAGACACTGGCTTGGCACAAGTTTAAGCAAAATTGCAATATAGTTAGTAATCTATTAAATACTAAATGGCAACACGTCTGTTGATAGATTGAACGTGACACATCAAAATTTAAACAATCCTAGAATATAATTTTAAAATCCATTTGCATCATTTGTGTGTATAAATAGTGCATAGCAAAGAAGTTGCAAACTTTGTTGACATTCTGGCAAGCGTGGATTGGGACAGGCTGTCTTTTGGCAAAGATGTACTTGTTAAGTGGGAAGCCTTCAAAAGTGAAATTGTCGGAGAAGAAAGCTTGTATGTGCCTGTCAGAACAAAAGGTAAAGATGACAGATGTAGGATACTTTGTTTTTCCAAGAGATATTGAGGTGCTGGTTAAGAAAAAAAGAGGTGCATTTCAGACTTAGGCAGGTAGGAACAAATGGGGTGCTAATGGAGTTTAAGAAATGCGAGAGGGTTCTATGGTTATGTTATGAGCAAAAGGATTTTTAAATGTTTTTTAAATTGAGATACAGTGCAGAGATGAGGCCCTTTGACCCCTCGATTCCTTCCTCCCAGCAATCCCCCAATTTAATCCTAGACTAATCACATGACAATTTACAATGACCAATTAACCTACCAACTGGCACATCTTTGGACTGTGGGAGGACACTTGAGCACCCAGAGGAAGCCCATGCAGTCACTGGGAGAATGTACAGACTTCTCACAGGCAGTGCCGGGAATTGAACCCGGGGTCTCCTGTAACATAAAGCACTGTTCTAACCTCTACACTACCATGCCACCCCAAGGGACAATACCGGTCATCTGGAAGATCAGAAGTTACTCAGGAGAGAGGGACACAGTCTATAGAAGTAAGACAAAATGCCACCAACCTCATGAGCCCTATACAGATTACAGAGGAGGGGGAGTTTGCTGTCTTGAGGAAAATTAGGGTGGACAAATCCCCGGGGCCTGACAAGCAGTTCCCTCAGATCCTGGGGGCAGGCATGTTTTGAAATTATCAGGGTCCTAGCACAGATATCAAAATCATTCTTAGCAACAGGGAAGATACCAGAAGATTGGACGATAGCCAATGCTGTCCTGCTGTTTTTAAAAAAAGGCTCTAAAAACCAGAAAATTATAGGTCACTGAGCCTGACACCAGTAGTGGGAAAATGATTGGAAGGTATTCTAAGGGATCAGATATATGAATATTTGGATGGGCGTGGACTGATTGAGGACAGTCAGCATGTCTTCATGCCTGGTAGGTCATGTCTAACCAATCTTAAAGTTTTGAAGAAGTTACTAAGAATGTTGATGAAGGCAAGTGAGTGGATGTTGTTTACATAGACTTCAGCAAAGCATTTGACAAGGTCCCACATGGGAGGTTGGTCAAGGTTCAGTCGCTCTGCATTCAAAAGGAGGTAGTAAATTGGATTAGATATTGGCTTTGTGGCAGAAGCTAGAGAGGGTACTAAATGGTTGCCTCTCTGACTGAAGGCTCGTGACTAGTGGAGTGCCACAGGAATCAGTAGGGTCACTGGGTCATTTGTCATCGTTTGTTTTCAACATCAACATCTGGATGATAATGTGGTTAACTGGATCAGCAAATTTGCTGATGACACCAAGATTGAGGGTGTAACGGACAGTGAGGAACACTATCATGGCTTACAGCAGGATCTGGACCAGCTGGAAAAATGGCAGATGGAATTTAATGCAGACAAGTATGAGGTGTTGCACTTCGGTAGGATAAACCAAAGTAGGAATTACACAGTGAACGGTAGGGCAGTAGAACGGAGGGATTTGGTAATACAGATTCATAATTCTTTGAAAGTGGCATCACAGGTTGGTTCCACTCCGGAGCTGATTATCTGTTATTTGTGAAGTGGGGTGCTGTGCGCAATCATAATCGGTTGAAAACAGACGTGGAAGCACGGAGAAACATCTGGAAATCTCTAGGAAGACCTGCTTTGTTGCTTCTGCTGCTGTGAGGTCCGGGACTCTGCTGGGAAGAACAGGCCCCCAGTCCCCGGGGTCATGTTGTCGATGGCCATTGGCGGGGCTGGCTTAATACGCTCGGCAGAGGATGGTTCTCAGAGAAGCTGTGCTGGAGGGGACGGTCGTCGGCTTGGAGGTTCGACGGACTCGGAGTCCGCTGCGGTCAGGTCGCTTTCGGTGTGTGCTGCGTCTGCGAGGCTGGTTTCGACGGAGTTTTCATTGTCTGCTGTGTCTGAGTCGGGCGGCACCATGGAAATCCATAGCGGGGGTATTCCCTTCTGCCGCCAGCATGGGATGGCGAGTCTATTGGGACCCTGAGGACTTGTGAAAACTGTATGGTGATTTCTTTTGAACTTATAGTCTTTTAACATCTTTGGACTATTTTTACTGCGCCCATGGTCTGTTTTTTTTTTATCAATTATGCTATTGTTTGCACTGTTGGAACTATATGGTTTTGTGCAGGTCTTGTAGCTTTAGTTTTTGGTCTTGTTTTGTCTGGTGGATTTGGAGCTCCTTTCCAGGGAACGCGCTAAGACGGTAGCGTGATATTAATACGCAGCAGCCTCTCCGGGCTCTGGATTGGGGATTGCCAAACGTTACGTGGATTTTCTGGTGTAGTCTGTTTTGTCATATGTTTCTGTGATATCATTCTGGAGGAACGTTGTCTCATTTTTTTAAACTGCATTGCATTTGTGGTTTCTATATGACAATAAACTGAATCTGAATTGGCCTTCATAAATCAGAGTACTGGAGATGAGATGTTTCATTGAAGTTGTACAAGGTGTTGGTGAGGCTTAATCTGGAATATTGTGTGCATTTCTAGTCATCTACCTGCAGGAAAGATGTACAGGAGGTTGAGCGAGTACAGAGAAAATTTACAAGGATGTTGCTGGGCCTGGAGGACCCGAGTTATATGGAAAGATTGAATAAGTTAGAGCTTTATTCCTTGGAATATAGAAGATTGCGAGGAGTTTTGATAGAGATATACAAAATTATGAGGGGCATAGGGTAAATACAGCCTTTTCCCCCACTGGGTTAGGGTGGGACTACACTCAGAGATCATGTTTTGGGTGAAAGGTGAAAAGTTTAAGCAGAAAACAAGAGGAAACTTCTTCACTCAGAGGGTCATGAGAGCGTGGAACGAGCTGCCAGCACAGGTGGTACACTTGAGCTTGACCTCAACAGTTAAGAGAAGTTTGGATACTTACATGGATGGTAAGTGTATGGAGGGCTATGGTCCTGGGCTTTATGGGAGTCAGCAGTTTAAATGGTTTGGCATGGACTAGATGGGCTGAATGGCCTGTTTCAGTGTTGTGCTTTTCTACGTCTCTGTGATCTCAATGTCAACAGAAGAGCTGGTCATTGAATTTAGGAAAGGGGCATTGCACATGCTCCTGTCTTTATTAAGGGTGTTGAGGTTGAAAGGGTTGAGAGCTTCAAGTAGCTAGGATAATACATAATCAATAGCCTGTCCTAATCCAACCATGTTGATGTCATAGCTAAAAAAGCTCCCCAACTCCTCCACGTCCCGGTCCCGATAAAATTTGGCATGTCCTGGTCGACCCTTACCAATGTTCGTTGATACATCATAGGGAACATTCTAACTGCAATCGTAATAGCATATACTATGTCATCTGCTCTTCATGTGACTGTCAGAAATTGAGGAGTTGTGGACATATCACAGAAACTGACCTCCCAGTTTTGGCGCCAGATGGTTTCACAGACACAGTTGATTTCTTCTTTTCTCACATCTCGTTTCCCCTCCCCACGGTGCCCGGAGTCCCGTCAGAGTCCGTGATCTGCAGCTGCAGCTCAAAGTACGGTTCTCCACGGCAGTGGGTTCTTGTTCTCAGACTCTTTAGGTGGCCTGGCAATTCAATATCTCCAGGTGTGGCCTGGAAGACGTGCTGCCCCGTGGTGACCTGTTCCTCACTGATGTCACCAATTTGGACAGGTGATGCAGCAGCCTGCAACATCGAAACAGCGAGCTGCTGGGTCCCCCGCTCTTGTTTGTTGCAGGAGTGATATTCCTCTCTCTCTCACTTGTGAGGGAGAGCCTGCCTGAGATGTCAAAGTGTTGGGACGGACAGCTTTTTGATGGACTGCAGATTGTGGTCCCTTTGGGAGCTTTGCTGTTGCTTGCATGGTGCAGGTGGGGCTGGTGCTTTTGCTGGAGCTAGTGGGGGGGGGGGCTAATGCTTTATCTGCTGCTTGTGTGTGGGGGGGAAGGGGGACCAGGATTCTAATGTTTTTGTCATTTGGGTTTTTACTGTTTCATGAATGTCTATGAAGAGTAAGAATTTCAGGCTGTATACATTGTATATACTGCATTAAATTGAACCATTGACCCTTTCTGTCCATACTTCTCTCAGCCACCATAGTCAAACACTCCACCCACCCTGGAAGTTCATGCTTCTCCCCGCCACTGTCAAGCGGAAGATATGAAAGCCCGAAAGCATGTACCACCAGACTCAAGGACAGCTTCTATCCCATTGTTGTCAGGCTCTCAAACAGACCTCTTGTACAATATGGTGGACATTTGACCTCACAATCTACCTCGTACTTCATTACTTACCTGCACTTTCTCTGTAGCTTTTACATTTTATTTTGCATTACTGCTTTAACTTGTTCAACCTCAGTGCACTATGTAACGATTGGATCTGTATGAACAATATCCAAGGTGAGCTTTTCACTCTACTGTACTGTGGTACATGTGACAGTAATAAACCAAGACCCATGCATTTCCTGGAGAAATCACTCCTTGTTGCAATTCACTGCAGCACCAAGGCCATTTCCCTATGACTTTCAGCACAATATGAAACTATCCAGATGCACAGCCCTTACTGATTCCAGATTTACTGAACTACAGATCCAGCATCTGTAATCTCTTGTGTCTCTACAGAACTTACCATGTGTTTGAAGAAAAATCGAATCAAGACCTGTGTTAATAACAAACAACTCAGCAAGGAGTAAGCACCCCTGAAAGAAATTAAACCTGTTAATCTCAAGCGTTCTTGCTAGATATTGGATTTATCTGTTAAAATCATCTCTGTAATTTTTACTTACATAAAGCTTCACTGCTACTGGATGACAATACACATTAATACCATGAAAAGATTAATAAAATGACACTGATTAATTTCTCATGGGTCAGCACGTCTATACCTTTGTTGCAATCTGTCAGCGAAACCTGCAGGTCAGGCTTTAGCATCTTTTAGAACACAATAACACCAGTGCTCCATGTCCCAACTTGAGGCTTTTGAGTTGAAAATTTGGTGAAAGCTCTAACCTTAGCACAACAAAAATAATTGCAATCAAATTGGCAGTGGCGTTTTTTCAAAAGCATCCTTACTTCAGGGAGATGCCAGTGGCAGTTCAATCAACATGATGGCTAGTAATGACTGAGCTCAAATAAATCACTTCAGTCATCGTTTGAAAAGTGATCGTGTCATAGGTCATTCTTTAGCACAACAATTCAATGTCTGTAGGGTCTGACTGTTTACGAGTAAAGCCCAAGCAACTTTGAAATGCAAGTCAATTTGGTTTTCAGATGTCACCTCAAATCCATTGAATAGAGACAAATGAGGTTGGAAGACAATGGCACTTCACCAGAAAGAAAACCCTAAACACGCATTTTCCTTTGAAGCTTTGATACAAACCAGTTCCAGCTACGTGAAGCGGGAAAACTCAGGTCCGACAGCACATTACTCTCAACAGTATTTTTCAATCACTTCTTCTCCAACGTGAATAACAATCAAGTCACAACAAAAACTAATCTCATCCCCAAAAGGTGTCTTTCTGAGTATCTGAAGAAATTGGATTAATTCGCTGCTTTCCCATTTAGCAAACTGGATAAAAGAGAAAACAATCACTATGGAGATGTTCTCAGCTCTTCGCAGCTTATCATTGAGTTTCAATTATTTCAGGCCCTTTTCAAAGTTAAAGGAGCAAGTCTTCTTCTCACAAATGCTAGTTATTTAACACTGGTTCCTAAGGATACAGGAACATACATGGACAATGCTTTTACTCTCAGTAGGTTGAAATTTTAAATAGAATCAGGTCAAATTTTTGAACAGGAATTGATTGCTTTCCTTTGTTTGAACAGATAAAGCTTATACAGATTGAATTTTAAGTTACTGAATCAGCCTAATTACTGCTGTGAAAACAACTGGTGTATGCCACATCCCACTGGAGAATCGGAAATTATCTTGCAAATCCATCATTGTTGAGAACATAAAGAAAATAAATACAACCCTCAGTCATTGAAAGAAGTCATGGCCTTAATAAAAGCAGTTAAAATAGAACCACCTTTAAATTCCATCTTTCTTATGCCATATAGTTACTGTTATTTGACAGGAAATCCAAATACTTAGGAGAGCAGAGAGTAATAGAATAAAGCATCCCTACACTCAGCCCTCTGAAAGCCCAGTTGCCAGCAGAATATTTGCAGCTGCTTACAGCTGGAAATAATTAAGCATCAACAATTGTAGCCGAATAAAATAAAGCAATAAACAGGTTGCTTCAAGAACCCAATAGTTTGTGCATTAAAAATGTCACAATGAATAACGAATCTCCCAAAATTAATAAGGTAATTCAATTGGAAAAAAAGATTAACTATATTATCATCAAGGAATAGTTCTTCATTTTTGTGTTCACCAGGGCTGAATAGTTGCTCAGGCAAGGTACAAGTGTGGAGTACGAGTTGTAATCTAATTAATTTGTGGACCACAGGAACAAGGGGCCGAATGGCCTACTCCCACTCCTAATACAAGACTACAAGGTAAACAAGCTGAGTTAGGCCTATCGAGTCTGCTCCACTTTTTATCATGGCTGAACCATTTTTCCTCTCAGTCCTAATCTCCTACCTTCTCCCTGCATCCCTTCATGCCCTGACTAATCGAGAATCTATCAACCTATGCCATAAATATACCCAATGACTTGGCCTCCACAGCTGCCTGTGGTAATGAATTCCACAGGTTTACCATGCTCCGGCTAAAGAAATCCCTCATGGCCTCCACTCTAAAAGGACACCCCTTCCTTCTGAGGCTGTGTCCTCTGGTCCTAAATTCTCCCACCACAGGAAACATCCTCTCTACATCCATGCTATCAAGGCCTTTCAACATTCGATAGGTTTCAATGAGGTCACCCCTCATTCTTCTGAATTCCAGTGAGTACAGGCCCAGAGCTCTTCATACAACAAGTCTTTCAATCCCAGAATCACTTTTGTGAACCTCCTTTGAAACCCTCTCCAATGTCAACACATCCTTTCTTAGATAAGGAGCCCAAAGTTACTCACAATCCTCTAAGTGAGGTCTCACCAGTGCTTTATAAAGCCTCAACCTTACATCTTTGCTTTTATATTCCAGTCCTCTTGAAATAAATGCTAACATTGCATTTGCCTTCCTCATCACCAACTCAATCCTGCAAATTAACCTTTAGGGTATCCTGCATGAGCATACCCAAATGCCTTTGCACCTCTTTTTTAAAAATTCTCCCCCATTTAGAAAATAGTCTATGCTTTTATTTCTTATACCAAAATTCATGACCATAAACTTCCCAACAATGTATTCCTTTGCCCATTCTCCTCATCCAAGTCCTTCTGTAGCCTCTCTACTTCCTCAAAACTACCTGCCCCTCCACCTTTCTTCATATTGTCTGTTAACTTGGCCACAATTCCATCATCCATGGCATTGACGTACAACCTAAAAAGCAGTCCTAACACAGGCAGCCAACTAGAAAGTGTTCCTTTCACCCTCACTCTGCCTCCTGCCAATGTTTTACTCCTGCTAGTATCTTTCCTATAATAACATAGGCTCTTGACTTGTTTTTTTTTGCATGTCGCACCAGACAGTCAGCTATTCCTGTCTGGCGCGTGGTGTCAGGATTGGTCTCCTTTCAGATTAACTGGATCATGATATGAACATTCCTGACTTGTTAAGGGGGATCAAGTGTGGCTCTTTGTCAAAGGCCTTCTGAAAAATCCAAGTACATGACTTCAACCGATTCTCCTTTGCTTATCCTGCTTGTTATTTCTTTAAAAAATTGCTAAAATATTTCCACTTGAGGAAACCATACCGACTATGGCCTATATTATCATCTGCCAAGTACCCCGAAACCACATCTTGAACAACGACTCCAACATCTTCCTAACTACTGAGGTCAGACTAACTGGCCTATAGTTTCCTTTTTCTGCCTCGCTCCCTTCTTGAAGAGTGGAGTGACAGTTACAATTCTCCATTATTCCGGAACTATGCCAGAATCGATTGATTCTGAAAGACCATTACTAACACCTCACAATCTCTACATCCACCTGGTCCAGGTGACTTATCTATCTTCAGTTTCCCTAGAACCTTCTTCCTAGTATTGGCAACTTCACACACTTCTGTCCCCTGACTCTCTTGAACTTCCAGCACACTGCTGGTGTCTTCCACAGTGAAAACTGATGCAAAGTACTTATTCAGTTCACCCACCATTTCCTGGTCCCCCATTACTACCTCTTACTATCATTTTCCAGCAGTCTGCCATCCACTTTCACCTCTTTTTTACACTTCATGTATCTGAAGAAACTTTTAGTATCCAGTTTAATATTATTGACTAGCTTACTTTCATATTCCATCTTTCCCTTCTTTATGATTTTTTTTAGTTGCCTTCTGTTGGTTTTTGAAAACTTCCCAATCCTCTAACTTCCCATTCATCTCTATTAGAAGGTCTCTATTAGACCTTCCCTTTGGCTTTTATATTGGCTTTGACTTCTCTTGTCAGCCACAGTTGTGTTATCCTGCTTCTTCCTCTTTGGGACACACACACACATGCACACTGTCCTGCACTTCCGAACTGCTCCCAGAAATTCCAGCCATTGCTGCTGTACCATCATCTCTATCGGCGTTCTTTTCCATTCAGTTTTGGTCAGCTCCTCTCTCACACCTCCGTAATTGGCTTTACTCCATGAGATTACTGATACATCTGACTTTAGCTCCTCCTTCTGAAATTACAGGGTGAATTCTGTCATATTATGATCACTTTCTCCTAAGGGTTCCTTTACCTTAAGCTCTCTAATCAATTCTGTGTCATTACACTGCACCCAATCTAGAATAGCTGAATACATGAGTGAATCTACTTTGCTTCTGCTGAGAACACAAGACGGAGAATTGACGTTAGAATAGTTCTAAATAATTTAGCAATGCAAGCCTGTTAAATCAAATAGATATTGGTACATAACATCCACATATGAGAAACAAAGGCAGGTTAAATAGCCGGATGTTCTGTAATTTCTATCACAGCTGTAGTATCTGTGCTTCTGATCTATGTATCATTTAAAAGAAAATGAACAAAACCAACAAAGCAACTCTTGAGAGTTCTAAGCTTCAAGAACAGCTTTTAAGTGAAGAGAGATCCAGATTTTTACAACACTTTTTATGAAGTTTTTTTCTAAAGAGCAAAGCTGCCAATACAAGCAATTCTCTTGGTTTAATTGCTCTCTGCCAGGTCTCAAAGATTTTGGAATTAAGACACATTTTGACAATATAATTTCAGTTTATGAATTATTACCATGCTTTGTGTATTAGCAGGAACTGCTTTTTAACTGTGTATGAAAGAAACTGGATCTTTGACTTACAGACCAACAGAATGGAACCAGTAAGGATGGACAACAACATCTCCACCATGATTATCTTTAACAATGATGCCTCACTGATGTCCTGAAGAAGGGTCCTGGCCCAAATCATTGAGTAGTCACTCTTTTCCATAGATGCTGCCAGACCTGCTGAGTTCCTCCCTCATTTTGTGTGTGATGAGGCTGCATCCTCAATCCCCTGTACAGTCACGACTACTTTGGATTCTGCTCGAACTCCATCTACAAGACTGCAGTTGACACCATGGCAGTGGGCCACATGCCAAATAACAAAAGTTGAAGTACATAAAGCAGATTTTGAGTGGAGTGGTATTGTGTTATAACGGTATGGTGTTCTATTATTGTGGGATAGAAGCTGTCCTTACTCCCAATGTCAGCAAAACTAAAGGACTGTTCATGAACTTCAGGAAAGGGGGCAGTACACATTCACCTGCTTACATCAATGTGCTGAGGTCAAAAGGCTCAAAGCTGCAAATTCCTTCGAATGAACATCTTGTCCTGGTCCAAGCATGTTAATGCCACAGACAAAAAACTGCTGCAGTGCTTCTACTTCTTCAGCAGGCTAATCCCCTTTGACCTCACCAATCCTACCTAGACGCATAGATTGGTATAGCAATTGCGCTGCCTGAGACAACAAGAACCTGCAGAGAGTTGCGGACACAACTCAGCATATCTCAGAAACCAGAGTCCTCTCCTTATACAGTCCAGATTTCTCACTGGCCTGGAAGAACAATCAACATAATCAAAGACCCCTCCAAGCAAACAGCAACTTCCCTTCCACCATTTGGTTCTCAAACCAACTGCCAAAACCCTCTTCACTACAAGTTAGCAACACTATGACCACTGAACAACTTGCACTAAAAAGACTGTTTTACTTTGCACCAATTGTGTTCTTCCTTGCAAAATTTAATATAATTCATGCTTTTTTTTTCTCTTGTGAATGCTAGTTATTTGGCGGTACAAGTTTTATATGGCACCTTTTCATATGGCAATAAACGTGAGACTTTGATATTCTCTCATCTCCCTCATCAGGTAGAAGATAGAAAGCCCTGAAAATGCCTCAAAGACAGCTGCTGTCCCACTGTTACAACAGTATCGAATGGTCCCATAGTATGATAAACCTCGACTCTTCTCACAGTCTACCACTTCATGGCTTTGCACCCATTGTCTACCTGCACCACACTTCCACCGTTACTGTAAGATTTCCTTCTACATTCTGTTATTGCTTTCCTTGTATTACCTCAATCCACTGTTGAGTGTAATGGTCTGTATGTATGACATACCAAATAAAGGTTTTCACTGTATATTGGTACATGTGGCAATAATAAATAAAATTAAATTCACCAATTTGGGTATTCCTAGTTGCACATTTTTCTACTTGACAATGGGAGTGACTACACCCACTGATCTACAATCAAATTAAACCAAAATTCTTTGGACTTTCATAATCTGAGAAAAATAACACCACCTCCACCAACATGTCCCAAGGTGAATTGTAGGACGACTATCCGAAAAAAATTCTGACACTTATCTGTTTGAGATTGGGCCTTTAGCTTCGTTAAGACAGATAGATTTAAGGCAGGAGGCAACAGTAGAGAGGAGTAACAAAAGAATTTCAGGCTCAAGTAAATTAAGCTGCTTTCTTAGGATTTTAGTCAATGTGTCCACTTACTGAAAATGGTGAGTTCCGAGGCTATGAACCTTAGATCACTTCTGAAGGAACAAGTTGCTGATATCATTTCCTCCACAGTTCAGTTACTATTTGTAAGTAATTTGCAAGTTATTGCATGCAAGTCTGCAAAGCATAATTCCCTTTCCCCGAAATATCTGAGATAATTGCTAACAGTATTAATCAAAAACAGTAAAAAGCATTCCATTCTCTCCCTGCTATCCTCCAATGATTAGAAGACCGAAGTAAATGTAATAAAAATCTCTTGATTTCACTGCAAGTAACATTTCAACTGAAAAGTTCATGGTTAGGAGCATTTTCAAAGAAAATAGAATAGAAAAAGATACATGAGTGATTAAGTGCTGCCTCAGTTCCAATGGTTTGTGGCAAGGGTCCATCTGGAGAACCTTGGTCAGTTTAAACATTCGTCCTGTGTTCCTAACTTCAAATTATTCCACTCATGAATCAACTATAACAACAATTTCTGATCATCCAATATTAATTTAAAGTAGATGTTCAGAAATACTCAAAAGACTTAAAATCTAACTGGTGTTTTAACTTTTTAGTAAAGCTTATTTGAATGAATGAACTAAAGATCTCAGGAAGAGTAGCCTTGGGGTTTGTCCCTGTATGAGTGAATACAAATCAACAGCTTGCATTATCCCCCATGTTCTTCTCCTGTTAAAACTGTCCATGTCTCTTGAGAGGGCAGGCAGGATACCTGCTGAAACCAGTAGCCCTTCTTACAAGGTATACACTTCACATACATACGTACACAGGGTAATAAAGGGATCTTCCGTTTTAGCTTCATGGAATCTTCTCTTTGGCCCATTTCAGTGCTGCTGCATTCTATTACTAACTGAGAGGGAGGAGCAGATGGGGCCAGTAAAATCCAACTAAAAAAGGGGGCTGGGGAAGGAACTCAATTTCATAACAGATTTGTTTCAACACAAGAGGTTCTTTCAACAAGACACCTACGTCAGACTATTGTTTAGCAGTTAGCGTGATGCTATTACAACTCAGGGCGTGCCAGAGTTCAATTTCGGCATGTGCTGCAGAGAGTCTCTGTACGTCCTCCCTGCAGAATGTGCCGGTTTTCCCCCAGGTGCTTTGCTTTCCTCTCAGAATTTAAAGATGTGCTGGATACGTTCATTGGTCTTTGCAAATTGTTCTGTGATCGATTTAGGGTTAATCAGGGTTACTGGGGTGGTGTGGCTCAAAGGTGCAGAAGGGCCTGTTTCATGCTATATGACAGATAAATTAATTAATTCCAAACAAACTCATGAAATTCTGTATCCAGTAAGTCAATGCCTCCTCCGACAACTGGATCCTTGAATTTCTGACCAACAGACCACAATCAACAAGTGTAAGCAACAATACCTCTGGTCTGATTATTCTAAACATTAGTGATCTACAGAGTCACATTGACAGAATCAAGTTTATAATCACTGGCATGTGTCATGAAATTTGTTAACTTTGCAGCAACAGTTCAATGCAATACATGATAATATAGAAAAAGAAATGAATAACTCAAATACAGTAAATATGTAATTTAATACATTAAAATAGTGCAAAAACAGAAATAATGTATATTTCAAAAAAGTTAGTGCTCATGGGTTCAATGTCTTCTTAAGAATCACATGGCAGAGTGGAAGAAGCCTTCCTGAACGACTGAGTGTGTGCCTTTAGGTTCCTATACTTCCTTCCCAATGGCAACAATGCGAAGAGAGCATCACCTTGGTGATGGGAGTTCTAAATAATGGACCCCAGCTTTGAGCATTTCTCTTGGGTACTATAGAGACTAGTACCTAAGGTTTTCTACAGCTTCTTTTGGTCCTGTGCAGTAGCATCCCAACTCCCCTTCCCCTCCCCCCCCCATACCAGACAGTGATGCGGCCTGTCATATTGCCCTCCAGGGTATATCTACAGAAACTTCAGTGTTTTAGTTGACAAACCAAATCTCTTCATACTCCTAATGAAACATAGCCATGGTCTTACCTTCTTTATAGCTGTGTTGATATTTTGGGACCAGGTTATATCCTCCGAGATCTTGACACCCAGGAACTTGAAATTGCTCACTCTCTCCACTTCTGATCCCTCTGTGACGATTGGTTGGTGTTCCCTTGTCTTACGCTTCCTGAAGGATAATCACTATCAGCTCTGGTCGTACTGACATTGAGTGCAAGGTTGTTGCTGCAGCACCATTCAACTCCTGTAGGTCCTCTCAACTCCATTGGAGATTCTACCATCGAAGGTTGGATCATCAGCAAACTGATGGATGTATTTGAGTTAAAGCACAGCCACGTTGTCATGGGGATGAAGAGAGTCGAGCAGTGGACTAAGCCCAGATCCCTGAGGTATGCCAGTGTTGATTGACAGTGAGGAAGAGATATTCAGCTCCCTGTACACTCATGAGTGTATGATCAAGTTCCACTCTAACTCCATCCGGACCAGGGATTCCCAAACCTTTAATATGCCATGGACCAATACCATTAAGCAAGAGGTCGGGGACCCCTGGTTAGGAATCCCTGATCTAGAAGGTTACAGATGATGCCACTGTAGTGAGCTACACCTCAAGTAACGATGAGTCAGAGTAGGAGGAGATAGTTTAATGACATATCATGATAACAACCTTTCCCTCAATGTCAACAAAAGAACTGATCATTGGCATTAGAAAGGGTGATGGGGTGGTGCACATGCTCATCTCCAACAATGTTGTTGAGGTTGAGAAGATTGTAAGCTTCAAATTCCTCAGTGTGAACATCACCAATAATCAATCTGTCCTGGTTCAACCACGCAAAGAAAGCTCACCAAGCCTCTGCTTGCTCAGGAGGCTAAAGAAATTGAGCATGAACCCCCAGCAACTCTAACCAATTTTTACTAGAGCACCACAGAAAGTATTCTGTTTGGATGCACAACAGTAAGTATGGCATCTGCTCTGCACGCAACTACAAGAAATTGCAGAATGCTATGGACGCAGCACATCACAGGAATTAGCCTGTCCTCTACGGACTTTTTGCTGCCTCAGTAAAGCAGCCAGAATAATCAAAGACCCCATCCACCCCAAGCATTCTCTCTTCCTCCCCTCTCTCTATTCATTATTACCATCAGGAGTCTGAAGATGCAAACTCGACGTTTCAGGAAAAGCTTCTTCCCATCTGCCATCAGATTTCTGAATGGCCCAGGAACCCAACCTCACTACTTTACTCCTGTTCCGTCTATTTATTTGCAAGTTATACGTATTGCACTGTGCCTGCTGCTGCAGAACAGATTTCATGACACATGCCAGTGCTAATAAACCCAATTCTCGTTCAGAATCTGTCAATTCAATTTACTAGATTAAATGCAGAGAAAATGAAACTGGTATTGAAATAGTGCATTCCTATATGTTATCAAATGCGTCATTCATTCCACGTGAAACTGAACCTGTAGTAAATATCTCCGTAAAGGACTTTCAGATGTTGCTGGCATTCTCTGTGAAACTGCTGCCAAATTCTTTGAACTTCATTTAAGGTATTCATGATTCCTGTACAGTGAAGCTTTTTAATTGGAACAGATCAAAGTACAGAACTGAAACAAAATAAAGGATTAAGTGCTGTAACTAGGAGCCAATTATCAAAAACATTCTTTATCCTTTTGAACAGAGTTTGTCTACCGTAGCCTTCTGTTGCAAATTAAAAAGGAACGATTTCACTACAAAATTCATGCTTTGTGTAAACGATAGCAGGAAGAGAAGCAAAGGTTTTTAAGGTGTCACTTTTAATCTGGTAAAATGTGAGGGAACGTTCATCTGTATCCATGGGACTTTACCAGATGGGGTGCACATTGAAAGAGGGGGAAACCAGCTCCTGTCCAAGGCATTCTTAGCAGAGTAGAGCCAAGGTGACAACTCAGATGTTGAGGGTCAGAGGTAAATGTTACCAAAATGCTGTTAAATTTTCTTGAATTGAGTCTTGATGAAATGGTCTCGGCCCAAAACCTCAACCATTTACTCTTTTCCATAGATGCTGCTTGGCCTACTGAGTTCCTCCTGGATTTTGTTTGTGTTGCTTGGATTTCCAGCATCTGCAGATTTCTGCATCATTGAATTTTCATGCTCTCCCCACCACCAATTCCCGAAATGCACAGAAGTGATTTGAAGGTTATATAATACAAATTCATTTTGGCAATCCACAATCGAAAATAATCTGATAATATTGCACAAGGCTGGTTTACATCGTGTAACACTGCTTTCATCTTGAGGTAAGCTCCTGCATCAAAGATTGCCAACAGAAAGTAAACTGTAAATCTATTTTGTGAAAATTTACTATCCTGTACATATCTGCTAAATAGTACCAGATGTTCCTCAGTGAATTCAAAGGTCAGTTTAGCATTTAGAACCAGAGGAATATAAACCATTTCAACTCCATTTTGCAGCCTGCAACAGAGCAAATTTAATTATTTTGAAGTAAATCACCGAAATACTGTATCTCCATCCTCTCATCTCTTACTTACTGCCCAGTATGCCACTGGTATTTAAAGCAGCAATGAAGGTCCTTCATATCTGGTGGTGTTCAGGGCTTCCTTCTTCATGGCAGTAGCTTCATTTCAGTTTTCACTACAGTCAGTAATGCAAGACTCAGGTGGAGATTCAGGAATACCATTGCAGACAGACATAAAAAGATTCTTCATTGCCGTTTCTGTAATGATTTTCTCTTACCAGTCAGGGTTGTCAGCCCTGAGCTGAACTCCTGAACCTGAAGGACCAGTGGACCACTCAGTCTGGCCTCTACCCTTTGACCTGTTTGGCTTGGGTGACCCTACCAAGGGCCAAAGCACAAGGCCCTGACTCCAGTCAACATAGCTCTCTGGGTCATTGAGGCCCACAAGCCTCCGAACACAATGACGAGGTTCTGGGCCTCTTGGAAGTCCATCCTCTTCGCAACTTTCTAAATCAGAAAGAAAAAAAGCTTTCGGCAAAGTAAAAATGATTCTTGTTTCTAGTAATGCATCTTTATATCTTTAAAACACCTAGCAAGCAATGCAGTGTAATTTAATGAAAAGAGTCTGCATTCCACTCAACCCAGCAGTGAAAACAAGTTGTCCAGATTTTTTAAATTGAGTTGTAAGAATAATTAGCTTTGAAAATCCTGTGTGTACAAGGTCCTTTTCCAGGATGTCCAATGCCATCTTCCTTCTAAATATCAGACTGCCCATTCTGCCCCTTTGGGTAAACATGTCAACATTCACACAACAGACATTCTGCCCAAAGATATTATACCTGTAGGGAGTACCATATGAAGTCAATGGACTGAACAATGGAAAAACAAGGAGTGGCAGACAGGGAAACTCAGTATTGCCTGCAATCAGATCTTTGTCATCTCTCAGTGAATTTCACCAGATTTAAGGGAAACTTAGAAATGCCACAAAATTTAATTTAAGTGGATGCAAACAAATAGCATGCTATTTGAAAATATTTGGTAAATTATATAATACTTATATTAGTAAAAATTATTTTAACATGCAGAGAGGAACTTTGGGAAGCAGCCAATCATCCATATTTAAAATGCAAGCATCTTGAGCTAATTGAGACAATGACTTTGTTCTACTTCAATCCAGATGCGACTGGGTATGATCATTTCTGACACATGGCTTTCCACTTTTGTTCCAGACTCAGAACTAAATAGGCAGGGTCCATAGGGTTATGCCTCTTTCCAGATGTTTCAAGCTGGGCTTGACACTTTAAGGATACAATTTTCCCCAGAGTTTCTTTAGCTAAAAAACATCTAGATGACCAGAATACGGTCTTAAATTGAAATGCCAATTTATCCCTTTTTTCTATAAGACTTTAAGACTTCTGTATGAGGCATTTTTTATGCCAGAGGATAGATTATGTCAGTCCGCTACAGGAAAAAAACCAGCAGATGCTTGAAATCCAAAGCAACACACACAAAATGCTGGAGGAACTCAGCAGGTCTGGCAACATCTATGGAATTTTCCATCAATGCACCCTGGCCTGTTGAGTTTCTCCAGCATTTTGTGTGTACCAGTCCTCTGTCCACTTGGTAATTTCCTACTATAACTTGGGTTTGGAATTGTGTCTGATGTGGAAAACTGGTGTTTGGTACTTCAGTGATGTTGCCTCAGTTTACAAACTCTCTCTCCAGTAATAGAATCTAGCCTAATCAATCTCATTTCCCACCGACTCCCACAGCTGTATTGACTACATTTCATCCCACCTCACTTCACAGTTTCTTCACCTGACAGTGCCTCTGCCTTCCAAACCAATGTTTGCAAAATGACTACATTTTTCCATCAATGAGAAAAAACTGCAATTGCTGGAAATGATTCTGGTTTAGATGGGGCTGGTGAAGCACAGTTTCAGCTTAACAACTTAATTAATTGCACTTCTTCCTTGGAATCAATAGCCTGTAGCTTCCCTTTCGGAGCTGAGCTTTTGAACCGCTTGTAAGATCTGGCATATTTGCGGTGTGAAGTCTCGAAGATGCAGGACAGTTGTGGCGTGGCGTATACGTGCCAAACCAAGGCAGCAGGGCTCAGGCCCGAGAGCAGGGAATGAGCCAAAGTTTGGGTGGTGGAGTGGTCTTGGAGATGATTCAAAGCAGCAGAACCAAGGTGAGGAAGAGTTGAGGACGTGAGGCCTAGGCACGAGAGCAAAGAGCAGCCAAGGTTTGACCAATTTAAGCACAGGGCCTTATTGGAAAGATCACGCATGGGCTGAATCCTGATGGCAGTTTCGGTCCTGAAAACATATTGAAGCAGCAGGGCCCGGGTCTGACAGTGAGGAACCCTCTGCTGTTTAGCCGATTTAAACAAATTGAGCCAGATGGAAAAGGTCAGGGTATCAATGCCACAAGAGAAGGATGGGCTGGCGTTCAGCTTGCTGCTCAGTGAAGTTTACTCGTCTCTGCGCTGAACTGAGGCTTGGCCTGCAATTAACTGGCTCCTGGATCAACCATGACTGTTTTTGTGCCTTTGGACTCACTTTTCTGAACACCAGTTTTAAATGTTATTTGCTCAGTTTTATTGCTTGCATGATTTGTTATTTTCGTGCACATTGGCTGTTCAAGGATTTTTTTTTGAATGGGTTCTCTGGGGTTTCACTGCTTTGTGGCTGCCAGTGAGGAGTTGAATCTCGAAGATAATAAATGCACTTTGAACTTTGAAATGTAAGCTTCCAAAACAAAATACTGGAAACACTCAAGTTTGTGAGAATTTGTGGAGAACATTATGATTTCCGATCATGGCCCTTCAACAGAACAGAACCATAGTGAATAGAACTTGACTGTCCCTATTCTAATTTCCCACATTTCTAATCTCATGTTTTTCCCTCACTTCCAGACCCCAGGACAGGTTAGAGTTCCCCTTGCCCTCACTTCCAGCAATTCCAGTACTAAGCCACCATGACACACCATCAAAGAGGATGGCTAACACAATGCTTTACAGGGCAGGCGATCCAGGTTCAATTCCTGCTGCTGTCTGTAAGGAGTTTGTACGTTCTCCCTGTGACCATGTGAGTTTCCACCAGGTGCTCCAGTTTCCTTCCACAGTCCAAGGACAGTTGGTGGGTTAATTGGTCATTGTAAATTGTCTCGTGATTCGACTAGGATTAAATTGGACGATTACTGGATGGCATGGCTCGAAGGGCTAATTCTATGCTGTATCTCTATAAGTAACTAACAAATCCACCATTTACCCTCCCCTTTAACATTCCCACAAGGCCACTGCTTGACTGGTCATTCTGACAGGAGGTTCAACGTGTGCTGAGGGCATTCGAGTCTGGCAACCCAGGTCTGTACCAGAAAACCAGGAATAACCTGTAGGGGACTACCTGAAGAGCAAAGGAACAGTTCCCAGCGAGGTTGGAAGCGACATGGGATGTACGTCAACTCCAGCAAACCCTACAAAAGAGGGAGTAGAGTTAAAAGATGGGGTTGGGGGGGGGGGAGAGTGGAATTCAAATGGGTGGCTACTTTTTCTGCCAGAAAAAGCAGCATCTCCCAGTGACCACCCATTTTAATTCCACTTCCCATTCCAATATGTCCATGCATGTCCCCCTCTACTGTCGCAATGAGGCCACACTCAGGTTGGAGGAACAACACTTCATATTCTGGCTGGGTAGCCTCCAACCCTAATGGCATGAATATCAATTTCTTGAACTTCAGGTAATGCCCCCCCTTCACTATTCTACAACCCCTTTTCCCTCTCTCACTTTATCTCCTTGCCTGCCCATGTCCTCCCTCTGGTGCTCCTCCCCCTTTTCTTTCTTCCACAGCCTTTGGTCCTCTCCTATTAGATTGCCCCTTCTCCAGCCCTGTATCTTTTTCACCAATCAACGTCCCAGCTCTTGACCACCCCTCCCCCTCCCAATTTCACCTTTCACCTTGTGTTTCTCCCTCCCCTCCCCCACCTTTTAACTCTACTCATCTTTTTCCCTCCAGTCCTGCTGAAGGGTTTTGGCATGAAACGTCGACTGCTTACTCTTTTCCATAGATGCTGCCCGGCCTGCTGAGTTCCTCCAGCATTTGATCCATGTTGCTCAGATTTCCAGCATCTGCAGATTTTCTCTTGTTTTTAAAAAGCGAAACTCAACAGCATGAATGGCAGCGATGCTTCACTACCAGATGAACTCAATGCTTTTTGTGCTCACTTTGAAAGGGAGAATAAAACAACAGCTGTGAGGATCCCTGCAGAGACCCAGTGATCTCTGTCTCGGAGGCTGATGTCAGGCGACCTTTCAGGAAGGCGAACCCTCATGAGGCAGCAGGCCCTGATGGAATACCTGTCAAGGGTCCGAAAACTTGTGCCAACTGCCGGGTTATTCAAGGACATTTTCAATCTCTCACTGCTACCATCAGAAGTTCCAACCTGCTTCAAAATGGCAGCAATTATATCAATGCCCAAGAAGAGCTGTGTGCCTTAACAACTATCAGCCAGTAGCACCCACATCCATGGTGTTGGAATGCTTTCAGAGGCTGGTCATGGCTAGAAACAACTCCTGCCTCAGCAAGGACCTGGACCCACTGCAGTTTGCCTATGGTCACAATAGGGTCTATGGCAGAGGCAATCTCACTGGCTCTCCACACAGCCTTGGCTCACCTGGACAATACATCAAGATGCTGTTTATTGACTACAGGTCAGCGTATAAAACCATCATTCCTACTGGCCTGATTGAAAAGCAACAGAACCTGGCCCTCTGCAATTCGATGTCTGACGTCTAACTGGAAGACCACAATCTGTGTGGACTGGAAGTAACATCTCCACCTCACTGACTATCAACACTGGTGCTCCTCAGGGGTGTGCGCTTAGCCCACTGCCCTGCTCTCTACACCCATGACTGTGTGGCTAGACATATAGCTCAAATGCCATCCACGAACTTGCCAATGGTAAAGCCACAGTTGGCAGAATCAGAGATGGCATCAAGAGGGCATACATGAGCGACACGGGGACATCGTAAGCAGTGTGCGAGGAAGCGGAAGCGAGGTGAATGGGCAGGAGTCCGTGCCAGGAAAAAAGCAAGCCCTAGCCGACTGGCTCTCCTGTCTATTCTGCTCTTCAATGGACATTAAATCAGACTGCATCTGTGGCAGCGAAATACTCGGCAGGAGTACAGAAGTGGACGGAATCCCAGACGCCACCATTCAGCTATTTATTTATGTAACAAATTTCCCCCAAGCCATCAGACTACCGACGTACTGCCCTCTGCTGTGCCTATTGTCTTGTTTATTATTTATTGTAATGCCTGCTCTGTTCTGTGTACCTTATGCAGTCCTGGGTAGGTCTGTAGTCTAGTGTAGTTTTGTGTTGGTTTACGTAGTTCAATGTAGTTTTTGTATTGTTTATGTAGCACCATGATCCTGAAAAACATTGTCTCATTTTTACTGTGTACTGTACCAGTAGTTATGGTTGAAATGACAATAAAAAGTGACTTAGCAACTTGATATACCAGCTAGTTGAGTGGAGTCGTAGCAGCAACCTTGCAGTTTCCCAGTTTCCCTCGGGATCAATAAAGTATGTCTGTCTGTCTGTCAGTCAACAGTAGAAAGTCAAAAGAGCCGTTTGTGGACTTCACGAAGGGAAGGATGAGGGAACACATACCAATCCTCAGAGGGATCAGAAGTGGAAAGATTAATAGAAATTTTAATTCTAAAAGGAAAGATTAAAAAATTTATATCTTGTATGTATAATTTGATTCAAAAACAGGCAATTAAACAAGGAGTCCATAAGTCAAGACAAAAATGGGAAAGTGATTTGAATATTAAAATTGAAGAAACAAATTGGTCAAGACTATGTCTTGATAGTATGACAAATACAATAAATGTTCGGTTAAGATTAGTGCAATATAATTTTCTACATCAATTATATATCAAACCACAAAAAATAAATTAATTAAATCCAAATTTATCTGATCAGTGTTTCCGATGTAACCAAGAAACTGGTACTTTTTTACATTCTACATGGTCTTGTTCAAAAATTCAACCTTTTTGGACAAATTTAAGACTTTTACTGGAACAAATTACAGGAACACAACTTCCTCATAATCCAATATTACTCTTACTAGGTGATATTGAAGGGATAAAACCGAAATCCAAACTAAATAAATATCAGAAGGAATTCATAAAAATTGCACTGGCAGTAGCCAAAAAGGCTATTGCAGTGACTTGGAAATCGGATACATATTTAAGTATAGATTGTTGGAAGAAAGAAATTTATGGCTGTATTCCATTAGAAAAAATTACTTATAATTTAAGAGATAAATATGAAACATTTTTGAAAATTTGGTGCCCTTATTTACAAAAGACAGGACTAAATATATAGGTGCTCTGAAGATGAAACAATTGGTTACTTGGGGAAAGAAATAAATATATATACTAAAGTTATTATGAACTCCATAGAGGATGTGGGGATCTTCCGATATCCAGGCACCCTTTCTTTTTTTTCTTTCTTTCTTTCTCTTTTTTTTCTATAGGGATGTTAGGGGGGGGAGGGGTTAAGGGGAGTGGGGAAGGGTTATATACATTTTTTTTTCCATACTTTACTCTGTAATCACTTAAAAATGCAATAAAAAAAGTTTTCAAAAAAAAAAGTGGAAAGATTGAGCAATTTCAAGATCCTGAGTGTCAAGACCTCCAAGGACTTAACCTCATATTAAAGCATCTATAAAGGCAGCAAGACAGGGGCTATGATGCATCAGGAGTTTGAGGCAATTTGGTTTGTCACCTAAAACACTCAAACTTCTCCAGACGTATCATGGAGAGCATTTTGACTGGCTGTATCACCGTCTGGTACGGGAGGGGAGTGTGGGAAAGAGGATCGAAGCAAGCTGCAGAAAGTGGTAAAATTAGGTACAAGCTTCTGTAGTATCCAGGACATCTTCAAGGAGTGGTGCCTCAGAATGGTGGTGTGCTTCATTAAGGACTTACACCACCCAGGACATGCCCTCTTCTCATTGTTACCATCAGGACAGAGGTACAGAAGCCTTAAGGCACACACTCAGCGATTCAGGAACAGCCTCTTCCCCTCTGCCTTCTGATTTCTGAATTAAGATTGAAACCATTAACTCTACCTCACTACTTTTTTATTTCTGCTTTTGCACTTCTTATTTTAAGTATTTGAGATACAGTAATTCAGTTTTTCTCCCTATATTATCATGCAGTGCATTGTACTGCTGCCGCAAAGTTAACAAATTTCACAACATATGTTGCTGATATTAAACCTGATTCTGAATAACTTCCTATGTAATTGCAAGAAAAATAAAATTTGCTCCTTCACCTTATTCCTCACTGGACAACGTCCAAATTCTGCTAGCAAGGCAGCAATTCGTACACACAGTGCACGAGTCCAAACAGCCCTGCTTCGACACTTCAGAAAAATCAGATTAGTTAGTAGATTTAGATGCAGATGAATGAATGAATGAACTAACCCATGTGTTCTTAGAGATTTCTTTGTTCTGGTATTTGGAACACCAACTCAAAAGCTCTTGAAATTTTAGAGATACTTAAATCATAACTAGTCCTACTCTAATCACATCAAAACAATAATAGATAAATTATTACAACTTTAAATTATAAATTTCTACAGTTTTACAATTGATACTCCTGGCACAAAACTGTCTTTTACGCTCGCCAGCAGGGGCACACAGTGGGACCTTATGGGTTATTGTGTGACACATTTATTTGGGCAGCCTGAGGGCATGAGAATTTAACCTGTCACCATCACAGAACAAACTTTCATGCCCAAGAACTAGGAATTCACATTAACCCTAACTTTGCATCAGCAGCAAAACTGGTACATCACACTCTGTTTATCTGTTTCAGATATACCGCAGATTAAAATCTTCCAGAGCTCGGAAGTGCCATGTAAGATTCAGTCTGCCAATTTGAAAAAGATCTGCTTATTCCTACTTTATGTTTCCTGTCTATTAATCAATTCTCCATCCGTTCAAAATACTTCCCCCAATTAAGTAACCTCCTATTTCAGTCAACAACTCTCTTGTGATTTCAACAAATACATCATGCATTGCCTACGGTTCAGAAATACCTTGATTTTCTTATCCTTGTCCCTGCCAGCCACGACAATCTCCTTCAATTCCATCTTCCAAATCCTCTGTAATCCTCTAATTCTGTTCTCTTGGACCACTGGGTTTAAATTGCTCCACAATTGAAAGCAGTGTCTTCATTTGCCAAGGCTGTGTTTTGAAATTCCTTCTGAAAAAACTCTTTCCTCATGAAGACATTATCTCACTATTTCCTTATAAGGTTTGGTAACACTCCAATGAAGCATCTGGACACCTTTTGCTATACAAATAGCTCTTTATAAATATGTTTTTCTTCCACTTATTTCTTGAAGATTGACATAAATGCCAGAAAAATTAATCTTCAAACTCTTCTGAGGTCTGAGCAGTGGTTATATGGGACTTAAATTACTCAGTTGATTTCGATCAGCATCTACACTTCATATCTGCCTTTCTGTCCCTTTCTTAACAACTTTACTGGAAATTTTAAATAGACAACCTTTTATCCTTTTTCAGTTTTGCATAAAAACATTCAAGCATATGATCTCTATATAGTTTAAAGTTCCAAGAATTATTAAAGATTGAAAGTACATTTATTATCAAAGTATTTATGCAGTATACAACCCCGAGATTAGTTTTTCTTCCCACAAACAGCCACAAAACAAAGGAAACCACGGAACCTGTTCAAAGGCAGACATCAGACCTCTCCCCCACTAAGCGTGGGGGGAGACAAATTACGCAAACTGCAAAATAAAAAAGGAATATAAAACACCAGTCCGCAAAATCATCATCAGAAGTGTCCAGGCATACTCAGTTCAGCTCCATTCAAACTAGCACAATGTCGATTGTTCACTGCAGGCCGCCCCAACCAAAATCATTCAAACGAGCAACAAACAGAGCCGCGAGAAACCAGAAACACGTCATAATGTGAACTACTGAGTCCAACCCACAAACAGCGTCGATCAAACCTTGCCCAAGACCCAAGGCTCCGGCAGCACCCTCTGACGGCCATCGCTGTAAAGTTCTTAAACCGGGGGTCGGCAACCCGCGGCTCCGGAGCCACATGTGGCTCTTTTACGTCTGTGCTGCGGCTCCCTGTTGCTTTGAGAAATAATTGGTTATGGCGACCCTTTTCCTGGCACATCCGAACCGACTCACAATTAGATAGCCTACGGGGGTTTGCGAGCACAGAGCTTTGGAGCCTCTGCACCATGGGGGGGGGGGAGGTTGAGGGAGGCTTAAAAGTGAGGCTGAAGATTTCGAATAAAGTTTGTCCTTCGACTGCAGTTACCAACTCCGTGTCGTAATTTTAGCGCTGCGTGTAGCACACCGCTACATGGTCAGTATTTAATTAAAATGTATTTTATGTTAGTTTGTTAGTTTTTGAAATGTAAATCTAAATTTGAAGATTATGGTGATCTTGTACAATCTAAATAAGACGTTGTGGCGACCCATTTCCTGACACATCCGAACCGGCTCACAATTAGCCAGCGTTCAGGCTAAGGGAGATAGCCTACGGGGGTTTGTGAGTACGTGCCTTTTGCAGCATCCGCGCCCATGGGGGGCGGGTTGAGGGAGGCTTAAAAGCAAGGCTGTTTAGTTCGAATAAAGCTATCTTTGACTGCAGTTTACTGACTGCGTGTAGCACACCGCTACAACGTGTTTTTATCGCTGGCTGTCCAGAGGGGAGGTGCTGAAACGCTTTGTCGCGTGTCTGGAAGAAGTGAAAACTTTCCTGGGCAGCAAAGGGCTCACCTTTCCTGAGCTGGAACAGCCAGAGTGGCTGGAAAAGCTACACTTCATGGTAGACATGACAGCGCACCTGAACAAGCTGAACACAGCTCTTCAACGGGGAAAGGACGCACAGCCCTGCACATGTTGGAGGATGTTTTGGCATTCGAGCGCAAGTTGACGTTGCTTGCCAGAGATTTACAGAAAGGCACATTGTCTCACTTCCCCAATTTGAGAGAGTTCAAACAAGGTCACGACTTGATAAATTCGGAGTATTTACATTCTGCAATCATCGCAATGCAAACATCGTTTGGGAAACGCTTCTGTGAGTTCAGAGAGGAAAAAAAAACACATTATCCTTCCCGGTCACTCCCCTAAGCATCGATCCATCCCTACTGAATACGACTGCATTGGCAGGTGTGAGTCAATCTGAACAAGGATGATAAATATTTTAATTGCCTATTATTTTGCGTATATTCATATGTTTTCATTGTTCAGTGAAATAGTCCTTTTATTTTTCAGGTTGACAGCTGGCTGACGTTATTTTTGGTTTGCTGCTGGCGGCAAATTTAAGTTTGGCGTTTTTCATAAATACAAGAAGGACTCAAATAGACGTTGAGTATTTTACTTAAAAGTAACCTTCAACCCAACGTCTTTTTTTCGGAGGTCAAAATGTTTTTGTTGCATGCAGAAATGTAATTTCGTTTTCTCTGCAGGAGTTCATCAATTTCATAAATGCAACACATTATAGTTTGTTTATACATAGCATAAAGGCAAAACAAAACGTTGTATGCAGTGTTATTTCATTTTAAATGTCAAACGGGTTTTGCGGCTCCCAGTGTTTTCTTTTCTGTGGGAAACGGGTCCAAGTGGCTCTTTCAGTGGTAAAGGTTGCTGACCCCTGTCTTAAACAAACTGATACAATTTTGACATTGCCCTGAGCTCTCATTTGGAGTTTTGGAAGCCAAGAAACAAAAGTAGCTGGTGCTGAGTTTTAAAGCAGCGTTTTCTCAGAACTGTAACTGCAAACAAGTTTGATTGAAGCAGCAGATAAAAACAAAATTTATAGTATTACTCCACACTGCCTCTATAGGCATTCGACTGAATTCTGTGAGGTAGTCATCCCATAATGCGTGGCAACATTAAATAAAAAGTAAATGCTATTTAATTTTTTAAATTGATAATGCTAAGAAGTCTTTCAAGTACTATTCTCTGAACCTTACCTGATGAACATTGCGAGCAATCACCAAAGCCCGTCGCTGCTGGAACAATGTCAAAGAGTTCATGTTTAGAACCAGTTCACAACTATAAGGCCCATGTGGTGACCATTTGTTGCTTAGATCCACACCCCATGGTGGATAGAGCCCAGTCGATCACAGGTGAAGCTCTCCCCACTATTGAGTACATTACCTGCAGCACTGCTACAGAAAAGCAGCATCCATCAAAGACCCTATCATACCCCCTTCTCGTTACTACCATCAGGCAGAAGGTACAGAAGCCTTAGGTCCCACAGTGCCAGGTTTAGGAACCATTATCACCCTAGCACGATCAGGCTCCTGAACTGGTGTGGACAACTTCATTCACTGCTACTCTGAATTAATTCTACAACCTACAGACTCACTTTCAAAGACTCATTACAACTCACGTTCTCAGTCTTATTTTTATTTGCACAGCTTGTCTTCTTTTGCACCGTGGTGTTTGCCAGAATTCTTCAGTCCTGAAACATCAACTGTTTATTAATTTTCATAGATGCTGCCTGACCCAGGGGGAGGGGAGGCCTATGTGTTTATGTATAGTTTTTCTGAAAATTCTACTGTATTTTAACACCCCCTCCCCGTAAACACTTGCAAGAAAATGAATCTCAAGGTAACATACATGTACTTCTAATAAACTTACATTGAACTTTAGTCTCAGCCATGTTATTCCATTCAGTATTTTAGAACACTATTTGAACTTTACAGAAATAAATTTGTTACTTGCAAAATTTTCATACAGTCACTAATGTTGTGCTAGCATTATAATCAGCAGGCAGCAGGCTGAATGATGTCCTCTTCAAGTGGAATGTGCAATCATTTTGTGGTTTGTTTATGTTCCTATGGTGCTGTAATCTTTAAAAACATTGTTGATGTCATTCATTGCTTGCAAGGATAGATTCACTTCACATCCCAAGGCTTCCTTAGCATTGAAACAATTGTGGATAAAAATAAGCATTTTATCATTGCTTTTAAGGGGAAAAACAGGTCATTGTTGTTTTAAAGGTAAAGATAGTTTACAACACAAATACTGATGCAATGTCATCAGGAATAAAAAATATAGTTCACTGCATTATGGAAGTTAATCCAACTTTTGATCTTTGTCCAACTTTTAGATCCCACTGAAGAGGGATTTATGATCCTCAGTTAACCTCAAATATTCTTTAACATCTTCACTTCCCACTTCCTTTATTTAGTTCTGCAGATAGTTGCTCTTGGTTTAGATATTAATATTTAGATTCAATAACTGCAATCATGAAATTATGCTTTTATTTATGTCTCAGGTCCTCTGACGCTAACAACAACAACTACTACAAATTACAGAGATCGTCATAAAACCTAAAACAAAGTCAGATTGGGAGAACATTTTCTTGAGTGCCTCAGCTTCATCTGCAGAAACTGGAATTTCCCAGTAGCCAACCATTTCAATCCCTATCCTCATTCCCGTTCTGACATGGTCTGCTCCTTCCCTGCAATGATAAGGCCACTCTCAGGTTGCAAGAGCACCACTACCTCATATTCCATCAAGGTAGCCTCTAACCCAATGGCATGAACATCAATTTCTCTACCTTCTGGTAAGTTCTTACCTTTCCCTCTCTGCTTTTTCAATTCCACCCCCCCCCCAGCTTCTTACCTCTTGTCCTCACCTGCCTATCACTGCCCCTCTTTCCCTTTCTCCCATGATTTACTCTACCTGATACCTCAGGGATCAGTTCTGGGACCCTTACTCTTTGTGATTTTTACAAATGACCTGGATGAGGAAGTGAAGGGATGGGTCAGTAAGTTTGCTAATGACACAAAGGTTGGAGGTGTTGTGGGTAGTGTGGAGGGCTGTCAAGAGATTACAGCGGGACATTGATAGGATGCGAAACTGGGCTGAGAAGTGGCAGATGCAGTTCAACCCAGGTAAGTGTGAAGTGGTTCATTTTGGTAGAGCAAAAATGATGGCAGAACTAATGGTTTTAATGGTAAGACTCTTGGCAGTGTGGAGGATCAGAGGGATCGGGGTTTGAGTCCATAGGATGCTCAAAGCAGCTGACTCTGTGGTTAAGAAGGTGTACGGTATTGGTCTTCATCAATCGTGGAATTGAGTTTAGGAGCTGCAACATTACCTCTCGGCTATATAGGACCCTGGTCAGACCCCACTTGGAGTATTGTGCTCAGTTATGTTCACCTCATTACAGGAAGGATGTGGAAACTATAGAAAGGGTGCAGAGGAGATTTACAGGGATGTTGCCTAGATTGGGGAGCATGCCTTATGAGAATAATTTGAGTGAACTCAGCCTTTTCTCCTTGGAGCGACAGAGGATGAGAGGTGACCTGATAGAGGTGTATAAGATGGTGAGAGGCATTGATCGTGCGGATAGTCAGAGGCTTTTTCCCAGGGCTGAAATAGTTGCCACAAGAGGACACAAGTTTAAGGTGCCAGGGAGTAAGTAGGTACAGAGGAGATGTCAGGGGTAAGATTTTTACTCAGAGTGGTGAGTGAGTGAGTGCATGGATGCCAGCAATGATGGTGGAGGTGGATACGATAGGGTCTTTTAAGAGGCTTTTAGATAGGTACATGGAGCTTAGTAAAATAGAGGGCTATAGGTAAGCCTAGAAATTTCTGAGGTAGGGACATGTTCGGAACAACTTTGTGGGCCAAAGGACCTGTATTGTGTTGTTCTATACCCTTTGCCTTTACAACTTATCATATCCCGGCTTCTTACTACATTGCCCCTCCCCCACACATCTGGTTTCACCTATCACCATCTAGTTTGTCCTCCTCATCCTCCTCCATCTTCTCCCTTCCTTTTCCAGTTCTGAAGTGTCTTGACCTGCAACATCAACTGTGCTTGATTTCAATAAATGCTGCCTGACCTGCTGAATTCCCCAAGCATTCTGTGTGTTGCCACATACATTTCATAAACCAGAATCAATGTTATCACATTGGATTTCTACAATTTAATGTTCCAGGATAAGATTTCATATAATTTTCTATGACAGTTGAAATTAAACATCCTGTCAATTAAAAAAACAGTTAATTAATTAGTTAATTAATTAGGCCGTCGGGTTAAGCGGGACAGCCATTTGTTTGGGATAACTCTTAAAGAACAAAAACTAAATTGAGAAAATAGCTTCCCTTTGATTATATAGGACACTATGCTTCTTAATTGGGGCAGAAGTCTGTTGCCAAATAGTTTCTAACTTGCTTCAGTTGCATGGCCATTAGACACTGTACTGAGCTGAGCACGATCAGGTTTTAAACAGCGTCAGTTGTGAGTGTTTGTGTTTAAAAAGCAGTGATTTTTGTCACTGATAGCTGGCAAAAAATAAGCAGTAAGACAATTAAGAACTGTTTTGCTCACGGCTGTCTCCAGCATTCAGACTTGGAAATACCAGAAATGGCTGGGAGTGAAAATGAAACGATTTCATAACTTAAACAAGTTAGGAATTACAATCAAATTTGAAGGTATCAACATTCGTCTTGAGTGTTGCAATGAAAATAAAGATTTGGAGGATGCAATTGTTCAAGGCATTGTATGAAGGCAGTTCAATATCTACACTCTGTGCCTGTGCTGATTTTGATCATTTACAGTCAATCAAACCAACATGGCAGATGAATTTCTCTGTCAATAACTATAAGGAACTAATCATGTTTTATAAAACTGTAGAGATATTTCTAATTTGTCCTGCATTTCATTTTCATGCACAAATTGTTACTTAGTTAAATGGTTATGTCTTTTTTATACCTTTTAATTATCTGCATGAAATTTTGGCTAATTGGGGTGGCCACTTAATTGACCAAAATGTACTGGTCCCAATGTGTCTTAATTAATCAGAATCCACTGTATTTACAACAGGATACAACAGGATTAGTACACAAACTCCCGATGAGTGCAGCTGCAACTGAAGTCAATAAGCCACCACATGTACCAAATAGGGAATCATTGAAGCATTTAAGAGTTTCAGTAAAGTATTTAAACAGCTTCAAAGAGAAAAAAAAAACAGCAAGCTGTGCTGGTGCAAGATTTATTTTGGAACATTTTCGATTATCCAATTGAAGAATTCTGGGCTTTAAAAAATGTTAATGCTTTTTCCAGAACTCTGAAGTGTGTTATTATTCACTTTAAAAATAAAGCCACCCAAAGAAAAGCGAAGCTAAGACCCTTGTGGATCAATAGTAGCATTTCAATTAGAAATACCTGATACTCAATGTGAAAGTTTTACAAGAGGATTAAGCACAAAGCCAGGAAAGATAATGAGAACAAAGATTAATGGATATTCCAAAATTTTCACCAATTTGCCACGAGGGGGACAGACAACTTCAACAGGCAAAATGCCACTCCAAGCATTGGCAAGAACAGCATTTTTCATGTCTCATCATGATCTTATCAGTGTAGCCATCAATTTTCAGAGCAAAGATATTCACATCATATCGATAAATGTTGAGGCTTTATAAAGCTCTGGTGGGACCTCACTTGGAGTATTGTGAGCATGTTTGGGTCCCTCATCCTAGAAAGGATGTGCTGAAACTGGAGCGGGTTCAAAGGAGGTTCGCGAAAATGTTTCCCCGGTTTGGACAGCTTGTCATTTGAAAAGCGCTTGATGGCTCTGGACCTGTATTCACTGAATTTCAGAAGAATGAGGGGCGACCTCATTGAGTCCAATTGAATGGTGAAAGGCCCTGATCGAGTGGATTTAGAGAGGTGTTTCCTGTGGTGGGAGAGCAAGACCAGAGGACACATACTCAGAACAGAATAGAATCTACTTTTAGAATAGAGATAAAAAGGAATTTCTTTTGCCAGAGAGTGGTGAGTATGTGGAATTCATTGCCACAGACAGCTAAGCCTCTATGAATATTTAAGACAGAGGTTGATAGATTCTTGACTGGTCATGGCATGAAGGGATACAGGGAGAAGGCAGATGAATGGAGCTGATGGGAAAAATGGATCAGCCATGCTGAAATGACAGTGTAGATTTGATGGGCTGAATGGCCTAATTCTGCTCCAATGTTTTATGGTCTAAATGTGCATCAGTCAAAAATCAGTGGCTTTGAGTATTACTTCAAAACTATCATGCAAGGAGTCATTTGCAGTAATATGCAGAGACATCTTGGGATTTAAATGGCATTTCTTCACTTGTATAATTCTAAAAACAGTTGTCACAACTCAAAGGTGTCCATTCAGTCCATCAAAATACTGCAGTCCCAGCAGTCACATGCTCCTTTATCCTGCATTGCCATGTAAACTATTCTCACCGATCAGTACTTGATCAGATCCCACAGTAAGGCTCTGAGGACTAGAGCCTAGAGAAATATGAAGAGAGCCTCAAAGAGAAAACGCAATGGAGAGGACAATGGGGCCGCAGCTTTACACATTTCACCGGGTTGCTTTGAACCATGATAGGTGGCTGGCTGATTTCAGCACCTTAATCCTGCTACAAAAAAAAAGCATTTCTATTTGTTGAAATATTAGGATTGTACCTCCCCAAAAGAGGGATGGTTGAATTTGCCAGAGGTCACTCATTTCACCACTGGGGAAACATCGAGGTATTTCTCGAGGTAATGTATCAGGTTCAACCATCGTCAGCTACCAAACTGATAACCTTTCCATTTATCATGTCAGAAATGAAAGTGATCATTGAACTTCGTGCAATATTTATTAGTATTCACAATAATCACCTAGATTTGAACTCTTGAGTGGCAACCAACTTGCTTGCTATGCAAGTGGCAGGCAATAAAAGTTTGAGTAAATCACCTACAGGCAGAACTAACTTATTTACTTCCTGCCCATTAAGCCGCTGGCATTTAGGCAACAATGAAGGTCCTCCAATTCTGTCTGTCCTTAACTGTCTTTCTATCATACCTCAGGTGTAGCTCAGGATCCTTACTTCTGCCTCTAAGGTATGGCACTAAGTTACCTTTGGTCTCGCACGTTCCCTCTGCCCTACGGGGATCCAGTGAAGAGCTGTCTTGATGAAGTTGGCCTCTCTTCTCATCATGTGCCCAATTCATCTCCAACTTTTCCTCATGATAATTATTGCCACGACCTCTTGATGATACTGAAGGAGTATGGCATGGTTGGAGATCTTGCTTGGCCAGAAAATGTGGAGGATCCTTCGGAGTCTCATGGTGTAGAACAATGGCTTGGCAAGGTCACTCTTTGTAATGCGCCAGCACTCTGACCCATACAAGAGTGTGGACAGAACACAGCTCTGGTACAGCTTGGTGTGGACACGGAACTTTGTTGATCTCCACATGTTGATGATTGGCCTGAAGGACTTTTCTAGCTGTTGAGTCTGCACTGGATGTCGGTGCGGGCAGAAGGGATTAATTTAATGTGGTACCATGGTTGCCACAGGTGTTGTCTGCCCCGTCCTATGTTCTGTATTCTGGAATGTCTTGTACTCTTTGACACACTCAAAGGCAACACAGTCATTAGTTTCACCATCACCTACACTCTGGCAATCTCCACTGTGCAGAAACTTGTGGACAAGCCGAACGAATACTGTTGCTCCAATTGCAGTTCAGAAGATGGAATTCTGCAGCAAGTAATTCACCCCCTGACTTGCAGAGTTCTTCTGTCTTTTGAGCTAACGGGAAGACTATGACTAGCTTGAATATTGAAGAAAAGGTCTGAATCCATTTATGAAGTGGCCCATATAACTGTCACTCCTATCAGCACAAAATGCACTTCCTCCACTAAACTGTGGACTGTAAAAATTTAGTTCAGTTTCATTGAAGTGCTTCCAAAATTGACCAAGCCACCAACATCTTCAAGACCTACGCTAAGTCTAATTCCATTGACTTGAAGTAATATACGTTCCTCAAATGTCACTTTCAAAAATTCAGGAATGCCTAAAAAGTATTTCACTGCAATGGTTAACCCCCTCAGTGACGTTCCCCACCACAGATGTTAGGCCCATCAGCCTGTAGTTCCTTGGCTTGTCCTTGCAGCTTCTTTTAAATAAAAGGCACAACATCAGCTTTCCTCCAGTCTTCCAGGACTTCATCCTTGCTGAAAATGATGTAGATATCTCCAGCGGGGCCGTTGCACTTTCTCTCCTAGCTTCCTATCACGTCCAAGGATACACTTGATCCTGTAGATTTTTCCAACATTTGAAGGCCACTAGCACGTTTTGTAATGAGGATATCTAAGACATCTTAATTCCTCATCTTCCATGACTTTTCTACAGTAATAACAGATGATAAATACTCATTCAAAACCTCAACCATGCTCTACACAAAGACCACATTAATCCTACAGGGCATCTATTCTCCCTTTAGTTACTCCGTTGCTCTCAACGTACTAAGGAGTATTTCTTAGGATTCTCCTTCACCTTCTCAACCAGAGCTTATGCTCTCCTCTGCCCTCCTGCAGAGTATATGCCTACATCCCCCATTCTTCGAAAGATTCACTTGATCCACATGCCTACACCTGTTATACTCCTCATTCTTTTTCCTGACCAGTTCTTCAATATCCCTCATCAACTAGGGTTTCCTAATCATGTGAGAACTGCCTTCACTTTTAACAAGAACGTGATGTCCCTGAACTCTACCTTACCTCACTTTTAAGATTCTCTCACCCACTAGAAGTACCTTTTCCCACAAAAAAAAATCTCTTGATGAATACTTGCAAGTTCTGCCTCATACCTTCACCATTTGTCTTGCCCCAATTTAAGATTTTAACTTGTGGATCAGTCACATCTTCTTCCATAGCTATTTTTAAACTAATAGAATTATGATCACTAGACTTAAGCAGATTCCCCCTGTGACACATCTGTCATTTGAACTGTTTCCTTTCCCAGTCAAGGGTTCAGTATTGCCCCATCTTTTGAATGGCTATCAACATATTATTTGATGAGAGTTAAGGGAAGCTGAAATCATTTACTATTACAACCTTATTATTCTTACAGCTAATTACAATTACAATAGAGTAAACAGAAACTTCTTAAGGTGGGTTTACGAACAACCTTAAAACTAAATCTGGGCCATGCAGAAAGAATTTCTTCAAATAAGTGAGGCAGCACAGTTGCATGGTGGTTAGTAGTACCGGTGACCCTGGTTCAATTCCCGCAACTGCCTGTAAGGAGTTTGTACGATCTCCCCATGATGGCATGGGTTTCCTCCCACAGTCCAAAAACATACCTGATGGTAGCTTAATTGGTAATTGTAAATTGTCCTGTGATTAGACTAGTATTAGATCGGGGGGATTACTGGACAGCATGGTCAAAGGGCACTGTATCTCAATGAATCAAATCAGAAAATCTGCACTCTTTGTAATGATGTGAGGCTGTGGTAATCACATAGCTACGATTGAAATGAATTGTAAAGCATCAGGGTTGAACACACTCTACCAATTTAAAATGTGCTCTCTATTATCCCTGACTGACCGAACCATTTTTTCTTTTGTTTTCAAATGGATTTTTTTTTAAATCAAATTTAGTAAAAATACATCTTGTTGAAAGAATAATAAAGGAGTTCAGCTCATATTCCAAATATATCTGCATATTCATCCCAAGTAGCAGCCAAATATTTGTCAGATTCTGTCAGCCTTGGGATTTGAGCCTATAGCCAGCTGTAATCCAGGTCTGTCTGGGGCTCTGGCTACTGAAAAAGTATTCCTTGCAGCTGGAGATTTTAACTCTTGCTTGGCCTCAGGCAGACCATCCAAGTTCTCAAATGCAACTACCAAAGCTTTGTGACCCATAATCATTTTATTGAAAGGTCAGATACTAGTCAACCCTGTCCGTGAAAGAAATCACCATACTCCTGCGTGCAATAACAATTTCCATTTTGATTCTGTCTCTCACATTGTATAAATTCATTCTGTTGAGCTTACAAGTCCCATTTTGTCTCTGCATCCAATCCCAATTAACTGTTTGTTTTACTTACAATACATGTAGACAGTTGGCAGCAGGATAAAAATCAAGGAGAAAGCATCAATTTACCACAGGACGCCTGCTGCGTTTGGATTTTCTGGGTGGGCCAAGACTTAGCTGAACAGAATCAATGAGATGAAAATGTGTCTACATTAAAATAACAACACTGACATTGTCAAGTTGCCAAGTGTCACCACCACTTCCTGAACCTGGCCACAAATCAGGACAATACAGATTAATAAGTGCCCAGGAAAGAAATCTGGTGCTTCCATCTACTTCAATCTCCTTGGAGCTCAAGTCACAACTTCAGCTGGATACTGCCAGTAAATGTTGCTGATGCTGAAATGTGCATCTCCTGAGTTTCCAGCTCTTTGCTTTAAGGTGGTCCTGGAAGCCGAAGAATAGTATTTGCCCTGTTCGATACTGTGCCCTTCTGCAGTGTGAATGTGACTACGCAGAATACTCATCACTGGCAACTTGCTTACTCTCATTAAGCAATCCTCAATCACCAGAAAAGTGAGAAACACCTCTTAGATAAGCATACAGAACCATTACTCGAAAGACCAACACATACCCAACACAGAAGTGTAGGGAAAGGAAGAGTTTGGCAGCAGTGATAGGGGACTCTATAGTTAGGGGGTCAGACAGGTGATTCTGTAGATGCAGGAAAGAAGCACGGATGGTAGTTTGCCTCCCAGGTGCCAAGGTCCAGGATGTTTCTGATCACGACCACAATGTCCTGAAGTGGGAAGGTTGTGGTACATATTGGTACCAACGACATGGGAAGGAAAAGGGAGGAGGTCCTGAAAGCAGGCTATAGGGAATTAGGAAGGAAGTTGAGAAGCAGGACCACAAAGGTAGTCAGCCCAGGATTACTGCCTGTGCCACATGACAGTGAGTATAGAAACAGAATGAGGTGGAGGATAAATGCATGACTGAGGGATTGGAGGAGGGGGGTAGGGATTCAGATTTCTGGATTATTGGGACCCCTTTTGGGGCAGGTGTGATCTGTACAAAAAGAACGGGTTGCACTTGAATCCCAGGGGGGATTAATATCTTGGCAGGACGGTTTGCTAAGGCTATTGGGGAGAGTTTAAACTAGAATTGCTGTGGGGGGGGGGGGAATCGAACTGAAGAGGTGGTTGGCTCACAAATAGAGAGAGCTTGGAGACAGTGCGAGAGGGAGGGTAAGCAGGTTTCAGAGAAGGGACGCACTCACACCATTGGTTTGAGATGTGTATTTTAATACAAGTAGTATTATGAACAAAGCAGATGAGCTTAGAGTGTGGATCAGCACTTGGAGCTATGATGTTGTGGCCATTAAAGAGACTTGGATGGCTCGGGGCAGGAATCGTTACTTCGAGTGCCAGGCTTTAGATGTTTCAGAAGGGCAGGGAGGGAGACAAAAGAGGTGGGGGCATGATACTGCGGATCAGAGATAGTGTCACGGCTGCAGTAAAGGAGGAAGTCATAGAGGGATTGTCTACTAAGACTCTGTGGGTGGAAGTTAGGAACAGGAAGGGGTCAATAACTTGACTGGGTATTTTTTTTTTATAGATTACCCAATAGTAACAGGGATATGGAGGAGCAGATAAGGAGATGATTCTGGAAAGGTGTAAAAATAACAGGATTGTTGTGGTGGGAGATTTTAATTTCCCAAATATCAATTGGCATCTCCCTAGAGCAAGGGGTTTAGATGGAGTGGAGTTTGTTAGGTGTGTTCCGGAAGGTTTCTTGACACAATATGTAGATATGCCTACAAGGAGGAGAAGTTGTACTTGATCTGCTATTGGGGAAATGAACCTGGTCGGGTGTCAGATCTCTCAGTGGGAGAGCATTTTAGAAATAGCGATCACAATTTTATCTCCTTTACCATAGCATTGGAGAGGGATAGGAACAGAAAAGTTAGGAAAGCATTTAGTTGGAGTAAGAGAACTATGAGGCTAGCAGGCAGGAACTTGGAAGCTTAAATTGGGAGCAGATGTTCTCAGGGAAATGTACGGAAGAAATGTGGCAACTGTTCAGAGGATATTTGCATGGAATTCTACATAGATATGTTCCAATGAACATGGAAAATATGGTAGGGTACAGGAACAGTGGTGTGCAAAGGCTGATGTAAATCTAGTCAAGAAAAAAAAGCATACGAAAGGTTAAAAAAAACTAGGTAATAATAGATCTTTAAGATTATAAGGCTAGCACGAAGGAACTTAAGAATGAAATTAGGAGAGCCAGAAGGGGCCATGAGAAGGCTTTGGCGGGCAGGATTAAGGAAAACCCCAAGGCATTCTACAAGTACGTGAAGAGCAAGAGGATATGATGTGAGAGAATATGACCTATCAAATGTGACATGGAAAAGTGTGTATGGAACCGAAGGAGATAGCAAAGGTACTTAATGAATACTTGCTTCAGTGTTCACTAGGGAAAAGGATCTTGGCAATTGTAGGGATGACACAGCAGACCGAAAAGTTTGAGTGTGTAGATATTAAGAAAGAGGATGTGCTGGAATTTTTGGAAAGCATCAAGTTGGATAAGTCACCAGGACTGGATGAGATTTACCCCAGGCTACTGTGGGAGGCAAAGGAGGAGATTGTTGAGCTTCTGGCTATGATTTTGCATCATTGGGGATGGGAGAGTTTCCAAAGGATTGGAGGGTTGCAGATGTTGCTCCTTTATTCAAGAAAGGGAGTAGAGATAGCCCAGAAAATTATAGACCCGCGAGTCTTACCTCAGTGGTTGGTAAGCTGATGAAGAAGATCCTAAGAGGCAGATTTATGAACATTTGGAGAGGCATAATATGATTAGGAGTAGTCAGCATGGCTTTGACAAAGGCAGGTTATGCCTTATGAGGCTGATTGAATTTTTTAAGGATGTGACTAAACACATTGATGAAGGTAGAGTAGTAGATGTAGTGTATATGGATTTCAGCAAGGCATTTGATAAGGTACCACATACAAGGCTTATTGAGAAGGTAAGGAGGCATGGGATCCAAGGGGAGCTTGCTTTGTGGATCCAGAATTGGTTTTCCCAAAGAAGGCAAAAAGTGGCTGAAGATGGGTCATATTCTGCATAGAGGCCGGTGACCAGTGGTGTGCCTCAGGGATCTGTTCTGGGACCCCTACTCTTCGTGATTTTTATAAATGACCTGGATGAGGAAGTGGAGGGATGGGTTAGTAAGTTTGCTGATGACACAAAGGTTGGAGGTGTTGTGGACAGTGTGGAGGGCTGTCAGAGGTTACAGCGGGACATTGATAGGATGCAAAACTGAGAAGTGGCAAATGGAGTTCAACCCAGATAAGTGTGAGGTGGTCCATTTTGGTAGGTCAAATATGATGGCAGAATATAGTACTAATGGTAAGACTCTTGGCAGTGTGGAGTATCAGAGGGATCTTGGGGTCTGAGTCCATAGGACGCTCAAAGCTGCTCTGCAGGCTGACTGTGGTTAAGGCGGCATACGGTATACTGGCCTTCATTGATCATGGGATTGAGTTTAAGAGCTGAAAGGTAATATTGCAGCTATATGGGACCTTGGTCATACCCCACTTGGAGTACTGTGCTCAGTTCTGGTCGCCTCACTACAGGAAGGATGTGGAAGCCATAGAAAGGGTGCAGAGGAGATTTACAAGGATGTTGCCTGGATTGGGGAGCATGCCTTATGAGAATAGGTTGAGTGAACTTGGCCTTTTCTCCTTGGAGCAGAGGATGAGAGGTGACCTGATAAAGGTGTGTAAGGTGATGACAGGCATTGATCGTGTGGATAGTCAGAGGCTTTTTCCCAGGGTTGAAGTGGCTGGCTCGAGAGGGCACAGTTTTAAGGTGCTTGGAAGCAGGTAGAGAAGAGATGTCAGGGGTAAGTTTTTTTTATGCAGAGAGTGGTGAGTGCGTAGAATGTGCTGTGGGCGGTGTTGGAGGTGGATATGATTGGGTCTTTTAAGGGAGTCCTGGATAGGTGCATGGAGCTTTGAAAAATAAGAGGGCTATGGGTAACCCGAGGTAATTTCTAAGGTAGGGACATGTTCAGCACAGCTTTGTGGGCTGAAGGGCCAGTATTGTGCTGTAGGTTTTCTATGCTTCTATTCCAGTTGATAGGCACTCAATCTACAAAATAAGCCCAATTCAGTCTTCTGCTGATGTGCAAATTAGTCAGTATGGAATTTCAGCACAGAATGATATTTTCATTTGTATTCATTTGTTTTCTTTTAAAAAAAATTACTCTAAGCCTGTCAAAAATTAAAGACAGAGATAAGCTTTATTTGTGTTATTTGTCGCATGTATAATTGAAGATATGGTGAAGTGCATCATTTGCATTATTTTGAGATGTTCGGGGGCGGCCCACAAGTACTGCCAAGGTTAATTAACTCTCAGTCTTTGGAATGGGGGAGGGGCAGAACCAGAGCATCCACATGGTCCCCGTGTATTAAACTCTTCTGACAGACCACAGCGGAATTGAGCCAGGAGTCTGTGTTGCCCTAATAATTTTACACTACTGTGCCGCCCCCAGTATTTTTGGAATAGAGGTCACAAATTTAAGGTGATCAGCAGGAATTTTGTCTCTTAGAAGAAACTGGATGTTTTGAATTTTCTGGGGAACTGTGGAGACTGAATCATTGAAGATATCCAAGTCTGAGATAGTTTTCAAAAAAAAATATAAATATGGGAGTCTGGGGTTAAAGGGAACAGGCAGAAAAATGGAGCAGAGGCCAAGTCTGCATCAGCTCTGATCTTTCTGAATGGTAGAAAAGACTCAAAGGACACGTCTGCTTCTTCTCAATGACTGTTGCCCAGTAGCATTTACACCCACAGTGATGAAATGTTTTGTCAGGTTTGATCTGCTCCAATTTGCCTACCAGAGCAACAGTTCTACAGCAGATATCATTTTCATTCAACCCTGGAACACCTGAACAGCAAAAATGCATACATCAGAATGCTCTTCATTGACTGCAGCTCAGTCATCATTCCCTCAAAACTAATCAATAAGCTCCAAGAACTTGGCTTCAATATTTCCTTGTGCAACTGGATCCTGGATTTCCTCAGTTATTGACCCCAATCAAATTGGCAACATCCCCTCCACAATTTCCACCAGAACAGGTGCACCACAAGGCTGTGTGCTGAGCCCCTGCACTACTCTACTTGCTTTATACCTATGACTTTGGCTAAGCAGAGTTTGAATGTCAGGTTCAAGTTTGGTGATGACATCACATTCAGAGGCTAAATCCAACGTGGTGACAAAACAGCGTACAGGAGTCATACCATCAACCTCTCACTCAATGTCAGTAAGACCAGAGGACTGATTCTAGATGTCAGGAGAGAGAAACCAGGGCCCTTGAGTCAGTCCTCAGAGGATCAGAGGAGGTGAGCGCTAGCAATTTTAAATTCCTGGCTGTTAGTATTTCAGAGGACCTGGCCTGGATCCAGCACCCAATTGCAATTGCAAAGAAAGCACAGCAGCACCTCTATCTCCTTAGGAGTCTGCGAGGATTCAGCGCGACATCTAAAACTTCGACAGACTTCTATAGCTGTGTAGTGGAGAGGGTATTGACTGGTTGCATCACTGCCTGGTATGGAAATGCCTGTGCCTACAAATAGAAAAATCCTATGAAAAGGTAGTGGGAAAAGCCCTCCCAACCACTGAGCACATGTACCTGAAACAGTGACATAGGAAAGCAGCTTCATTAGAAATTCCCACCACCCAGGCCATGCACTTTTCTTGTGGCTCCCATCAGGTAGAAAGTACAGGAGCCTCAGGACTTGTACCACTGGGTTCAAGGACACAGCCATCAGGCTCTTGAACAGAAGGGGTAACTACACTCACTTACCCATCTATTGAGATGTTCCCACAACCAATGATCTCACTTTTACTTTGTTATCTCATGTTCTCATTACTTATTGCCATTTTGTAATCATCTGCACTCTGGTTGATCTTTCATTGATCCTGATGTTGTTTCTATTCTTTAGATTTGCCGAGTATGCCCAGAGGAAAATTAATCTCAGGGATTAATCTGTATATGGTGACAGATATTTATCTCAATAATAAGTTTACTTTGAACTATTCCTTGCATTCTCAGAGACTCATTTTTGTAACCCCATCACTGAAAATTGTGAAGACAACCACAACAGTCATGGCTTTCAATCCTTATGGCTGTCCATCTACTTTTGTTGGGAGTGAATAAGATATGTTAAAACCATGTTAGAATAGAATAGTCTTATGATCGCTGCTCACATGGACACTGTCCAGTAGGCCAAAGTACAGAAAGGTCACCAATCTGTTGAATAGACTTCTGGCCTGAAACGTTGACTGTGTTTTCCCACAGCCTTCAACTGATCATCTGAGAATTTCCAGTATTTCCTGTAATATAGATTTCCAGCACCTGCAAGTCTTATTGAGTTTCTAAGTACTCTCAGTACCTGGCATTTACCCAAAAATGTAATCTATGCCCTTCACAAAAACCAAGAGATATTGAATAAAAACATTGGAGAGATTCAACGTCACATCCAGGAAAAATATTTCAACAATAATGCACAGGGTTGTGTCACAACATGATCAGAATTAATATTATGAATACTACAAAAGTAAAACTGATCAACTTGGCTCATTTCTAGTTTATCAGGATTGTGATGAAGATCCCCATATACAGCAATATCTGAACCTGGTTAAATATGAACTATAGGCATGCATGGCATCTTCTCCACAGTTTTTCCTCTCTAACCTATTCGGCTAATTGGTAATAACATTCTAGACTGTCTAGGACAGTTTTCAAAAATAACTCACTGGATTGCAATATTCTAATTGATTTAGAGTGTTCATCATTACTAAGTTCACCCATGTATCTTGAGAGGAATGATTATAATATTCACATACTAAATGTAGTTTCTGGTTGTAGTTCATTATAGAAAGTTGCAAACATATGTTGATGCTAAATTCTGCGATTAAGAATCTGCAGTGAATATTGAAGCACCCTAATTGGTTGGTTAAATGTCACCAGAGTGATTTTTCAGCAATTTGTCTCTGAAGGGAACAGTGAAGCAGAAACAATGCAGACAGACATTACACACTTCAATGAAATTTAGCAACACTCAGGGTCATTTTTCTTTCAGACTTGGCCACAGTGCTGTTCCTTCCCAGCAAGAGTTTAAATAAAAGAATAAGGGGGTATATTATAAATTCAGATGGTCTTTTATAACAGTGAAATCAAGTGTATTTAAATATGCTAGGCATAATAAGCAATTAGAATTAAGACATTAGATTCTGGTTGCTGGGGAGGTAGAGCGGAGGAACAGATGCATGCCACTTTGTTATAATGACATCAAATACAAACAGCACAATGACTTATTTCAGTTACATCATTTCAATTGGAAACACACAAATAAATTCACACGTTGTAGCATTGTAGTAATAAACCCCATTAAAAATAAGCTAATTGATCTTTCACCATGTGTGTGGTCGCTTCACATTCATGTCAGTCAAAGCTGCTTCTCTAACACAAATATATTTCCTTGACTAAAATGCATGTTCAACAATTGGAATCAATCGTGGATTGAGAAATGCTTTAGAAAAATGATTTGATGTCTTTTCTCTTTTTACTGTGATTAAGGATTTGTCAAAAGTCTCCATATACTTACACATATAAAAAGAGATTGAAAAGAATTTTGTATTTGTAATGTATAATTAATATTAAAATTCTTAAATGCAGCAGCCATTTCCTGTCACCTTAGCTGATTGGAGGAAATCAGAAATAAAGAGGCAAATGAAATGCAGCCTTGAAATTGTGTTGGAAGCAATTCTGCCATCTTGTTGCAAATCAGGGATTAAAATCGAAACAGATGCATGCCACAAATCTGCCATGTATTCAGGCGATTGCCATAGTGGTGAATGTATTTGCACATGCGCGCAAGCCCTCTTAGGAAGTAGGCAAAACAGCACGTCCAGTGTGCAAGGACCAGTACCTTTGCTCTGGAGTTCAATATTCTGACCTCCAGTTGGGTTGAACCTTCCACAACCGAAAAAGATGTTAATCAGAATCCAGTTTAATATCACTGGAATATGTTGCAAAATTTGTTGACTTTGCAGCAGCAGTACAATGCAATACAAAATAGTAGAAGAAACAACTAAATTAAAGTATATATTAAATGGTTAAATAAGGAGTGCAAAATATAGAAATAAAAGTCATGAGGTAGTGTTCATGGCTTCAATGTCTATTCAAAATTCAGATGGCTAAGTGGAAGAAGCTGTTCCTGAATCATTGCGTGTGTATCTTCAGGCATCTGTATCTCTGTCCTGATGGTAGCAATGAGAACAAGGTGTGACCTGGGTGATGGGATCCTTCATGATGGATGCTGCCTCATGAGGCCTCACTCCTTGAGGATGTCCTGAATACTATGGAGGCTACTGCTAATGATGGAGCCGACTAAGTGGAATAATCCTCCCACTCCACAACCCAACAACAATCTTTCAAAGGATCATCATCACAAAGTTTATTATTATAGGCTCAGATCTTGGTGTACAAGAGTCGCTCTGGGACAATAGCGGAAGCGACATCATAACCTTTAACCTCAGAGGCCGACATCGCTCTCACTCTTTCATCATCAAAAAGACCACATCCAATCTGACTAGATCATTGAGTGGCTATAATAATTTCAAATGTGCTTTTGATCTGCTCAAGGAGGTGTAACCACCCCCCCCCCAACTAAGCTTGGATGCTAAATTGGCTCGTTAGCCAACTCTGCTGACAGCTGTGAGGCTCCACAGTGAGAAGGTCACCTTGCATAAACAATACATGTCTAGGCCACGATGTTCCAATTAAAGAAATCTTGATTTGGGTGAATGCTGTGTAAACACTGCTTATACACAATTGTCAGTCGGCAGGAAATAAGATCGTACACCACATAAAATTAAGTATATTTACAAATTTCAGCTTTAATTGAACAGTTAGTAGGAAAAAGAAAAATAAAAAGGGGCCATTTCAGTTAACCTAGTAGAAATATGCACATAAAGTTGGAGCTCGTCTTGAAGTTGTTGTTTTACTCATGCACTGGATACAAGGTCTACATGAAAGCACACACCACCTTCCAAATGTTGCTCGAGGTCCATCTCCTGGTAGTATTGGCCCTCCCTCCATGAAGCCATTCATCTTCACAAAGCACTTTGTGCAAGGGTGAATACTCTTCTCATGGCATCCTCAGCCATCTTCCCTCTTGTCCTCCCTGCATCATCCCCCCCCGCCGCAAAAGACCCATGAGCCACACTGTTCACCTCAAATCTCACTCCCCACCCCCCCCAGTTCTCTCTAGAACCTTCTCCCAATTCCAACATCCCGATTGGCTGACAACATGCCCAAGTTGGACATCAGAGCCCCTTATCTTTTGGCCAAAAATCAAAACAATCTACCAGCAGAACCCACTGCTTTTACAGAACTGCTAAAATGAAATACCTACAGCCTAAGAGAAGAAATTTTAGTCAGGACACTACGCAGGTGAAAGATAGCAAGTGTTGATTTAGAAGAGGACACATGCAGTAAAACTAAACAAATTATTCTGACTCTGATAAAAGACTGATCTGCCCCAGCATGCCCTGACCCACCCCAGCTCAGAATACACAGTTAGTCCTAACCCAGCACAAGAGTTTGAAGGGCTAGTCTCCACAGGCAGGGTGGAGAGACAAGAGGTATTACAGATGCCGGAAATCGAGAGCAATACACACAAGATGCTGGAGTAGCTCAGCAGGTCAGGCAGCATTATGGATTGGAATAAGCAGTTGACATTTGAGGCTGAAGGCCCAGGATAAAATAAAGAGCTGCCCTTGAAGTCAAGGTTACATTTAATTCAATTGGGCATCAAGAAATGCTGAAAACCAGGAAAACTCATCATTGGCTGCTATCCCATCTCAATCAAAACCTATTTAGTTGGAAGTCAATCATTTAAACTCTAGCAAGACTAAGTACGAGTTCCTGAGGGCAGATCCTGGCCCCGTCATCACCGGTTACTTCAATACAATTCCCTCCAAGTGGAGACCAGAAAAAGGCCTTCGACCTGCCCGAACCTATGCAATATTACTGATAAACAAAAAGTTATCTCAAGCTTTAGAGAATGACCATCTCCAAATGTTTGGTCTAATCCATGTCTGCCGATGTTCTACCACAGACAACATCAAAACTGAATCCCCCACATTCTGTAACTGGAGTTAAGGAGATGGAATGGTAATTAGTATCATTCAACAGAAATTTATCCACACCAGCTAAATAGTACCACGGCTGAGCAGATTAAAGCTTCCATATTCTGTACCAAGTGGCTCACGTCCAGGTTTCCCTGTCGAAAAGGCCAAATCAGGAGCAACTTGGACCACCTTCCACTTGTCTGGGTGACTGCAACACTTAAGAAGCTTGAAATCACACAGAGCAAAAACCCACTTGATTCCACCCACCCTGCAAATCTTTACTTCTCCCACGACTAGCACACGCTGGTTGCTGTGTGCACCAGAGTTACTTGCCCTGATTGCTATGCCTGCACTTCCCAAACTTGTGACCTCTGTCGGAATCAGAACCAGTTTTAATATCAATAGTTCCACTTATTATCAGGGAATTGTAAACAATATACACCCTGAAATTTTTTTTTTGCAGACATCCATGAAAACAGAAGAGCGCCTCAAAGAAATAATGGCAGTTAAAATGTTAGAAACCCATTCCCCCCCAATCAGCAGCAATGACCCCCCCCCACCTCCACAAAAAACATCAGCACCCACCGTGCATGCACTAGCAAGTCCCTGATGAAGATCATGATCTGCAGTATAACACAAACTAATCATTCAGCACGCCACAGACTCTCTCTCCCCCTCTTGCTTTAATAAAAGGCGAAAAGAGATGCCCCCTTTCACAGCGAGGGGGGATTGGTAAAATACGGCAACTCTGCAACTGCAGTACAATGCAATACATGATATAGAGAAGGAAAATCGATAGAGACTTTTGTATAAATCTGATTCTGAAGTACTGCAAAAATAAATAAATAAAGTGATGAGCTAGCATTCATGGGTTCAATGTCTATTTAGAAATGTACCACCAAGACTGACTAGGGCAGCAGCTACATGGGTTTGGGCAGACGGCCAATTGAAGATTGCCTTCCAAGTTCACACTATTGTGATTGGAAGGCTAACACCCTTTATTCATCATCATTGCATCTATATCCTCTAACCCTCTAACCCAATAGTTTTGTGGGATTATCTTCATCAGGAAGTTTACTGCAGCTCAAGGAGGCAATTCACTACCAAGGGCAATGAGAAGGGTATATTGTCCTTGTTAGTGACATGCATGTCCTGTAAATGATTAATATAACATTAGCTCTGTAGTTAATGGCATTTTTACCTAGAATACGGACTCCATTGGTGCTGTAGTCTATACATACGCCATAGACAAGATTTCCTCAGATGCAAATAGAATATTGCTAACTGAAGTTAGCAATATTTGCTGTTGCTCAAAAATATTTATCACTAATAGTGAATCTTTTGAAATATTTAACGGGTTGGTGATCTGATTAGTAAATGTAAAGGATCACAAAATAATTTGACAACACTGATCATAATGTTTCTATGTTTATGACTGAGTTTCAGATTTTTTGTGTGCTTTCCAAATTTAAATATAAACTAAACAAGGAACTGGTATTATATAAATGCTGTGATCTTGCTAATACATCAGTAAGTGTATTAGTAGATGAGTACAAATAGCCATTTCCTTGCATTACTTTGTAAATGACAAACACTGTCAATGTTTACACATGATTTGTTTATTAACGTCTGTAGATTATGAGCAAATGGTAATTATTGACTGGAAAGTCCTGGAAACTTGTGAGGCATTCATTTTCTACATAGTAATGTTATTACAACACTAAAAATTGTCAACAGTTACTTATCCAAAGTTACTTGTTCCTTTTATTCCAAGTAAACATTTTTTGAGAATGTTTATGATTGTCAGTGAAATAGGCTCTCACTGTGGGTCTAGTAACAAATCCCATCTTTTCAGTCACATTCCTAAATTGCCAAATGTATTCTACTATTTGAACTTAAAACATGTCTTTAATATTTATTAAGTTTTTTAGCTCAATATTTAGTAAGAGCAAAACTTCCTTATCTATGTACCATTGCTCTGAATGTAGCTTGAACTTGAACTGAAGAATCCTCTGTAACAATTAAGGCACCTGAAATTATATCTTTATTTTGGGCAACATTCACCCTCAACCACATACCAACACATAGATAAATCAATGCCATACAGGTCCTCCAAAAATGTTATCTGTGCAATCCAAATATCTTTACCATCACATTCAAATAATATCCAGGTTAAATGTCAAACATTCCAAGTGAACACACAAAATTGAAGTGCAATACTCCACATCATTTATTACATAAGATTAAAAGAACAATGGTGTCAAGGTCCAGATTTTCAACTCAGGCCATGTGGACTTAGAAAAGCCCAAGGGTTACTCATGAGGGGCCCATTCTATTATAAACCATTCCCCTGCTTGATGTCCAATGGACATCAGTGGGACTGGCAAGAGGCTGACAGGGCAGCAGGTGACCTTGGGCCAAGGTGAAGACAGCATTCCCCCCCCACCCCTCGAGTCAACCATAATAAAGAGCACAATAGGCTTTCCTTTTCAGTCCTGGAATTCTTCCTGGTCGCAAAGGAAATATTAGAACTTTACAAAGCTCATTCAGTCCAGAACACATGCTGCTACCAACTTTTTCTATCAGTTCCCACAGTGAATATCAACAGCATAACCAGGAATCCACATTACAGAGCCAATCTCGGACTTTGAAATACTTGCCTGAAGGGGCAGATTTTGACCAGTAAAACACGTCAAGTTAACACCTCCAGTATTATTTGGCTTAGGTGCATCATGAGAAGTCTTTGAATCAGCCACTTTAGTTATTACTTTCCTATAGGAAGGGGAGGAATACGAAGGGCCTTTTGTTTCTAAGAGAATTGATTAAGCAAAACATCAGACTTTCCAATTCATAGAATATTACAGCACACTACAGGCCCTTCAGATCATGATGCTGTGCCAACCTTTTAACCTACATTAAGTTGTGGAAACTCTATAAACTAAATTATATAACTGAACATTTAAAGTGAAGGAAGAGGTATTAAGCACCTTATCAGGATTCGGAAACAAACCATGCAATTTTTGGTTATGGAAACTCAAGTCCTATTAGAGGGTAAATGGAATAATATCAACCCTAAACATCAACATGCTGTGTGCAGTTTGTAAGACTTATTTCTAATTATAATCATTACTCACAAGTTGTCTTCACTTAATACAGTGTGAAATCAGAGTCAAAGTGCATTCAGCAGGAAGCACGTTGGCCTAACTGGTCCATGGAGCCCAAAATGTCCATCCCGGCTAGTCCCATATCTCCCTCCAAGTTTTTCCTAGTCATGCACTTGTAACTGCCTTTTATTTGTTGTAAATGTGCTTCCCTCAACCATCTTGAACTTATGATCTCTGGCCCTTGATTCTCCAAAATGAAAAATAGACCATAATTTTATAGGTTGTTCGTCCTTCATTCTCCTATGCTCAACTGAATAAAGGTCTGGGCTGCTTAACCTCTTGATAACTCAATCCTCCAAGTTTTGGCAGCATCCTCAAACATTTTCTGCACTCTTTCCAACTTGTTGGCAGCTATCTAATAACGGTGACCAAATCTGACCAGAACATTCCAGCTTCTACAGTCAGTGCTTTGATTAATGAAGGCCAGTGTGCCTGACATTCTTCATCACCCTCTCCCTGTGACACTACTTTCAGAACCACATACTTGTATTCCCATGTCCCTCTAACTTGTCTTTGTAAAAAAAAAGTGCAGCACCTTACACTTTTTTGGAGTAAATTCCATTTGAGATGCCATAGCTCATTTATTCCACTGATCAAGATCCCACCGTAATTCATGATGATCAGTTTCACCAATTTTAGTGTAATCTGCAATCTTGCTAACCATGTTTTGTATATCTCATCCAAATTTTTGATATAGGTGACAAATAGTAATGGGCCTAGCACGGATCTATGGAGATCATTATTTTCCCATGGGCCTCCAGTGTGATAAAACAACTTTCCACCATTAAACTCTGCTTCCTACCATTAAGTTAATTGTGTATCTAATTATCTAAGCTCTCCTTGGATGCCATGTGTTTCATAGCAGCCTACTATGTGAAACACTGTCAAAGGCCTTATAGAAATCACAGAGTCTATGTCTACCACCCTACCCTCATGATTACTCAAATTCCATGCCGACTATCCAAAATTAACCCATCTTTCTAAGTGCATGTATATCTTCTTTTCAGAAACCCTTCTAGTAGCCTACCTACCACCGATGTTAGATTTACTAATCTACAGTTCTCAGGCTTTTCTTTGAAGCCCTTCTTAAGTGAAGACACAAACTAAGCACTCCCCACTCCTCTGGCACTTCAACTGTGGCTAAAGATGATGCAGATCTCAGGCAGGGTTGCAATTTTTTTCCTCCTGCTTTCCACAGTTCTCACAGATATACTTGATCAGATCCTGAAGATTTACCTACCTTCATAATTTTAAGATGCCCAGCACTACTCCATGGCAGTGAAGACAATCTTTAATACACCCATATTAACTGTCTCAAGCTCTGGTCTTCTTCATGGAAAAGCAGAATAAACATTCATTGAGAACCTTGCCCAACTCCTGCTGTTCCACACATAGATGCCCATTTGGGTCTTTGAGTGGCCCTATTCTCTCCCTAGTTACTCCTTTTCCATTGATAGATATAATATCTTTGAATTCTCCTTAATCTTCTTTGTCAAAGCTGTTTCCTGCCTTCTTTCTTGTTTCCTTCTTAGATATCCCCGAATCCCTATACTCCTCCAGGGATTCAGTTTTTCCTCAGCTGCCCATACCTGACACATGCCTCCTTTTCCCTGGCCAGGGACTCAATATCCCTCATCATCCAGGACTTCTTACTTCTACCAGCCTTTCCCTTCAAACTGATGGGAACATGCAGACCCAGAATTTGTATCCCACTTTTAAAAGCCACAACTTGCCTCATGTCCCTTTCTCACCTAGTCCAATCAACTTTTGCCTGTTCCTGTCTAATACAATCAATGCTTTCCTCGCCCCATGAACACATGGACTAGATCTGTCCCAATCTAGGACAGAGTTAAAACTAGAAGAACAGTGGTCACTGATCACAAAGTTCTCCCCCATTGTCACCTCAGCCTTTTCTCTGGCCTGATTTCCCAAAAAATTTTTCCCAAGGAAACTCCCTGCACTCACTTACATTCCATTCCATTTAACATAGAAATATGAACTGCATCACTCTTAATGGAGTTAATTTGCTGGAAGGATTACTTTAAAAAAAATAGCTGGCTGTTTTCCTATTTGGGAAAGGGAACTGTAGAAACCTTTTGGGGCTTTATTTTTTATTAGAGCTTGTCTGTAGTTTTAAAAATAAAGTTAACATGTAGCAACAGGTAAGTATATCTCTGCATGTACTATTTCCCAAAAGGGAGTTTTAATTGAAGCATCCCTGGGGCAGTAACAAATAGTTTAAGGAACTAAGGAGACTCCAAAGATATTAGTTGCTCAGCAATGTGGTACATGATGGTAATGTTTTAGCTCTGGCTTTTCATCTACTCGTTCAGCATGGAACATACTTTCAGCATCTCGAACCAATGATTCAGATATGCCAGGAGTTCTGCATCACAGCCAGAGGAAATATTGTGACCATCAATCAGGCATCAGACCTTATATGTAGGGATAGAAGTTTCCTGCTGGGCCTCAAGCTGGTCAACTGGAGAAGCTATGAAGGTTAATGATGAAATAGATGCTTCGCTGTGGCTTCAGTGATTAAGATGTGGTTATTTGGGAGCAATTTCCCCAAGCACATTCCTTGTACAATTTCTTGCTATTTCCCTGTTGCTGGGAATAATGATAAAAATAGCCGATTAGCAGCACGGGAGCATACCAGAGATGGGAAAAACTGAGTCTACTGCGGGAATGGCCGTGCCAGCTTTTGGATCAGGTACTATGCCAAACTACCACCCACTCACTCAGCTAAATATAAACTACATCAGGGCATTATTCTGGAGGAAGAGGTCCTCTCATTGTCCTGTTCAACATCTCTTCCTCAACCAATGTGGGATATCTTCTGCAGCTGAGTTTCTTCCGGCATTAACCTTTCAGGCTAAAATTTGTCTGCAGTCACTTATTAATTTCCAGTGAGTGTATCTGGAAATTTCTTCAGCGGCCTATCAGATATCTTGAAACACAAGATACACCACAAACATACAAGTTCTTAGTAAATGTTCTATGATATATCTGCCTGAATCTAATTCCCCAATGTGTTGAATCCAAAGGTGACAGTGGGCAATTAGTTGCTCCACAGAAGCAACCCATCCTCCCAGTACTTTAGTGAGGTCATGGGTTTCTCTGTAGCAGAGGTCTTGTCCACATGTTACATGGTTTATCAAGTTTGGTCAATGATCAGACAACTTAGTCCTGACAAAGGGTCTCGGCCCAGAACGTTGACTGTACTCCTTCCTATAGATGCTGCCTGGCCTGCTGCGTTCCAGCAGCACTTTGTGTGTGTTGTCTGAAGAGAGCCTCAGTCTGACTCAAGTCAGGGTGATCAGTTGATCTCCTATAACTCTTCCATCCCTTTCCCCCCTTCATTTATGTCCACAACTATACTGGGTGTAAGTTGTTATCGACTTCCCTACACCGCTGGTGCCTGTAAAAAGAGAAAGCTTTGGCCGCTGTTTCAACCAGTTCCATCCTTAGGTGTCCACCTGCAAGTAAAACTGCTGGTCTTTTATGACCTCAGCGCTTCCTGAAATATTCAGCCTTATGGACCAGGAAAACCTGACATCTGTATCATTGTGCTAATTTTGGTCAGGTAATTTGTTGGAACACAAATCAGATCCATGTCCAACCCACACGTTAGAGGTATTACATTGGTGGACGCATTGCACCACTGAGCTGAAAGGTGGTAATGAGCAAATGAAAAGTTTGAGTTAGAGCGTCCCCTCCTCCCACCTCAATTCCAGTGTCCTCCCCCTTCCTTCTCAGGCTCCAACCCCTCAAATCCGTAATTCTCCCTCTCTCTGCCTCTGCAGACTTCGCCGTCTTTTTGAATTAAAGCAGCCTGTCCTAAAAAAAAATCACCAAGATCTTTCGACAACTTAAACGTCATAACCTCTTAATTGTATCTATCATCATATTTGAGAAATCTGCAACAGTAATCTCACATTTGCCCATCAAGACAAACAAATACACCCTTCCCTTGCCAACACCAAGAATGAGCTGCCTGATAGTAATGCAGATGAGAATGTCCTCCGCCACAGAAGTAGAACAATGCGTTGATCGCAGCGTGTTTTTCTGTCAACCGAATCCGGATACACCATCCCAGGTAACGAATTTGCGAGAATGCACTGCAGAAGAGTGTGGGCGAAGGATACGGCCCCGGCATGAGGTCGCAACGCTCCTCTCGGAAAAGCTCTCTCTCGCAGTGGGAGGGGCCGCCAAGTTTCTTTGGACTGCCTCTTGGAAGCTGATTTAGAGCTTGAGAGAGACTGGGGAACTGCACCCTCACCTGTCTCCCCAGATAAGGAATAATGGAATGAAGTAAAGCCGAAAGGCGAAAATATGTTGAAAAGTTCAAAGTACCTTGAATCGGAAAAGAAAAATCCAATCACCATAACTGCTCATAGTATCCAAGATCTCTTCAGCACTTGATTATACAAGTTCTTTTGCTGAAGACGTAAATGTTTTTAAATCTCTTTATTAATTTCAGTATAAGTACTGAGATGGCATTAACCTTCAGTGAAGAAAAATGGGGAAACTTTCTTTAAAAAAAATCCTCCGAAACATTAATGCCCCTTCTGCACGGCTGACCCTCTCATTGAGCAGAACACGCTCCATGAGATTTTCATTCACCCCATTCTGGCTTGCTGGCGGCGAGTACGCCACAACAACGAGAAGGCTGTATTGTTATCAAGTATTATTCAAGGTTAAAATCCAGCAAAGATATTACATTAGTCCGCGCTCCTTCAGCCCCCCCCCCCATACACTGTTATTGACAAGTCCTTCATTGCGAGCATCCAATTCACCAACAAATGTAGTCCGTCTAGTTTTATACCTTTGCTAGCGAAGTATAAACAAAGCGAATGGAATAGTTTCGACTACTTTGTTAAAACACCCACGGTGATCAAACTGCATTTTAAGTAAGTGCTAACCTCACTTTCCTGTAAAGGGCCACTTTGGTAGGAAACGGGCCGTCTTCCTTTCGGCTACACAGTAGCGCTCTCCGAACACGCTGTGTTTTAGCGAAGGACGCGCCAGGGTTTTGCTGACTGTCAGCTGCCTCTCTGCGAAACTCCAGCAGGTTCGGAAACCTTGGAGATTTGAGACCAGCGCAGTAAAGTTTCAGTGGGAGTGGGCGCTGAGTGGGTGGCGGCTGACCTTCGCCGTCGCTAATCACCACCATACCCTCGTACGCACAAATTCTTGAAGTTATCCGGGGCACAATGCGATGTTTAGTAGCGACGCTGCTGCGGTACTGTTTTTTTGCGATTGCGGTCAAAACTTTGGGTGGAATAAAGTGGGATTGCGTTTGTTGCGGTGGCAACAGGTTAGCAGTTCCGGACCTGTCAGAAACAAACGGGGCAAGAGAGAAAACAAACTTTCCCTCCTCGGGCTGCCGGCAGCGGTACTCTGCACAGTCAGGAATCTCAATGTTCCATTCGGTGTTCACCTCCACATCTCCTCAGCCGGAATCGGGGAAAACTTACCGAACTGTCTTGGTTACTGCGCCAGCTGCCGTGTTAAAGCTGACAGTTCAAGCCTAGGATATCAGACGGCGCACAGTCCAACTCGCAGGTATTCCTGGCACGAGTCTGAATAAAAACGCGGAGCGCAAACAATATTTTCTTTAGAAAAAGAAATACCCAGTCTCTTTGATTTGAAAAAGCAAAATCAAACTTGTTAATATTAAAATGGTTTATTATTAAGCTAACGTCCATGAGCTACAGCTGGTTAAATGGGCAAGAGTTTTTACTTACTGAAAGAACCGCTGGTTCCAGCGGAGAGCGTCCACACTCGCGCTTTACTGAGGAGTTACACGCGATCAACTAACCTAACGTGTTCTTGGAGTCCAACTGGGACACAGAAAGGAACCAGAGTACCCTGATCTATCGCACCCACAATATTTCTGGCCGCATTCGTGTTTTTGCTACTGTCAGCCTTATAAGGTAATGCAAGTCCTCTTTCTGTGGAAAGCAGCGGAGTTTCAGCGGAAAAAAATTACATGAATTTGACAGTATTTTCCTATCAAAGGAAACAGACCGTCTGCAAACTGAAGAGGAGGGTTCTGCAGAGCCACAGAGTCTAAGAGGGGATATCGGAGCAGAGCACTGCTGAGAGAAGGGGGCAGCATCAAACCCCAATACCTCAAACAATCGGAAACACCAAAGCTCCAGACGAACAGCAGGAGAGAACACCTAGCTACCAGCGCGCGTTTATCCAGTCTTAACAATTTCCCAGTCCATATTTTCTTTGCATGGTAATGACATCTTTCCTGCCATATTGCGACCAGAACTAATTGCTATGTTCACGACGTGGTTAACTACTCGAGTTTGAGTAGAGTCTGCCCTGCTAATCAAGAAAAGCACCGCGACGCATTTTTTTTAAACCCAGATTATTGATTGGTTTTGCTACATTCGAGGAGATATGGAATATATTTCAGAATCGCTTTGTTCCCTCACACCTCTCAATATCTTGCATGCGTTTTTCTTTGCCTTGTACCCCCGTGGAACAGCAGGTAGTGCTGCTGCCTTGTTCCAGTGCCACGTATTCAAGGCTGACATCAGGTGCTGTCAGTGTGGAGGTTGCAATGTTCTCCCTGTGACCCCAAGTTTTCCTCTGGTGTGTCAGTGTCCTATCACTTCCCAAGAAATATGCTGATTGGCTATGGAGTCACACACCATCAAAACAGGCCCTTTAGCCCTACTGGTCCAGGCTGACCAACAATCCTATTTAAGCTTGTTCCATTTGTCCCCATTTTAGCTCGTCTCCCTTCAAACCAGGGTTGCCAACCTGGAGTCTACTGACAGTCAGATGGCACTTTATTAAAGGCCTTGAAAAAATCCAATCAGACCATATCAAAAACACCTCTCTCATCCACCATCCTCCTCATCTCCTTTAAAAATTCAATTAGTCTGACACCAACTTGTTTAAACATCAGAAAACTGCAAAAGTTGTATATCTGAAATACAATAGAAAATACTCAACAGACAGCTACTGAACATTTATGAAATGATCTAAGAATTTTCACAGTAAGTTTTTTTTATCCTTCAGAATGGATACATTTGCTTTGATAGCACCAAAGTTAACTACAGGTCTTTAATTACTCAAGTTAACCCTTGCTTATTAAAGAATAGTACAACATTAAGACTTGTACTGTCCTCTGCACCAATCCAGGAACCAATGAGGATAGAAAAACAAAATTGTTGTTAGAGCCTTTGCAATTTTCTCCTTTTAATAGCCTTTCATCCGAGTCTGCATGTTAGCCATTTTCAAAACATGTTTTGGAAAATTTTCTTTTATATTTATCAAATATTTCACACACTTCAATGACAATTTTAACATAATCCCTTTCTGTGAATAACACTACAAGATGAGGAGCAGTGTTAGGCCATTTGGCCCATTGAGTCTGCTCTGCCATTTCATCATGGCTGATCCATTTCTCTCAGCCATTTCTCTCCTGCCTCCCCTTATATCCCCTCATGCCCTGACCAATCAAGAATCTATCAACCTCCGATTTAAATTTACACAAAGATTTGGCCTCCACAGCTGCCTGTGACAGCAAATTCCACAGATTCACTACTCTCTGGCTAGAGAAATTCCTCCTCATCTCCTTTCTAAAAGGACACCCCTCTATTCTGAGGCTGTCATCTGGTCTGAGACACTCCCAACCAACCTCTCTACATCCACTCTGTCAAGGCCTTTCACCATTTGATAGGTTTCAATTAGGTCACCCTTCATTCTTCTGAATTCCAGTGAATACAGGCCCAGAGGCATCTGTCTTTATATGTCAAGCCATTCAATCCTGGAATCAATTTTGTGAACCTTCTTTAAACCCTTTCCAGATTTGGCACATCCTTTCTAAGATGAGAGGCACAGAACTGCTCACAATACTCCAAGTGAGGCCTCACCAGTGCTTTATAAAGTCTCAACATTATATTCTTGCTTTTACAATCCAGTCCTCTTGAAATGAATGTTAACATCACACTTGCCTTCCTCACTATAGACCCAATCTGCAAATTAACCTTTAGGGAATTCTGCACAAGGACTCCCAAATCCATTTGCACCTCAGATTTTTTATTTTCTCTCCATTTAGAAAAGTAAACCCTTTACTTTCATCCACCAAAGTGCAAGATCATACACTTTCTGACACTGTACTCCATCTGCCACTTCTTTGCCCATTCTTCTTCTAACTCAAGTCCTTCTGAAGCCTCTATTTCCCCAAAACTACCTGCCTCTCCACCCACTTGCAAACTTTGCAACAAAGCCATAAATTCCATCATCTAAATCATTTACATATAATGTAAAGAAGAATCGGTCCCAACACTGACCCCCGTGGAACACCACTTTTAGGCAATAGGTTCATCAGAACCTTAACTGCATTCTTTAAACTCAGGTTAGCTTTCTGTTTTGTAATAGGCCATAATGCTTCCTTACATTATGAATTTTCTATGATTATACTTAGCAATTTTTTTCCCCCCCACAGGGCTTACATAATTTTTATTTCCATTTCTCTCCTATATACTTTTCTGTACACTTCCAGGCTTTGTTTCATCAAGTTCTCAGTGGCCCACAAACAATTTTGTTTCACCTCGTCTTTCCCTCTGTGCACCTTGTCAGCTGGAAGTTGATAGTCTCAGTCACTATCTGAAACTCTTTCCTGTGTCTCTCCTTGCTCAGAGACAGATTTATCTTACATTAGCTGTTTTATATACACTTACGCAATGTCGCTCCTCATTTCAGTAAAATTGGCCTCACATTCAGTTTAGATTGAACATTTGTTTCTATTTTACCTTTGTCTTTTTCCATGACTATGTTAAATCTAACAAAATTATTACTGCAAAAAAATGCTTTCCATTGATACTCCTTCCACCTGTTTAGCTTCATTTCCAAAAAAAAAACTAAATCCAAAATTCCTCCCTCTTATCAGGCTAAAAAAAAATTCCTCTGTAATTAGGAATTCTGAGTCTTCTTTACTTTGACCACTCACCGTATCCCAGTTAATATCAGAGTAAATGAAATTCCCATCTATTACTGACCAAGTGTTTTTGTGCTCACTCATTTGATCCTCTGACACCCTGATTGTTTGAAGGTCTATTGAACATTCCCAATGGTATGAAAAACCTTTTTTGTTCTTTATCCAACCCATACAAGCTCAATCAATGATCCTTCAAACATATCATCCCTTCTCACAGCTGTGATTGTTCCTTTCAACAATATCACCACTCCCTCCTTGGTTCCCTCCCACTTTTTTTTTCATCTGAAAACCCTGTAACCAGGAATGTAAACTTTCCTGCCCCTCTTTTAACCATGCTTCAAGCATAGTCAAAATACATTTCCTGTGCCTTTCAGAGCCATGAACTAATCTTCCCTTTTCATTAATCTCCTTGCTTTTAAGCAGAGCAGGCTGACTTCATTTCTATCCATTTTCCAATCCCTGCTTACTTTGCCTTTCACAAGTTATTTTTCTGCCTTCTATTTCTAGTTCTTCTTTTCTCCCCTCTAATCTGAACTCAGAGCTGAATCTCACTGTCAAATTAAGTTAAGCTACCCTGACAGAAGCTCCTCAGAACAGAGGTCCAGTCTTCACAGAATATCATCATGCCTGGCTCATTTCACACCAAACTGGTCACAGTGCACCAGGAATTTAAAGCCCTCCCTCCTTCCAGCAACTCTCCATCTATACTATCACTCGCTGTATTTTCCTAGGTTACACTCACTGGTATAAATCAGAGTTACCAGCGTCTACTCCCAACCAAGATCCTACTTCTCAATCTCTTTCAAGATTCAAAAACTTTGTCATTCTAACCATACATCAGCTCTGCAGGGCAGAATGAGACAGCGTTTCCCAGGAGCAGTGCAATCATAACATAACAAATGCAACACTAAATAATAAACATAACAATAAATAGTAAAACACAACAGCCACATGTCAGTTAAAAACAAGTTATAAGTGACCAGTGCAAGTTAAAAGTGTCCAAAGCAGAGTCAGGTAGAGCAGCTATTTAGCAGTCTGACTGCCTGTGGGAGGAAGCTGTTTAGTAGCCTTGTGGTTTTAGTTTTGATGCTCCTGTAACGTTTACCTGATGGCAGAAGAACAAACAGTTTATGGAGAGGGTGAGGGGTCTTTAATGATGTATTGTGTCTTCTGGAGGCATCAACTCTAAAAGAGGTCTTGGACAGAAGGTAGGGAGACCCCAATAACCTTCTCTGCTCCCCTAACCACCCTCTGCAAGGCATTTTTGTTGGCAGCACTGCAGCTGGAGTATCAGGTTGTGATGCAAAAGGTCAGCACACTCTCAACCACGCCTCTGTAGAATGTAGTTAAGATGTTAGTGGGGAGTGACGCTTGTTTAAGTTTCCTCAAAAAGTGCAATCTCTGCTGGGCTCGTTTCACAATCCCAGTGGTGTTCCTGGACCAGGTGAGATTGTCCAAGATCTGCACCCCAAGGAACTTGATGTTTTCCACTCTCTCCACTGTGGAGAGGCTGATGCTGAGGGGTGTGTGCTCAGGCTGAGACCGTCTGAAATCGACGATTATCTCCTTGGTTTTGGTGACATTAAGCATCAAGTTGTTGTCACTGCACCAGCTGTCTAGGTGTTTGACCTCCTTCCCTGTACATTGTTTCATCATTTTTGCTGATGAGCCCCACCACTGTGGTATCCTCCGCAAATGTAATGATCAGGTTCTCCTTGAATCTGGCTGCACAGTCATGTGTTAGCAATGTAAACAGCAATGGGCTGAGCACACAGCCTTGTGGGGATCCAGTGCTCAGTGTGATGAAGTCAGAGATGTTCCTGCCAACACGGACTGACTGTGGTCTCCCTTCCTACAAGTACCTGGATTCACCTTTGTTTCTCCCATTTTTTTTTAAATCCAAGTTATACCATTGCTCTGGCTGTTCATCTAGCAGAGGAAGCAACATTCCGTATCAGCCATAAACACAGCAGGGCCTTGCATCAACTTTCAGCAATATTCGATTGAATAAACTGGAGTTCATTTTTTTTTTAAAAAAACAGACCACAAACCTTCATTCAGGTAAGTTTTGTGATACATTTATCAGCTCAGTCAAGCACCAAAGCATTCCTATCATTAATCAAGGTTCTAAAGAGTTTCTATAATGGCCAGGATGAGATCTTGAACCAAAATTTCGGTCCAGATTATGCTTTCAAAAACGTGTTCATTCTCTGGGACCCCATTATAAAACATAGGAATCTACAGCACATTAGTGGCCTTCAACATTGTAGTGGCCTTCGACAATGTAACATACTCTAGAAACTGCCTAGGATTTCCCTAGTGCTGTTTTTCTAAGCTCCATGTACCTATCTAAGAGGCTGTTAAAAGATCCTATTGTATCCACCGCTATCACCCACCACTATGTGGAAAAACTTACCCCTGACATTCCCTCAGTACCCTTTTCCAAGCACCTTAAAAACTATGGCCCTCACATTAGCCATTTCAGCCCTGGGAAAGAGCCTCTGGCTATCCACACACTCAATGCCTCTCATCTTGTACACCTCTATCAGGTCAACTCTCATCCTCTGTCGCTCCAAGGAGAAAAGGCCGAGTTCACTCAACCTATCCTCATAAGGTACGCTCTCCAATCCAGGAAACATCCCTGTAAATCTCCTCTGCGCTCTCTGTAGCATCCACACATATAATTAATGTTGTCACTCTAGTTGTCAATGGTATCAGCGAGTTCTTCCAGATCTCAAACATCAAACTGTCTGCTATTTAAACAAATATTAATTTGATAATTGCATTGTTACACAGTATGTTTTGTGTGAGATGCTACAAATGCCCCAGCCATAATATTTTCAATGTTATCTCTGCTCCAATAAAACAAAATGACATTCCTTGTGCAACAATCGAAAGCTATGGGCTATCAGTTGACTCCTCCCATCTCTAGCTCAGCTATCCCATTACTGTCTTTCTTTACTGTGCACCATCCTTGTGCTATGCAAATCAAGGCAATTCCATCACAAGAAAATCTGCAGATGCTGGAAATCCAGAGCAACACATGCAAAGTGCTGGAAGAACTCAGCAGGCCAGGCAGCATCTATAGCAAAGAATAAACAGTCAACGTTATATTTTTACCAGAAAATATTTACCACCTTCCCCGAAAGAAGTATTCTGGAGAACTATTTTTTTCCAAATCTATGAGTGAAAAGTGCAAGTAGAGTAAATAAAAAGTTCATGTATGTCACCATATACATCCCCGAGATTCATTTTCTTGTGGGCATACTCAATTGACAGATTTATTGAGTATGCTCACAAGAAAATGAATAGTATTTTGTGGAACTATAACAGAATCAATGAAAGTCCAGCCAACTAGGGCATTCAACTAGAGTGCAGAAGACTATGCAAATACAAAAAGGAGAAGTAATGATAATAATATTAATAATAATCAATAAATATCAAGAACATGAGATGAATAGTCCTTGAGAGCGGTTCAAGAGCCTAATGGTTGAGGGGTAATAACTGTTCCTGAACCTGGTGGTGCGAGTCCTGAGGCACTTGTACATTTTTCCTTGATGGCAGCAGCAAGAAGAAAGCATTCATAATTGCGTTTGCATGCTGGGCCCAGAACAGGTCCTCAGAAATAACAATACTTAGCAATTTAAAGTTACTGACCCTCTCCACCTTTGAACCTCTGATTAGAACTGGCTCATGGACCACTGGTTTCCCTCTCCTGAAGTCAATAATCATTTCCTTAAGGAAGAATGGGATAAAACACTAACAGTTTTACTATAAAGTAAATGGACATTTCATCCAAGAAACATCATGGTAAAAGCTGTATTGCTTTGTGATTTGTTAATACAACTATTTTCTTAAATTTAGTTGTGGGTCATAAAGTTGATTAATTAAAATTCCTTGATAACCCAAAATATTAACCTACAGTAAAATTTTAAAAATAATTAGAAAATAAAGTGCTCATCATTTTGCCATCTCAGTGGCTCACCAATTAATTTTCCCACAAACCAGGGAAGATAAAGTTTATCTGCTCAACCTGTCAATCACCAAATTACCACAGTGAATCACCTAAATCGTTTACAGGAAGAAAATTATCTTTCCGTTTCCTGAGATAACAGCTTGACCATGACCTGCTATATTCTATCAGAAGAAAGATTGCTTTGTGATAATGTGCAATTATTAAATCTCAAGGCATGATTTTGAAAACAAAAATAAGTAAACAATTTGGTGGGAACAAAATCTTTGCTTTTGATCACCAAAAAGGAAGTAAATGCAGCAAGACAGAGGCCAAACAATTCAGGGCATTGCGGTGAGAAACTGGCTTGAAGGGCAGAGAATGATCAAATCACAGAATTAAAACTCATTAAAGTCAAAAGCTGCTGGCATCCGAGGAAAATGATCCTGTGTAAAGGCTAGAGGATTACTCTTGTGGACTAGCTATTCTGGTTTGAAGAACAGATAGCAATACTTGTTATGTTCAGTTTTTTCCTACCTCAGTAATTCTCAGCACTGTCCCTTATACAGAGCAAATCATTCCCACATTGTCTTTTGATTTTATTTTCCCAGTGATTACCAGAGATTTAACATTACATCTTGAAATGAAAAGGCTCACTTGCTTGCACCATGACAGAAAATGCTTAAACTAGCAAAAGAGCATTAGAGTTCAATGTTGTGATTTGGATTTAAATGCATAAATGTATACCCTCTGGTGTTAGAAATGTCAACCTTAAGATTCTGGATGTCTACTCTATCTATGCTTCTCCTAATCCTATAAACCTCTGCTAGCGCTCCCCTCAGCCTCTGTTGCTCCAGATTATACAACTCATATTAGTCCAACCTCTCCTAAGAGCACATACCTTCTATGCCAGATAGCACCCTGGTAAAACTTTTCTATACCCTTTCCGGAGTTGCCACATCCTTCCTATAATGGAGAGACCCAGAACTAAATGCGTTACCTCAGATGAAGCCTAACTTATAAAGTTGCAACACAACTTCTAATTGAGTCGAACTCAATTCCTCCACAAATAAAGGGAAGCATGCCACATGCCTTCTTTACCACCCTATCAACCTGTGTACCCACTTTCAGGGAGGTATGGACTCAAGACTATGACACATGGGAGCATAATTAGGTTATTCAGCACATCAGGTCTGCTCCACCATTCTATCATGGCTGATTGAATATCCCTCATCACCCTGTTCTGCTGCCATCTCCCTGTAACCTTTCACACCATGACTAACCAAGAACCCATCAACCTCCACTTTAAATATACTCAATTACTTGGTCTCTACAGCCACCTGTGCAATGATTTCCACAGATTCTTCACCCTCTGGTTAAATTCTTCTTCAACTCTGTTCTAAATGGACGTCCCTCTATTCCGAGTCTGTGCCCACTTGCCCTAGACTCACCTACTACAGGAAAGATCATCTCCATATCCACTCTGTCTAGGCCTTTTAATATGCTTCAATGAAATTCTCCTCCCCCCCCCCCCCCATTTTTCCAAAATCTAGCTATTACAAGCCCAGAGCCATCAAACAATCCTGATACATTAACCCTTTCACTCCCAGAACCACTTGTGAATATCCTCTGGACCCTCTCCAAAGAGAGCATATCTTTTCTTAGATAAGGGGCCCAAAAATTTACACGCAATGACTTATGAAGCCCAAGCATCAAATTGCTGCTTATCTATTCTAGCCCTCTCAAAGTGATCGCCAACATTGCATTTGCCTTCCTTACCACTGACTCATCCTGAAAGTTAACCTTTAGGGAATCCTACACAAGGCCTCTCAAGTCCCTTTACATCTCCGATTTTTGAATTCCCCCCTCCCCGTTTAGAAAATAAACTACTCCTTTATTCCTTCTACCAAAGTGCGTGGCCATAACAGATTTAGACCCCAAGATCATTCTGCACATCAGTTAACTCTGTCCTGTCCCTTTACACTGATCTCCCAAAACTGCAATATTTCACCAGGTCAAACTCCATTTGCTATTTCTGCAACTGATGTATATCTTGGTGCATACTTTGAGAGTCTCCTATGCTAACCACAACCCCACCCATCTTCAGTGAAACACCATTAGTCGCAGACCTTCAGCCAGAGTAAGTCTCATCAACCGTCTTCTCAGTCTTCTAATTCTGAAGCTGAATAGCCAATTCACCCATTCACAGATCACATCTTTATCTTTTGAAAGAACCTCCCATGAGAGACCTTGCAAATGCCTTACTAAAATCTATGTAAACAACATTTACAGCTTCATCAATCACTTCTGTCACATCCTTTATATAAAAACCACTAGTTACAGGATAGAACTTGGCCATGGTTTTACAATTGCTCATAAATCCTATTTCTGGGAATCACCTCCTGTAACTTCCCTATTAACGACATGAGACAATCTGTGGTAAACTATGTGTATACCTGTCTGGTCATGCCCCTCTGCTGACTCCTCCTGTGGCTCCTCCCACAGACCCCTGTATAAAGGCGATTGGAGGCACTGCTCCTCCCTCAGTCTCCAAAATGTTGTGGTCATGTTTGCAGCTAATAAAAGCCTATCATTTGCCTCCCATCTCCGAGAGTTATTGATGGTGCATCACACTCCAATCTACAGTTTTGAGAATTATCCCCATTTCTTTTCTTGGAAAAAAGAAAAGACATTAGCTACTTGCCAGTCCCCCGCGACCTTTTCTGTGGCTAGAGAGGACACAAAAATAATTGACAAGGCCCAGCAGTCTCATCTTTTACCCCGCTCAATAATTTAGGGGCATATCCCAGTCAGCCCTGGTGACAAATCCACCTTCATGTTCTTTGGAGAGCACAACACTACTTCCTTCTTTATCTTGAAATGCCAAGGAAAATTAGCATACTCCACACTGATCTCTTTGTGTCTATTACCTTGATCCTGCCTGCTCTTCCTGCTCCTGGCACCTGCCTCCCATTTCTCCACTTCCTGACCTGGTGTTCGAGTGCCTGGTGCTTCTTAGTCTCATCTATTTTATCCCCAATTCTATAATCACTATCAAATTGCTAGTCTCAGACCATGCACCAGATGTAACCAGGTGCAGGGTCCATGAAGAGAATTCCCCCATGTTAATGTTGGTGAATCCCAGCAAAATTCTGCGTCACCATTGGTTTCCAATAGAGCAGCTATGGGGTCATGGTCAGAGCTTGACCAGCCAGACCTCAAATATAGTAGCCCATGTCAGTGTCAATACAGTTACCTATACTGGTTGAGTTGAGCCAATGTTGTAAGAACAATTTGTTTTAGCTTGCAGTGTAATGGTGTTAGCAGATCTGGGATCTGAAATTCATTTTCTAATATTAATTACTTAATTTTGGATCATAATATTATGCTTTCTTTATTTATACCTTAGCTCAATTTCATAACCTAGAATTTTTTTTAATAATTGCAAGCTTTACTATTCAAATCTATATTTTGTCTACTACCTTGACAACAAAGGACTTTAGTTGCAACAGACAACCGACTTCTTGCCTTTTGAACTGTTGAGAGTGAGGCATGAAGATTATTAAAGCAAGAAAGAAAAAGGACACATTTTGAGATCAAAGATGGAATTAATAAGTTTGTTCAGAGGGGAGAATTGTTACTATAACTGGCAGCAGCCACTAGTAAAATTAGAGAAATGTGAAATTCTACCATTACCAATCAAGAACAACATGTCTGAGAAAACAAGAGCATTGCAATATATAATGCAGTGTGGCAACTTCAATAGTAACTGGAACAAAATGCTCTGATGATGCAATACTCCCAGCATAATTATAACAATACTTTGCCATTTCTAAACTTAAATCCTTTTGCATTAAAGACCATTGATTCCAGCTAATGTTTTGCAATTGATGGACAAGAACAGAGGTGTCTTTATTTTCATTATCTGCAATCTTTCTCCACTTAGATAATAATCTACCTTTAAATTCCACTTACTGAATGTATGATCTCACACTATATCACATTAAACAAACTTTGCCAAGATCTTATCTGCCCATGCAAGATCATTTTGCAGTGTTGCAATATTGTCAACGCAACATGTCCTGTCCCCTATTACAATGTCATTGACAAATTTGGATATCATACACTCTGCCCCCCACCTCTAGGACATTACAGAACTCAAAATAATTGAGGGACAAAACCTGAACCATGGTCCATTACTTACAAGGCACGCTTACTCTAACCTTGTCACCTATGCATTAACCAATCTACTCCTGCTCTGCTGCCATTACCTGGATGAACATGCTGTAGCAATCATCTCTATGCTTAAAAGAAAGGATAATTAGAATTGCAGAAGGGAAGCAGTTTCACAGATCCTTCCAACTCTTATTAAGCATAGCGTACCATACTCCTTTGACCACTTAAAACATTTCAAGAGCAAACACGAGGAAATCTGCGGATGCTGGAAATTCAAACAACAACACACACAAAATGCTGGTGGAACACAGCAGGCCAGGCTGCATCTATAGGGAGAAGCGCTGTTAATGTTTCGGGCTGAGACCCTTCGTCAGGACTAACTGAAAGGAAAGATAGTAAGTTGTGGGGGGAGGGGGAAATGCGAAATGATAGAAGACCATCCCGCACTTCCCTGCCTTTTTGTTGGCTTTGTGGAACAGTCCATGTTCCAAGTCTATTCGGGTATCCGTCCCCCTCTTTTCCTTCGCTACATCGATGACTGCATTGGTGCTGCCTCCTGCACACATGCTGAGCTCGTTGACTTCATTAACTTTGCCTCCAACTTTCACCCTGCCCTCAAATTTACCTGGTCCATTTCCGACACCTCCCTCCCCTTTCTTGATCTTTCTGTCTCCATCTCTGGAGACGGCTTATCTACTGATATCTACTATAAGCCTACAGACTCTCACAGCTACCTGGACTATTCCTCTTCCCACCCTGTGTCTTGCAAAAATGCTATCCCCTTCTCACAATTCCTCCGTCTCCACCGCATCTGCTCTCAGGATGAGGCTTTTCATTCCAGGATGAAGGAGATGTCTTCCTTTTTTAAACAAAGCGGCTTCCCTTCGTCCACTATCAACTCTGCTCTCAAACGCATCTCTCTCATTTCCCGCACATCTGCCCTCACCCCACTCGGGATAGGGTTCCCCTTGTCCTTACCTACCACCCCACCAGCCTCCAGGTCCAACGTATAATTCTCCGTAACTTCCACCACCTCCAATGGGATCCCACCACCAAACACATCTTTCCCTCCCCCCCTTTCTGCTTTCCACAGGGATCGCTCCCTACACGACTCCCTTATCCACTCGTTCCCCCCACCATCCCTTCCCACCGATCTCCCTCCTGGCACTTATCCTTGTAAGCGGAACAAGTGCTACACCTGCCGTTACACTTCCTCCCTCACCACCATTCAGGGTCCCCTGACAGTCCTTCCAGGTGAGGCGACACTTCACCTGTGAGTCGGCTGGTGTGGTATACTGCGTCCGGTGCTCCCGGTGTACCCTTTTATATATTGGTGAGACCCGACGCAGACTGGGAGACTGTGTCGCTGAACACCTACACTCAGTCTGCCAGAGAAAGCAGGATCTCCCAGTGGCCACGCATTTTAATTCCACGTCCCATTCCCATTCTGATATGTCTGTCCATGGCCTCCTCTACTGTCAAAATGAATTCAAACTCAGGTTGGAGGAACAGGCTGGGTAGCCTCCAACTTGATGGCATGAACATTGACTTCTCTAACTTCTGTTAATACCCTTCCTCCCCTTCTTACCCCATCCCTGACATATTTAGTCGTTTGCCTGGTCTCCATCTCCCTCTGGTGCTTCCCCCCACCTTTCTTTCTCCCGAGGCCTCCCGTCCCATGATCCTTTCCCTTCTCCAGCTCTGTATCACTTACACCAATCACCTTTCCAGCTCTTAGCTTCATCCCACCCCCTCCGGTCTTCTCCCATCATTTCACATTTCCCCCTCCCCCTCCTACTTTCAAATCTCTTACTATCTTTCCTCTCAGTTAGTCCTGACGAAGGGTCTCGGCCCGAAAAGTCGACAGTGCTTCTCCCTATAGATGCTGCCTGGCCTGCTGCGTTCCACCAGCATTTTGTGTGTGTTGTTGTTTGTAACGTTTCAATGCAGCATTTGATTAGTAATGTCTATTCTAATTACCTTCATATTTATAAATTCTACTTAAGAGATAACAGGCAGTGATCAATTTAATTTCCACTCTCAGAAACACAAGGCTTGTTAATTAATTTTGGTTATCTGATGCCACATTACAGTATAGTCTATATATAGCCACACTACCAAAGTGGTGGAATTTCCCAAAATTCTTATTCAAAAGGTGTACAATAACTAAATCGATATTCCTTCAATGCATCTTTATTTCATCATATCCTTTCTGGAAAGGAACAGATTGCACAACATAGTTTAAATCATTTTTAAAAATCATACCACAATGGTTGATAAAATCAGGTCAACTTTATTTTGTTTGCAGAATATCTCAGTGGTAAATTATGCTCTTGTGCATTGTCTAGTATAATATTTCATTTTGCTACAAACATCCTCTATTGACGACTAAGCCCAATAGTAATTTTCTGTCTTTTGAGAGCAGCAATTGCTGTTTATTGACCAGATCCCAGTTTAGAAGAAAAATGCACAATTATTTGTTAGATAAAAGAGTCAATCATTCAGAAAATTATTTAAGTAACACCAATCCTGATTCCAAAGTGTTTATCTTTCAGTGATAAAGTATTAATTTTCTCCAAAACAGTTACAACAGATTTTGTGGAATGGTAATGTAACTGAAAAAATAAATGCACATTTAAGTACAAATAGAAAATGCCAAACTAGGTAAAAATTATGGAATTCCAAACAAATGAAAACTGGAGTTGGACTATTAATATTTTTGGATCCTTCCATTAAATTGACTGGATTATTAGTGCTGAGCAAATGAATAATATTCAATTTTGTCCCTTTATTACTTCTGTCAGTGCAATCATAGGTGTTCATTGTAAAGTGCCAAAAGAAACAAAATAATCAGCTTTTTTTTAAAAAAAGGGGAAAAATTGGCATCTGTAATTCAGTCCAGATAATACTTAAACTGGTAAGCTTGAAAAATAAAAATTGGAACACTGGCAGCCTATCTTTTTGGAATTCATACAGCTACAGAAAGCAATGGTTTCAGGAATAAGAATTATACATAGCAGATTTGTTCAGCATCGCAGGAACAATACGAGTACCTATATAAATTATGCAGAATGTTACAGTAGATACAGTACTTGCAAGAAGATCATGACAAGCCTTATTGAGATAGACAATAATCGAGAGCATTTGACACATCATGAAAAATATTTAATGATTTTTGTCAATTTGTTGATCACCTTTCAATGGACAGTCTTACAAAAATAATTTCAAACACAAAGGGCTTCCTTTGATTAGCAGGTAGCAATCAGTCCATTCCTTAGAATAGGTAGCAATGCATTTTAACTGCAAGCGATAGAAAACACCAGCCAACATGGGAGAAGGCAGCAATCATCACCAATAACCTTCAGTATGTAGAACATACCATCTCCTCATTACTACCATCTGGGAAGTGGTACATGAGCCTGAAGGCCCTTACTCCACAGGTTAAAGGAGATTCCATGGACGTCATTTTTAAAATGTCTTTGACAAGGCTGCTAAATAAGATGAGAGCCCATGGTGGCAGAGGCAGGGACCAACACACACAGAAGGTTGGCTGACTCGCAGAAGTCAGAGTGGGAATAAAGGGATCATTTGCAGTACGGCTGCCAGTGGGGGGGTGGGGGGGGGGGGTCAGTGTTGGAACCACAAATTTTACTTCACGCATTAGTGATCAGGATGAATGAAATTATACGGTCGTGGCCAAGGTTGCAGACTTGCAAGATAGGTGGAGGAACAGGCTGTGTCACAGAGGCAGGGAGTCTGCAGAAGGACTTGCACAGGTTGGAAGAATGGGCAAAGATGCGCCAGATTAGGACACAGTGTAGGGACTTGAGGTGTTACGCACCTGGATCAGAAGAAAAAGCTGTAGACCATTTTCTAAGTGGGGAGGTGAAAAGGGTCTTGGAGTCTTAGTTCAGGATTCCCTCAGGGTTGAATAGTAGTAAAGAAGGCAAATAATTAATTTTGAGGGGACTAGAACATAAGAGCAAGGATGTAGTGCTGAGGCTTTATAAGGTGTTGGTTGAACTACATTTGAGATGTAGTGAGTAACTTCGGGTCACGTATCTAAGGAAGCTGGTCCTCGAGAGGATCTAGCGGAGGTTCACAAAAATTATCCCAGGAATTAAAGACTTAACATGTGAGGAACATCTGATGTCTCTGGGCCTACACTTGGAAATAGTTCAGAAGGGTGAGGGGACATCTTACTGAAACTTACCAGACACTGAAAAGCCTGGTAGACCGGAAGTGGAGAAGATAATTCCATTGCCTTCAGCATAAAGCTCTAGGATCTGAGGGCACAGCCTCAGAATGAAGGAACGTCCTTCTAAGTTTATTTCTAAGCTTCACGTTTTCTTATTGCAACCCATAACCAAGATTTCTGTTTTCCTCATCTCAAACTCATCCATTCTGTAGTGCTAGCAAAAAAACTGGAGCAGTAGGCTTAGAGTTTCATGATCATCCGGCATAATAGACAAATATATTTATGTGTTTACTGCATAGCTGTGGTAATCCACCTTGTGTTTTGAAGTAATCTGACCTAAAGGGAGCAAGTAGCATGAGAAGAACAACGGGCCAAGAATTGATCCTTGCAGCACACCAAGCACAGTGACATGGGAATGGGCGCACTGGGCCCTACCAGCACTGAGCAGTGACCCAAATTACTGAACCCCTGGTGTTCTGAACATCCATTGGCCTCCGGCCACACACAACCTTTTTACACTCTGGAGACTCAGCTGACACTCTGGACCAACAGGTGAGCCACAAACCAGTCATTAAGAAATTTTGAATAAATGGCTATGAGATTATTTTGGTTATAATGTATTTAAAACCATGAAAGTTATAGACAGAATAGAGAACCAGGGTTATCGAAAGGAGGCGAATGGCAAAAAAAAGGTGACATGAGGTTAAACTGATTTACAGAATTGGTGTTCAGGGCCTGGATTCCATTGCAAAGTGATTGGTGAAGGTAAATTTAATTATAGAATGCAAAGAGGAGTGGATAACTAGCTGAATGAAAATAATTTGCAGAGCTGAAGAGAGGGGCTAGCTGAATTACTCAAGTGGATCTCGACACAACCTGATGGATTTGACCGGCCATATAGTTTTGCTCCATACTGTCACTGTTCTGTGAATCTGTTATCCTGTTTATCAAAGATAATCAAGTCAAGCTCTCTTAGATAAGTAGATGTCTGGTTTTTTTTTCCACAATCCTGTCTGATTTGCTTAAGAACATGTTAATCAGAAAATTTAATTGCAAAATAGGTTTTAAAAGACTGTACTTATTGGGCACATTGAGATGGAGTGCGAATTTTGCAAACAGTTTCTGCAGGAATTTAAGAATTATTGTAGCTTTTGTTCACTATTATTTTCCTCTACCAAAACTTTCATTACACAGGCTATTCTGTTCAATTGAAATAAGCTTACATGTAGCCATAAAAAAAATGTATTATTTGTGTGTTTTGTGAAGCAATAGAGTTATATTGGATGTTTTGCATTATGTAGCAATGCAGGAATAAAAATATTTATTAAAACCTATTTTAAACTGTAGACTATTGTAAAATATCGAAACAAGGGTATGATTTTTCAACTTGTAAAGCTGCTCAGTCCATTTAGAACCTTATGTTGGACAACAACACATCAAACAATAGTGGAATGCTGCTCTCCATTGCTCCATGTCAATACATCGCTTTGGGAGATGAACCAAGAACAGATCTCATGAATTTCTCTACAAGAACTACTCTTTTCAACATGCTTTATGAAAACTCTCATATTCATATTAAGACAAAGCTGGTGAGACCACACTTAGAGTATTGTGTTCAATTCTGGTCACCTCATTATAGGAAGGATGTGGAAGCTATGGAGAGGGTGCAGAGGAGATTTACCAGGACGTTGCCTGGTTTGGAGAACAAGAGATATGAAGCAAGGTTAGCAGAGCTGGGACTTTCCTCTTTGGAGCGTAGAAGAATGAGAGGGGACTTGGAGGTCTACAAGATTATGAGAGGCATAGATAGGTTGGATAGTCAGTACCCATTTCCCAGGGCACCAATAGCAAACACCAGAGGGCATATGTACAAAATTAAGGGAGAGAAGTTTAGGGGAGATATCAGGGGTAAGATTTCACACAGAGGGTTGTGAGTGCCTGGAATGACTTGCCAGGGATGGTGGTGGAGGCTAAAACATTAGGGGTATTTAAGAGCCTCTTGGACAGGCACATGGATGAAAGAAAAATGGAGGGTTATGGGGTAGTGTGGGTTTAGTACTTTTAAGGATTATATGGGTCAGCACAACATGGAGGGCTGAAGGGCCTGTACTGTAATGTTTTATGGTTCTATGTTTCTAAAGCTGCTTTCTATAGTTCTACCACCTCTCATTAAAGCAAATTTGCCTAACTGTTGGTCTCTTTAAGCTCAGCTGCACTGAAAATCTACGTGTTACTTATTCAGGGCCTGACCTTAGTAACTTCAGGCCCAGGTTTTTTTTTTGCAAGCACCAAGTTTCTAGAGCCAGGATTCTAAGAAAATACAAATAAAGTGATTTTTCCTTGTGATCTTGGTTACACTTACAGTGCATACCATCTTGGATGTTGGAAAGATGTCGTTCATTTGTTGTCGATCAGTCCCTATACATCTCCATCCCCCACCAGGCAGGCCTCAAAGCTCTCTTGTTCTTTCAAGACACCAGACCCAACTTGTCTCCCTCCACCATCAATCTCCTCCAACTAGCAGAACTTTTCACCCTTAATAATTACTCCTTTGGCTCCTTTCCTTTGAAACAAGATGAGGTAGCCATGGGCACCGTGTGGCCATTGTCTCGCACACCATCACTACCTTTATCGACTCTGGAGATCTCCCATCCACCGCCACCAACCTCGTAGTTCCCACACTCTGTTTCTACCTCCTACCCAAGATCCACAAACTCGCTTGTCCAGGTAGACCCATTGTTTCAGTTTGTCCGTGCCCCACACTAAACTCATACCTGCATACCTCAACTCTGTTTTATCCCCCTAGTTCAGTCGCTTCCTACCTACATCCGTGACTTCATCCACTTTGCTTCCAACTTCCACTCTGCCCTCAAATTCACCTGGTCCATTTCTGACACCTCCCTCCCCTTTCTCAATCTCACTGTCTCCACCTCTGGAGATAGCTTATCTACTGATGTCTATTATAAACCCACAGACTCTCACAGCTACCTGGACTATACCCATCCCACCCTGTTACTTGTAAAAACACCATCCCTTCTCTCAATTCTTCCATGTCATCTGCCCTCAGGATGAGGCATTTCATTCTGGAATGAAGGATATTACCTCCTTTTTCAAATAAAGTGGCTTCCCTTCCTCCACCATCAACGCCACTCTCAGTCGCATCTCTTCCATTTCAAGCACATCTGCTCTTACCCCATCCTCTTACCACCCTCCATGTCCAGCACATAATTCTTTGAAATTCTGCCATCTCCAACAAGATCCTGCCACCAAGCACATCCTGCCCTCCCCCACACTTTCTGCAGGGGATCGCTCCCTGAATGACTCCATTGTCCATTTGTCTCTCCCTGTTGATCTCCCTCCTGGCACTTATCCTTGCAAGTGGAACAAGTGCTACACCTGCCCCTCACGACCATTCAGGGCCCCAAACAGTTCTTCCAGCTGAGACAACATTTCATCTGAGAGTCTGCTGGGGTCATATACTGCATCCGGTGCTCCAGGTGTGGCCTCATGTATATCGACGAGACACAACATAGATTGGGAGACCATATTACCAAGCACCTACACTCCGTCCACCAGAAAAAAACAAGGATCTCCCAGTGACCACCCATTTTAATTCCACTTCCCATTCTCAATTCGCAATGTCTACTCATGACCTCCTCTCTGGTTGGAGGAACAAGGCATTATATTCCATCTGGGTAGCCTCCAACCTGATGGCATGAATATCAATATCTCAAACTTCCAGAAATGACTCTGCCCTTCACCATTCTCCATCCCCTTCTTTCTCTCACCTCATCTCCTTACCCACCCATCGCCTCTCTCTGGTGCTGCTCCCCCTTTCTTTCCTCCATAGCCTTCTGTTCCCTCCTATCGGACTCCCCCTCTCCAGCCCTCTATCTCTTTCACCAATCAACTTCCCAGCTCTTTACTTCATCCCTCCCAGTTTTACCTATCATTTCTCTCTCCTCTCCCCCCCACCTTTTAAATCTACTCATCTTCTTCAGAACTGCCGCAAGGTCTCGGCCCGAAATGTCAACTGTTTACTCTTCTCCACAGATGCTGCCTGGCCTCCCGAGTTGCTCCAGCATTTTATGTGCGTTGCTTGGATTCCAGCACCTGAAGATTTTCTCTTGTTCTCCCACTTTTTGACATATTTAAAAAATCACCCCTTGCAGGAACAAAGGATTTTCAAAAATGGAAAGCATGAATCCGGCCGAGCTCTGACTGCACTGTCATCCAAAACCCCCACAGAGAGTTCACAAGTTTTACATTCTGGCCTCAGAAGAATGGTTTTGATGTGCTAGCTCTGGGAAATACTGGACATCTATGAATGCATCAAACTGGAAGAATTTGTAAAATTGGAACCATCTGGTGACCAAAGTCTGAGCCGACACTCTGACACAATGTTATCCTCTCTCTTGTGAGGGAGCATTCAGAGTGATTTGGAGTCAGAATTACGCAGCATGTCAACAGGCCTTTTGGCCGGTCACTGTACATTATAAATAACATATACAGTATAATGTTACATATCTGTAATAATCCTTTTGTATACTATTCAGCCTCTAGCCACATGTTCCGGGTGCTTGTTTAAATAATTAAATGTTCTAAGAGGACCAGATTTCAACCACACTCTGGCTAAAAATCTTCTTTTTCAGTTGCCCTTTACCTTACACACTTTGCTAAGGGGAAATGTTTCTCACTCTCTATCCTGTCTACGCCCCATACAGATTTGTCTACCTCAATCAGGTCTTCCTCAGACTTTGCTGCCCCCAAAAAATAAATAAAATGCATCCAGTCTATACAGTCCCTTCTCAGAAATGAAAATCCCCTCACAGGCAACATTTTTCTAAACTCGGTGTAGCGGTTACTTGAAAAACAAACCAAAAATACTGAGACAGTGAGTAAGGGAATTGACACTGTGTGACACACTTCTAAAGAACTGAGCTCCAAGTCAAAAAAAAGTTCAATCCTTTATTGCAAATCCAGCAAAGACAAATGATCTTACGTAGATATAAACAAACTATGCTAAGTTTGTGGATTTAGTGATACAGACAGGATACCTGAAGTTAACAGAATTAGCATAACCAAATTAGCAGTCAACAAAAAGAATTCATTCCTTGGTTCACCCCCATCTAACTAAAGGCATAAAGGGTGAATACGTGGTTATACTAAATCACTTCTACCATGCCGCAAACCATGTGACAAATTACTGTGACCCATAACACTCAACACAAAATACTACACAGGCAGAGAGGAAATTGAAAAATGGCTCCTACAACTGTCAAGGGCTATGTTCTTTCTGTATCCACCTGTCAATATCACTTAACATCCCTTCTCTTTCACCATGAAAATATGATGCTCCCTCAACAAACTTAGTTCTTTTTTGTATCACTCCCAATAGTCCAATGAGTTACCGGCAGTAACCACTCTGTACTTTTGCCAAAACCCATCTTATCATTTTAAAGTTCACTTCCTCAAACTAGGACCCAAACTTTCAAGGCTTTATCACTCCTTAGAACATGAGAAATACAAGCAGGAGAGGCCATTTGGCTCCTTAAGCCTGTTCCACCATTTAACATGATCATAGTCAACCAGGCCATGGGCTTAGTCCAACCTTAACTGCCTTTCAGCCAAAACCCCTACTACATAAAAACCTAAATGTGCCTTTAATAATCTTAGTTAGGTAGCCTCTCTTGCTTCCTCGGGCAAAGAATTCCACAAATTCACTACTCCCTGGGAAGCATATTTTCTCATCTCCACCCCAAAATCTCGAGGCTATATCCTCTTCAATAATAAACTTGAAATCAGCAGAAACCTGGTCACCCTCTCCTACATGACTCCACTCTACACTGGTATTCCGTCCGCTTCTCCAGTTACAATACATTTCTAAACACCCTCTCTAGTATGGGAAAACTAGAAAAATATAAACTCAGAAACGTTTCCTAGACTCTAAAAATTTCAGTCCTCTGCCCTTTCACACTGATACAATCCCAGTTAATATTAGAGAAACTAATATCCCCTACCACTACTTCAAGGTTTACACATCTGTTTTACCTGTATATTTGCTTCTGTCTCCTGTAGAATATCTAGGGGTCTCCAGCAAAGTAGTCATCATGTGTCATATCGAATGACATGGGTGATCATGGTCTTATCCATGACCATGTTCTTGGCAAATTTTTCTACAGCAGTGGCTTGCTATTATCTTCTTCTGAGCAGTTCTTTACAAGAAAGGTGACCCCAGCCTTTGTCAATGCTTTTCAGAGATGGTCTGGGGGTCATGTAACCAGGATTTGAGATGTGCAGCAGCTGCTCATACTATAATCCACCAACTGCTCCCATGGATTCTTGCGACTCTGATTGGGGGTTGGGGGGCTAAGCAGATGCCGCATATTACCCCAGGGTGACCTGTAAGCTAGTGGTAGAGATGTACCATCCAAGGGAAAGTAGTAAATGCGATATATTTGGCTCATTTGAAGAATCTTTCAGGATATCCTCCTTTCTTGCTGCAGAAATAGACTCCTTCCATTTTATACCAGCTCCATCTGACACCATGGAATGTCATTGCCAGTCCCGCTAATCTTTTGACCATATCTCTGTGAAAGCAACATCATTCTCATCTGATAATCAGTGTGATCTTACTCATCAACTTTCTGTTAAAATAGATGCAGTCAAGCCTATTTCTCGTGCATCTCATCAGCTCCGTATATGTTTTGCCCACCTAGTTTTCCCTCTGTTTAGCACTGAGAATCTGTATTTCATACTTCGGAAGCACACAGAAGTTGAGCTAAATGGAGGGTGGAGCACACTATCCCTAAATATAGAGTGTGGGGAGAGTGTCTGTTGGACCTATAAATCACTTGAACCTGTTATTTCAGGTGTTACGAATGTGCCACAACTCTGAGGGATCGAAGGGTACAAAGTAGCCCCCTCCTTTTCGAGAATCGCAAGATCACTATTAATTTGGGTCTGGGACCCAGGAAATGAGAGCAGGACACGCAGAATCCACAAGGATTTGGAATGTGTGTCCTGGCCTCAGCGATACAAAGCCACGGATAACGGCCATTGTCTCTTGGAGACGGAATTGTGTATTGAGTACTGTACTATTCATTGAAGCCCTCAGGGAATGACCAGAGTGGGCTGGTTGAGGGATTGCATCATCCCAACCTGATTGATATCCGAGACCCCGTGAGTAAGGATAAAAGAGGGTCTGGGGAACAACCCCTTTAGACGCACCAGGAGAAACGCTAGAAATCCCGTGACAGCATTTAATAGTGACAGCCAGTGGAGGGCTCGTGTGCGTCCTTTTCCCTTGCCTGGGAATTGGGGCCTTACCATGGAAGAATGGCTTAGCAAAAGGAGTGGCCACACGTGACCAGCTACACCAACTGAACTCTCGAAGGATCGACATGATAAAAAGGAAAAGCTGGCAAGTTTCTAAAATCTCTCTCTCGACTCCAACCAAAGACTGCAGCCTGAATGAACTGAGTAACTTTTATATTTCCATCGGACAATACATTATCCCCTAGACAACAATAGAGCTTATTTCTTATTGATTATTATTATACCCGCACTTTTAGATTTAGTATTGACAATGTATATTATCTGTATGTTTGCATTGATATTATTTGTGTATTTTTACTAATAAATACTGTTAAAAATAGTACCATCAGACTTCAATGGACCTCTCTATCTTTGCTGGTAAGTGACCCAGTTACAGGGTTCGTAACAATGTGGGGGCTCGTCCGGGATTTGATACCAAATTGGAGGGCCAGTGAATTGGGCTTGTAAGTCCAAACTTGGGTCTGGTTGCATGGGTAACCAGATGGGAAACCAGCAAAGATGGACGTGGATGAATTTAGAGAAAACCAGACTCTGGAGGCGCTAGAGGTGGCCACAAAGTCGGAATTGATAAATATTGCAAAAGGACTAAGCCTCGCAGAGGTGAGGTTGTCAATGAAAAAGCAGGAGGTGTGGAGGGCCATAACTCAGTATTATATTGTGAAGAGTGTGTTTTCTGCTGAGGTATTGGAAAATACCCCTGAAAAGGCACCAGCCAGTGGGATGGCTCAGTTAGAGTTGGAGAAATTAAGGTTGGAACATGAAATTAAATTAAAGCAGCTGAAAAAGAAAAAGGGCCGAGAAAGAGAAGGAGAAAGCCATAAAGGAGAAAGAGCAGGAAAGAGCTGAGAAACAAAGGGAACATGAAATTCAGTTAAAACAGCTGGAAGCATCTGAAAAAGAGAAACAGAGGCAACATGACTTGGATATGGAGAAGTTAAGGCAAGAGCGAAGAGTTCAAGGGTCAGAACGAGAGGAGCGGTTTAATGTTAGTCGGGAGTTGAGGTTAGCACCTCCGTTTGAGGAAACGGATGTTGCTAGTTATTTCTTGAATTTTGAAAAGGTGGCAGTGAATCAGAAGTGGCCCAAAGAGCAATGGGTGGCATTGTTACAAAGTGTGTTAAAAGGGAAGGCACAACGGGCATATGCGGTGTTGTCCATGGAGGAGGAAGAGTCAGAGAATTATGAGAAAGTAAAGGAGGTCATTCTTCGGACCTATGAATTGGTACCTGAAGCCTATAGACAAAACTTCAGAAATCTAAAGAAAGGGTGGAATCAGACGTATACCGAGTTTGCCTATGAGAAGGGTGTGCTCTTGGATCGTTGGTGTGCAGCAGAAATAGTGGAAGAAGATTTTTGGCATCTCAGGGAGTTAATTCTGATTGAGGAATTTAAAGGTTGTGTTTCAGATGATATCCGGATGTATTTGAATGAGAAGCCAAATAAGTCCATCTCCGAATTTGCTAGGTTCGCAGATGAATATGCCCTAACCCACAAGACAGTTTTCCTCAAATAAAAGTTACCAGAGAGACCGTGGGAACGGTAGAGAAAGCCCACCGTCTGAGGCAGAGGTCCCACTGGGAGCTAGTGGTAAGATTGAGGAGGAGAGGCAAGACAGCAGGAGAGTTCCTGGCTTGACTCATTTTAATTGTGGAAAGGGGGGGGGGACATATTGCATCTAAGTGCCTTGCTCCGAGGAAGGAGACAGGAAAATGGAAAGCAGCAGTCCCTATAGGATGTGCTGTGGTAATCAGAAAATCGACAAGAGAGCCCCAGGTAGACAGAGTACGAGAAGGGTCTGAGACATGTATGTCAAAAGGAACCGTGTCTGTGAGAGAGGGAGACACACCAGTTCTGGAGAGACATGGGAGCTGAACTGTCATTGATTAGCAGTAAGGTACTGGATTTTGGTCGCAAGACGGGAACGGTAGCTTTGAAAGGAATAGGAAAAGGAACAGAAGCGGTGCCCTTGCATAGGATCATTATAAATTGTGAGCTGGTATCTGGACCAGTTGAAATAGGGGTGCGATCAGAATTCCCGAGAACTGATGCGGATGTCCTTCTTGGTAACGATTTAGCCGGTGGTAAGGTTTGGTCAGCAATGAAGCTGACGAGCAAACCAGTGAGTGTTGGAGTCCCACCCCTAGATTCCAAGATCTATCCCGCATGCGCGATCACTCGCAGCCTGTTGAGAAAGGCAGCTGAGACAGAGAGCAGTTTAAATCCAGCCAGTATCAATTTGGCCGAGACGTTTTTACCAACCCTGTACCAAGAGGGTGGTAAAACGGAGAATAGGAAAGTGGAAAAGAGTAAGGGAGAAGAGGTAGTCCTGCCCTTAGCCAGGAGAAAACTTAGAGGCACAGAGTAAAGATAAGAAACAGATAAGGCTGTTAAAAGGTCCAGAGTTGGACATGGATGATCTGTCTGGTTTGGCAGAACTGTTTGAAGAAGTTGAAAATTCTAAATGTGTTCCCAATAATGAAATGAGGGCAGTCCTAGATGAAAAGGATGCCATTACCTTGAAGTCTGCTGGGTTGGCAGATGAGGTTGTTACAGCCCACGGTGTTGAGTTTACTCCGGAAGAGAGTTGCCCAGAGAGTAGCTGGGAGGATCAGGGGAATTTAGAATTTGAAAAGGGTACGGGTATTGAAAGCCTGGAAGAGGCAAATGTCCCGTTTGAGTGTGTTCAAGATGTGGATGAACGTGGTAATGAACCTAGTAAAGGAGCTCAGAAAAAGTCCGAGTTATTTGATTCAGTTGAAAAGGAATTCAGTGCTTGTGGGTCAGATGGACTTGGTTCAGTGAAAAAAGGGTTAACCTTAGTAATAGTGGGAAGTGAGAATTCTCAGTTGTTTGTGCTCGAAGGTGTGTTAAAAGTTAGCGAGGAGATAAAAGGTGGTGAGGTGAGTATTATTATTGAATGAAAAGGGAAAAGTGTAGTTCCAAAATTGAATGAAGAAAATTTAAAGTCTGGATTGATGTCAGAAGCAGCAACCAGGCTACAGAGACAGTGGCTTGGTAATGCGGTGCCTGCGAATCAATTACAGGTTGAGTTGGAATGTAAAGGTGCCCCACACGCTATTGTTATTCAAGAGTGTGGTGTGAAAAAGCAGAATTTGAAATGCTGTTTGAACAAAGGATCGCTTGCAGATCTTAAATTGAAAACTAATAGCATGAAGGGTCCTGAAGAGAAAACTAGCAACTTGCTTAAACTTAAAGAATTGTGTGGAGATTCGGAAAAAGGTCTAGGTTTGGAACACATTGTTGATAAAATAACTCCTATGAAAGGAGTGGGCGAAAGCCTATTTCGCCATTGTGCACAAGCTCTCCACGTGGAAGTTAACTGGAAAAGGGGCGAGGGTTGACGGGCGGCCATTTTAAATAGCAAGATCCGGTTGTAAGGGATTTCGACAAAGCATGTGAATAATAAAAACAACCCCCATGGAAGATTGACTGTTAAGTTTGAAAGTAACAAAGATTAGTATTTGCATGAACTTTTGTAGTATACATGTAAGCTAAGATCACAACTCTTTAGTTTTTGTTTGCTGAAGAAAAGGAATAAAAATAGGTGGTTAGCAAATTGAAGTCTGATGCTACAAGAATTTAAGGTACAAGAAGTACAGATATTAAAGGAAGTGACAATGTAATTGTTAACTGTTTAGATGCTGAATTGAATGTATAACTGTATTACTCTGTAGTGGAAAAAAACTTTTGTATTGTGTTAGATTCTAAAATCCTGCAAGACTCTGTGTTACTTCGTTTTCACCGATGGTAAAAACGCTTTGAAGGAAGGGGATGTTACAAATGTGCCACAACTCTGAGGGGCCGAAGGGTACAAAGTAGCCCCCTCCTTTTCAAGAATCGCAAGATCGCTATTAATTCGGGTCTGGGACCCAGAAAATGAGAGAGAGACACGCAAAATCCACAAGGGTTTGGAATGTGTGTCCTGGCCTCAGCGATACAAAGCCACGGATAACGGCCATTGACTCTTGGAGACAGAATTGTGTATTGAGTACTGTACTATTCATTGAAGCCCTCAGGGAATGACCTGAGTGGGCTGGTTGAGGGATTACATCATCCCAACCTGATTGACATCTGAGACCCCGTGAGTAAGGATAAAAGAGGGTCTGGGGAACAACCCCTTTAGATGCACCAGGAGAAACGCTAGAAATCCCGTGACAGCGTTTAATAGCGACAGCCGGTGGGGCTCGCGTGCGTCCTTTTCCCTTGCCTGGGAATAGGGGCCTTACCACGGAAGAATGGCTTAGCAAAAGGAGTGGCCACACGTGACCAGCTACACCAATGGAACTCTCGAAGGATCGACATGATAAAAAGGAAAAGCTGGCAAGTTTCTAAAATCTCTCTCTCGACTCCAACCAAAGGCTGCAGCCTGAATGAACTGAGTAACTTTTATATTTCCATCGGACAATACATTATCCCCTAGACAACGATAGAGCTTATTTCTTATTGATTATTATTATACCCGCACTTTTAGATTTAGTATTGATGACGTATCTTATCTGTATGTTTGCATTGATATTATTTTTGTGTATTTTTACTAATAAATACTGTTAAAAATAGTACCATCAGACTTCAACGGACCTCTCTATCTTTGCTGGTAAGTGACCCAGTTACGGGGTTCGTAACACAGGCCTGGGATTGAAGGAAGTTATCCTCAATCTTGAGGGACCATCTAACTTGTAATATCATTGCACAGTACAATAGAAGGCATTCCATCTCTTCCCCCTCCCTATTCATCAGTTACACAATCTACCAAAGTATAATGTGCAAATATTACATCAACTGTCAACTCAGGGAATTTAAAGTCAGCTTTAGAGAAAGTGGAAATAAAGTATATCATGCAACTTAGTCCTCCAAGCGGACTACAATTTTGTCTCTTATCGTTGTCTGGAGGGTTGCATGCCTCAATGAACAGGAGAGCTGTGTTGGCTGGAGTCAGGGCTTCACGTTTTGGTTCTTGGTAGAGTCACCTATACCAAACAGGTCAAAGGGTAAAGGCCAGAGTGGTCCACTGGTCCACTGGTCCTCCACGCTCAGGGGCTCAGCTCAGGGCCAACAACCCTGACTGGTAAAACAAAATTATTATGGAAACAGCAATGACGAATCCTTCTGGATCTGAGTGTGATGGTGTGTCTCAGTCTCTGCCTGAGACCTGCATGACTGACAGTTGTGAAAACCGGGAGGAAGCTGCTGACATGATGAAGGAAGCCCTGAACACCGCCAGAGATGGAGGACCTTCATTGCTGCCCTAAATGCCAGCAGCGTAATGGGAAGTAATAACATCTTAATGCTTTAAGTGCACGGGTCTACTGAAGTATGTACTCTACAAAACAAGGGGGAGGAGAGAAGATCAGAAAAGAGGAAGTTGCAAAGGGTAAAATAAAGGAGAGGAGAAATTGGAAGAGAGGCATTGTGAAGGTGTTAAAATGATGGGAGCACCAAGGTGACGGATGGAAGTCACTTTTTATTGTCATTCTGATCATAACTGCTGGTACAGTGAAAACCAGTCAATGTTTTTCAGGACCATGGTGCTACATGAAACAGTACAAAAACTAGACTGAACTACATAAAAACAACACAGAAAAAGACTACACTAGACTACAGACCTACCCAGGACTGCATAAAGTGCACAAAACAGTGCAGGCATTACAATAAATAATAAACAGGACAATAGGCACAGTAGAGAGCAGCAAGTTGGTGTCAGTCCAGGCTCTGGGTATTGAGGAGTCCGATGGCTTGGGGGGGAAGAAACTGTTACATAGTCTGGTCGTGAGAGCCCGAATGCTTAGGAGCCTTTTCCCAGACGGCGGGAGGGAGAAGAGTTTGTATGAGGGTTGCGTGGGGTCCTTCATAATGCTGTTTGCTTTGCGGATGCAGCGTGACGTGAGTGAGTCTCGTTCACAACACCCTTCTCACATCGCCAAAGAAGCAGGTATGAAGGAAGATGTTACTAAAAGTATTTGTATTCGACAGGATCCAATGACATTACTTACTTCTCTTCAACATATTTTAGTAGGACGCAGAAAAGCAGAGGCGTAATTGATTAAATGTACTAAATTGGAAAGGAAATCTCAGCTTATTGTGTGAAAAGCAGTTTATAATAAATTAAATAAAAAATCAAAGCTACTGCTGATGCGAGAAGTCGAAAATTAAAAAAGAAACGCTGGAAACACTCAGTAGCCAAGGCCGTTTTTATGGGAAGAGAAAGAGTTAGTGTTTTAGGTGAAAACTCTTCAGAAATGGTAAGGTTCACTGACCTGCTGAATGTCTCCAACCTTTCTTCTCTCACATTCCCACTGGTGATGGAGGGTCTTTAATGAAGCTTCTCTTCGTACATATACGAGCTGACTTGCTGAATAGTGCCAGTGTTTTTAATGCAGTTAATTAACCTATTTGTATCACTGACCTACTTTAGATGTTCAGGAGGCAGGGTTAATTAGGGGCGGGGGAGAGAACTGGGTGAATTGAAAAAGGCAGCGAAGTTTGCATTGGCTTGTAAAATCTTATTGCGCGTCAGGCAACAGAGGAATGATGCTTAAAATCGTGCTGTTTGTTCTTAACCTCCTCTTTCTGGTATTTTTGTTGTCTGCATTTTCAGTCCTCATTCTACTTGAATAGTTAACATGCCTAATTTAAAATCTCAAATGATTTAGTTAAAGGAGTTTCACATGACGATAGTTTAGGTGGATTTGTGTAATTGTAAGCATTTAATCTGAGTTGTTGTTGATACAGGCAGCTGTTCATAAAATTTTCATTTTTTTTCTTTGCTCGTGATTGTCAGATCAGCGTAAGTTAGCGGAGTAGGAGTTTCCCTCAGAATCGGTAATAACGTGCCCCCTTCCTACCCTGAAATCTCTTCATGCTACCTGGAGAGTCAGTAACGAATCCTTTCCGAGCCATTGTACCTTGGGGGAATCTCGCTAGCAAACTGAGAAACCCTTTGCAGAAAAATATGGTTCAGATTCTGAGCTCTCTGTTCCTCCGATTATGCCCAGTCAGCACGTCACCCCTTCAGTGTGCATGGTCCTTGTGATAAAACGTGTACATTCCTGCATTTCATAAAAACCTTGGGTGGTGCTTTAAGTCCCCAAACGTGAAACTCTGTTTATAGTTTGACCCGGTCGGTCGTTGGGCGGAATCTTCTTTTGAATTGACAGCGAATTTATTGTGGTTTAGCACTTCTGTAAAGTATCACTTTAATCTCCTTCAATCTTTCCTCAAAGAGGGAAGACCTGTGGGATTGATTCAGAGAAGGAAATGCAATTTTCTGAAGTGCAATACAGATTGATTATTTCCTTTTTGCCCCTTTCAATGAGGGAACATGGCTTGTTGCTAAGTCTTGGTAACTAAGCTTCCTCTTGGGGTTCTAATTAGTTTCAGGAATCCCTAACAACATCTCTATCAATAGCCACAAATTGTAGTTGCAGGTTGTGGCAGGAAGGGCCTGAAGTGAATTAGTATTGTGCAATATCTGTAGAGGTAGCTTAACCTGACAGGTTAAAGAGGGAGATATCCAAAATTAGAGGATTAGCATTGAATGGTGGAGCATGCTTGAACAAGAGGATAAGATATAAGAGAATGGGACCAATCAAGTGTGACAGTAGGAAACAGTGTATGGAACTGGAAGTGGTACTTAATGAATACTTTGCTTCAGTATTCACTATGGAAAAGGATCTTGGCAATTGTAGGGATGACTTACAGCGGACTGAAAAGCTTGAGCATGCAGATATTAAGAAAGAAGATGTATGTGCTGGAGCTTTTAGAAAGCATCAAGTTAGATAAGTTGCTGGTACCAGACAAGATGTACCCCAGGCTACTGTGGGAGGCAAGGGAGGAGATTGCTGAGCTTCTGGCGATGATCTTTGCATCATCAATGGGGATGGGAGAGGTTCTGGAGGATTGGCGGGTTGAGGATGTTTTTCCTTTATTCAAGAAAGGGAGTAGAGATAGCCCAGGAAATTATAGCCTAGTAATTCTTACTTCAGTGGTTGGTAAGTTGATGGAGAAGATCCTGACAGGCAGGATTTATGTACATTTGGAGAGGCATAATATGACAAGGAATAGTCAGCATGGCTTTGTCAAAGGCAGGTTGTGCCTTACGAGTCTGATCGAATTTTTTGAGGATGTGACTAAATACATTGATGAAGAAAGAGCAGTAGATGTAGTGTATATGGATTTCAGTGAGGCATTTGATAAGATACCCCATGCAAGACTTATTGAGAAAGTAAGGAGGCATGGGATCCAAGGGTACATTGCTTTGTGGATCCAGAACTGGCTTGCCCACAGAAGGCAAAGAGTAGTTGTTGAAAGGTCATATTCTGCATGGAGGTTTGTGACCAGCGGTGTGCCTCTGGGATCTGTTCTGGGACCCCTACTCTTTGTGATTTTTTTTTAAAATAAATGACCTGAATGAGGAAGTGGAGGGATGGGTTCGTAAATCTGCTGATGACGCAAAGGTTGGGGGTGTTGTGAATAGTGTGGAGGGCTGTTAGAAGTTACAGTGGGACATTGCTAGGATGCAAAACTAGGCTGAGAAGTGGCAGATGGAGTTCAACCCAGTTAAGTGTGAAGTGGTTCATTTTGGTAGGTTAAATATGATGGCAGAATATAGTGTAAGACTATTGGCAGTGTGGAGGATCCGAAGGATCTTGGGGTCCAAGTCCATAGGTCACTCAAAGCTGCTGTGCAGGTTGACTCTGTGGTTAAGAAGGCATACTGTGCATTTGTCTTCATCAATCGTGGGATTGAGTTTAAGAGCCGAGAGGTAATGTTGCAGCTATATAGGACCCTGGTCAGACCCCACTTGGAGTACTGTGCTCAGTTCTGGTCGCCTCACTACAGGAAGGATGTGTAAACCATAGAAAGGGTACAGAGGAGATTTACAAGCATGTTTCCTGGATTGGGGAGCATGCCTTATGAGAATAGTTTGAGTGAACTTGGCCTTTCCTCCTTTGAGTGACGGAGGATGAGAGGTGACCTGATAGCGTATAAGATGATGAGAGGCGTTAATCGTGTGGATAGTCAGAGGCTTTTTCCCAGGGCTGAAATGGCTAACATGAGAGGGAACAGTTTTAAGGTGTTTGGAAATAGGTACAGAGGAGATGTCAGGGATAAGTTTTTTTTTTACACAGGGAGTGGTGAGTGCGTGGAATGGGCTGCTGGCAATAGTGGTGGAGGCGGAAGCGATAGTCTTTTAAGAGACTCCTGGATAGGTACATGGAGCTTGGAAAAATAGAGGGCTATGGGTAACCCTATATAATTTCTGAGGTAAGGACATGTTTGTCACAGCTTTGTGGGCTGAAGGGCCTGTATTATGCTTTAGGTTTTCTATGTTTCTAACCAAATTCCACACTCATTCTATATTTTTTTCCAGGTTTCTAGACCTGAATTCAGTCCTGAGATGCAAAACATGTATTGTTGGACTGGTATTACATCAGTGTCTTATCTTGTGATGTGGATTTTTAAACATCCCCTTTTTAATTTCTGCCTATTCTTGACTTGGTGATGTGATGTGTGTCTACTCTCCATAACTTTGATAGCACTATGTAAACCTTGTACACAACTGATCTAAAAATGTTTTCTCTCCCAGGTGTTTGGTGTTGAAATTGTGTGGATAGGTGCTACAATCCATCTGAACCTATATCCACTCTCTTTGCTGGTTGAAAAACGGATTTCAGAAGTCCCTGCTGTGCTCATTATTCTTGGTGTTGTCATATTTTTCATGGCTGTCTTGGGGATTGGCTCCATTTGGAAGGAAAACGTTTTGGTGATAAAAGTGGTAATTTTTTAAAAAAAATCTTTATTTAATAGTACAAAACATTTTATCAAAAGTTGACTAAACTAAATTCAAGTCCTCCTTCCCACCAATAAATGGTTTTAAATATTCCCACTATGAGAAGTAAGTCCGTACTGCAAGTCTTTCTAGTGCAGGATGATGACTTCAGTTGTGCTATCTGAAATTCGTGGGACGACAAGTGTCTTGGTGCGTGATTTGGAATGATCAAACTTGCTCCAAGTTGGAAACATGAGAAGTGGTAGATTTTTAGAATCTGGAGAATATCAAAATAAACTTCTGGAGGAGCTCCCTAACAAGGGAGAATCTGCAGATGCTGGAAATCTGAGCAACACACAAAATGCTGAAGGAACTCAGCTGGCCAGGCAGCATCTATGGGGAAAAATGCACTGTCGACGTTTCTATCAGAAACCCTTTGGCTGGACTGAAGGAAAGAAAGCTGAGGAGTAAATTTGAAAGGTGGTGGGGGGAGTGGAGAGAGAAATGCCAGGTGATGGATGAAACTTGGAGGGAGAGGGATGAAGCTAGGAGCTGGGCAGTTGATTGGTGAAAGACAGAAGGTCATGAAAGAAAAAGAAGAGGGAGGCAATGAGCAGGCACGGAGATAACATGAGAGAAGGAAAAGCAGATGGGAAATGGAGGTGGGGGGAGGCATTACTGGAAGTTTGAGAAATCAATGTTCGTGCCGTCGGGTTGGAGGCTACCCAAACAATATAAGGTGTGGTAGCTCCTCCACTATCATGATAAATCCACACTCGGGTTGGAGGAACAATACCTTGTATTTGTTTGGGTAGCCTCCAACCTAATGGCATAAACATTGATTTCTTCAAAATTCCAGTAATGCCCCCCCACCACTTCCCATCCACTTTTCCTTCTCATGTTATCTCCTTGCCTGCCTATTGCCTCCCTCTGCTGCTCCTACACCCTCCTTTTTTCTTTCTTCCATGGACTTCAGTCTCTTTTACCAATCAACTTCCTAGCTCTTTGCTTCATCCCTCCATCCCTTCCCTTCCACCTATCGCTCAGCGTGTCTCCTCTCCCCACCCTCCCCCACTGCCCCACCTTTCAAATCTGCTCCTCAGCTTTTTTTCTACAGTCCTTCAGAATGGGTTTGGCCCAAAACGTTGAATGTACTTTTTTCCATGGACGCTGCATGGCCTGCTGAGTTCCTCCAGCATTTTGTGTGGGTGTTCTGAAGGAACTCATTGGGTCAAGCAGAATCTGAGGTGGCAAAGGGGTGGTCAATATTTCATTCCTAATTCAGGGTTATGATCTGAGAGTGTGGATGGAATGTAGTCAACATAAAGGGGGGGGGGAGGGTTAGGATGGGACAGAACCTTGAAAACTAAGTAGAACCAGAAGAGGGGATAGTGGGAAGATGGAACCAGAATTTGATGGTGGAAAGTAGTGGTGATGTCTGCTTAATGATGGGAGGGGAATGGAAAAGGTGAACCAAGGCGGAAAAGCTCTGGGGGCACTGATGAGAGTGCAAAAGGTGCAAGGGGGAAATGGAAACTAGAAGATTCAATGCTATGCCATTGGGATGTGTGATAACCAGGGAGAAGTGGAGTAGTTATTCTAGTTTGTGTTTGGCCTTGCTGTGCCATTGGAGAAGGCTGATGACCTATGGGTCTTATTTATTGAGATCCATTGTGGAATTGTCCCTTTGAACCATACCACACAGCAACTCACCAATCAACCCAAGCCTGATCATGGGACAGTTTACAATGACCAATTAACCTCCCAACGGGTTGACATTTGAAAGGAAGTTTAAGTGACATGCAACCAAAAATGCAAGAAGGCCTTTGTGAATTAAACATAGATGCTCTGCAGAATGGTCACCCAGACCTTGTGTGGTTCCTCTAGTGAGGACAAGGTCACATTGAGAGCACTAAATGCAACTGACAAGGTTGGAGGTGTCTGTGACTGTTTAGGTCCTGGATGGTGGAGAGAGAGAAGGCACAGGGACAAGTGTTGTACTTCCTATGATTGCAGGGGAAGTGTCCAGGAACAGAAGAATGTAGGGGAAGAAATGAGCAGACCAGAGAATCATGGAGATTGTGGTCTCTGTCGAAAGCAATGGGGAGGGGGGGGGGGGGTGGGATGTAAGGTGGCATGGTGGGATCCAGGTGAAGCTGGTGGAAATGAAGAATGAAATGCTGTACTGTATGCAGAGGCTAGTTAGTGGGCAGGACCAGGGCAACTGCTCTATCTTGGGAGCATGCAGCGAGGGAATTGAGGGGCCTGCCTCTTACAGGAGCTGGTAGGAGGAGATGTGGTCAAGGTAGCTGTGAGAGTCTGTTACATATCACTGACTAGTTTGTCACTTGAGATGGGGACTGAGATCCAGAGATTGAAGAGGAGTGTCAGAAATGAGTGAGTTTGAATCTGGTTGGGCTGAGGGCAGCAGATGGCAAGGGTGATTTAAAATGTTCTGCACAATGCATTGTGTTTGTGTGTGCATTTGGGGTGTGGATGTATTGGGTATTGGAGCCAGAGTAAGTTTGCTTCACATGACCAATAAAAGGACAGGTTTTGCTGGGGCCAAGTAAGTGCTACATCTTTGATTACTACAAAGTAGGAGGAATGAAATTAGGAAGTAAGAGGGACAACAAGTTCTACAAGGCTGTGGAGAATTGGTTGGGTCTTCATTCTGGGGTAAAAAGTAGACTGTCCCAAGACCGATCATTTGTTTGGTTATGGGGTAGGGCTGGTGTGTACCAAGATCTTCCTCTTGTCTGGGTGGGAAGGGGCTAGGCTTTGGGCTCCTTATTTTAGAAAGGATATACTGACATTGGAGACGGTTCAGAAAAGATTCACGAGCATGATTCCAGGAATGAAAGGGTTACCATGTGAGGAACGTCTGGCAGCTCTTGGGCTGTATTCCCTGGAGTTCAGGAGAATGAGGGGGTATCTCATAGAAACATTCCGAATGTTAAAAGGCCTGAAAAGATTAGCTATGACAAAGTTAATTCCCATGGTATGGGATTCTAAGACAAGAGGGCACGACTTCAGGATTGAAGGACATCCTTTTAGAACTGAGATGCAGAGAAATTGCTTCAGTCAGAGGGTGGTAAATCTGTGGAATTTGTTGCCATGACTGTCTATGGAGGCCAAGTCATTGGGTGTATTCACGGCAGAGATAGATAGTTCCTTGATTAGCCAAGGCATTAAAGGGTATGAGGTGAAAGCAGGGGTGGGGATGATTGGATGAAGTGGATCACCCCATGATTGAATGGCAGAGCAGACTCGATGGCCCGAATGGCCTACTTCTGCTCCTAAATCTTGTGGATGGAGGTGTATAAAGAATGGATTCATGGTAAGGTTGAGATAGTTGGGGGCAGGGAAGTGGAAGTTATCAAAATTGTGGAGGACCTGAGCGGATTGGGTGAGGTTTAGGAGATGCAGGTGGGAATGGACTAGACAGTGGAAACAGCATAGAGATAAGATATGAAGAGAGAAGTTCAGCGGGAGCAGCAAAAAACAGAAACATTCTGTCTACCAGGTCAGTCCTGGTTGTGGGTAAGAGATGGAGGTAGGGACTTGGAGCACTATAAGGTTGGAGGCTGTGGAGGGGAGATGTCCAGATGTAATGGTCTTGGGACCAGTAGCCTGGTGTTTATTGGTATGGCCATGATCTGGAATTGACTATGGTTTGGTGCCAAGCATAAAACACAGGACAATACTATTGCATCGCACACAATAGCACCAAAAGTTTGCAAGACAATAGTGCAACGGCCATGAGCAATCAATGATTGGCAGAACAGTCACATGCATCAACGTCAAAAATCAAACTTCAATTAGAACATGTGAACAGACAAAATAATCATCAACAGAACAAGGAGAACAGAAAAGACCATTTAACGGATGTAGTGTAGGGGCAGGTGGGATATCACGCCTGAGTTCTGTCGTGAAGCTGGATAGCTGTAGGAAACAAGCTTTGGTGTCTTTGGAAGTTCGGTGAGACCTCTTCAGGAAAGGAGTGGTGTCTGAGAATGGCCATCTGACCTCTCCAAGGTAAAGTTAGTGTGTCTGACCTTCACGTCACCCTCATTGCAGGCTTGATGGATTCGGGACTGGTGCACAGTGAGTGGAGTGCTGCACGTTCAGAGGGAGTAAAGTAGGGCTGGGTGAGGGGAGTGGAGGAATCTAGGCTTGGGCAACCAGAGATGGGAAAAGTCAAGAGAAGCACGCTTTCAAGTTTTTTAAAAAAAAAGTATTTTAAATTGGCATGCCTTCATAACTGGAGTTATTACTACATTTTAACTATTTCTGACAGGCATAATAGGTAAAGCTCACTCAGAGCTATAAACTGCTTTTGAAACTTGTTTTGTGTTCTCCCCATAAAAGTGCTATTAACAAACTTGTGCAGCCTGTCTATTGCAATTTACCAGAAACAGCTGGGAACTTATTATAAAGTAAAAAGAATTGGCATTGAGCTTTGAATTTGGCTGCAGTCCATGTCTATGTTAAACAAACCTGATAAAAATTTTTCTGCCAGCTGGTAGTTTGCTATTATTTTGCATTGAAAGTTGCCTTAACCAGGAAAATAGCTGAGCCTAGGCTGGTTAGACGGTTAGACACTGAAAGGTGTTGTCAGTGTGTTGTTCTTCCACACTCTCATCTTAACCATTCATTAAACAGAAAGACGAGCATTTTGCCTGAATTATTAAAACATTTTTTCCTTTGTCAGGGTAAGTAAAGGGAGGCACAATTCAAATAGTGAATGTATATTGCTGTTCATGAGATATTCCCATTGCATTGAGCATTGATGTATTTCTCAGGAAGCTTGTCTTTACTGTTGACACTCAACATCTTGTGATTTGATAAATTTTCAAACTGTACCACCTGGAGACTTTTGAATGCAAACCGTTCAATAATTTTCCAAGAAGTGCAAACACATTTGCTGAATATTATTGTGCATCCCTTGTTTATGATTTGGATACAAATTTCAACAGTTGATTGCAGTTGTCAGAAATGTGTATTAGTTCACATCTAAATATCTCAGTTTAGAATTTTCTATATTAATTTAATTCCTTTTTTAAACACATATGTAAGTAATCCATTCAACACATTACAAAGGCAATGTTGATTAGAAACACTCCTGGAAATGTACTTTCTTCTTGATTTGGCTTGTCGTCCAGAGCATCTTATCTGCTTTTATTTAACAATCACCCACTGATTTGAGACTGTGCTCCTACAAACTGATCATAATCAAATTCTGTGTGTGGCCAGTTCACTTTTTTTTTTAAAAAAGAGGAATAGATGAAGATCTTTGCAAAAGCTTCAGACTCCACAAACAAGGAACTGTATTTATACCTTCATGAAGATGGACAAGCAAGTTTAAGAACTGTTCATGCTGAAAACTACATAAGATATTATAACAACTGCTGCAAGATATATACATGGAAGCATGAATATTAACCTATAATGCATCCAATGCTCATTTTGCGCTGTTAGCTGTAGTGCCTCAGTTTCTGTTCTGAGCTCTGCAATTGCTCATTGTTCATTCAGAATTAAATGAAATAATTTATGTTGCTACACAAATTTAGTAGTAACTAGTCTCATTCAAAGGCAATCAAAATAAATTTGGAATAAACTCTTTGCCTGGCCCGTGTGTGACCCCAGCATAAACTAATATGATTGAAATCTAAGTCTTTGACTTGTGCCATTATACCTTCAAAAACAGACCTTGAATCTCAAGAATGTAGTGTCGGTGCAACATATGTGACATGTTTACATTGCATTGTGTTTTCTTCCTCAGTTTCTGATTCTGATGATTCTGGTTTTTCTTGTGGAAATATCTGTTGAAGTGTCTACATATATCCTCAGGAGCCAGGTAAGCACTTTGTATAAGCTGCACATTTTGTTTGACTCTACCTAATCTCATTCTATTTTTCTGATAAATTCTATACATCTGTGCCATCTTTAAATAAGAAATATATCTTTCATCGAATGTAACATATTCTGTTTCCCTTTCTTCTGAATCGCCCCACCCCCACACCCATTTTGTAGATCTACAATAATCTAAGCCATGATATTGAGCAAACCTTTGAAGACTATGATGAGATGTCCACGTTAAAAGTGTTAGACCAACTGCAAATCAAGGTTAAGTCCTTTTTACTGTTTCCCTTTTACACGCTTGTGCTGTTTTGGGAAATTTCTTAGTTATTTTGTCTGAATTGCATTTGAGATAATTTGCTTTGGAATCTTAAAAACTGCTGCAGGAAGACAGACTTATCTGATACCATCTTCTGATATCTCAAAACAGATGCAATGCTTTGAGAACTAGACGCCTCCTTTTATGGAAAATATCCAGTACACATAATCTATTATTTGCTGCTTTTTTTTAAAAAAAGAAGTCTGTGAAAATGGGTGTTCTTATGCATGCACAATAAAATTTGACTACCTTAAAGTGTGATGTGAACTTAATTACTATGATGTCATACAGTTGATGATAAAATGACTCTGACTCTCAAACATAGTGGAAATGTAGTCTTGTACCTACAATTTTACACGTGAATCAGAATCAGGTTTAATGTCATCATGAAATTTGTTAACTTAGCAGCGGCTGTACAATGCAATGCACAATGGAAAAAATTGTGAATTACAGGGATGTGTGTGCATATATAATATTATTGAAATTAAAAAGTAGTGAGGTAGTGTTCATGGGTTCAATGTCTATTCATAAATCAAATGGCAGAGGGGAAGAAGCTGTTCCTGAATCGTTGAGTGAATGCCTTCAGGCTTCTGTACCTCCTTCCTGATGGTAGGCATGAGAACAAGGCATGACCTTGGTGCTGGGGGTCCCTTTTTGAGATATTGCTCCTTGAAGATGTCATGGACACCATAGAGACTAGTGCCCATGATGGACCTGACCAAGTTTACAGCTCTCTGTAGCTTATTTGATCCTGTGCATTAGCCCCCACTCCCATGCCAGTTAGAATGGGAAAGTATCCCCTCACTTTCTCATGTAGATTGGACAACCTCCTTGAGGAAATGCCATAGAAGATTAGAGAATTAAGTATTCTCTATTCCCATACAGAAAATAGGTGTGTATTTGAAAAGAATTTTCATTGAAGTTATGTCCACATGTATTTAGGGGAAATGTTGCTTTTTTATTTGCTGACTCCATGAGAGCGAGCTGCTTTCAAAGTAAGGTCAGAATACTCATTAGACCAGAAGCATCTGTGGAGAGAGAAACAGTTGACCTTTCAGGTCAAAGCATTTTAGTTGAATTCATCAACCTGAAAAGGTAAATCTTTTTTTTCTAAAGTAGTTTAGCCTAAAGACCAAGGAGATGAAAAGCAAACTGCTGGAGGAACCCGGAATTTAAGCAGAAGCTGTGCAGGCAAAGTGTCCATTTTGAGGAGTACTGTACCTGTGTTCTGTCAGCAATTACCATCCTGAGCTTCTGTATGCATGTTACTTCAGCTCACCTTCCTAGCCAGCCTCTCTGTTCATGTCCACTGTCCACAGTGAGACTAAACACAAGCTAGAAAAACAGCACTTCATGTTCCACATGGGTAGCCGTCAGACCATTGGTATGAAGAGTGACTTTCCAATTTTTGAGTAGTTTACTGTTGTGTTCCTTTTCCCACTTCGACTAGTCAGCCTAAATTCTCTCACCTTGTTCCTTCCCTATTTCCATCTGTTCATCACACATTTATCCACCTAAGATTATCTCCCTTGGCCTACCCTTCCTATCCCCTCCAGCACCTGCTCCTTGTTCTGCCTATCACTTTCCAATCTCTCCCTATCTTTCCCCTTGCCTTCACCGATTCCATCTGCCCATTTATTTCTTGCTTGTCTCTTTCCACCATCACACATCAGCTTCTCTCCTCCCCGTACCCATCACCCTCCAGAAAACAACACTTGGTTCCACATGTCACCTATCAGGCCCTGTCTAATCACTCCCACTCACCCCTTTCTACTGGTTATCTTCCATCCCCACTCTTGGTCTTTATACCTCCCTTTGCCCCCTCAAATGCTGTTTGACCAGCTGAGGTCTTCCAGCAGCTTGTTTATTTCTGGTTTTTTTTGGGGGGGTGGGTGGAAGTCCAATTTAGGAAAGAATGAATTGAATTGAATGATCTTTATTGCCATTATACATAGGTACAATGAGTCTCTGTTTAGCTTCATCTCAGGCAATTAAATAAAGTGGTAGATAAAAACAAGGCAGTAATAAAAAAAAGTATTAAGTAGTTAAGTAGCAGAAAATAAGTTGCAGCAGCACCAGATGAGCAAATGGCTACTTCCTTCACTATGAAATATCATGATTCCATGATGTGCTGGGAAGAAAAGTAGTTGTTTCATTGATTATTTAACTATTTGATAATTGTTTCAGTTTTTAAAGTAAGTGGTGCACTGGGTGATTAATTTGAATGGAATCCTTTAAACTACATTTGCTTTTGATTCAAATCCTTTTGTCTAATTAAGTTTCAGTTCTAATTCAGATGTCAGAGGCCTTGATTTGTTTCCGGAGTAACCATGAACCAACACAATTTGGTTCTATCGGAGTAAATTGGGTGGCAGCTTCTGGCATCTATACCCAGTGGCCACTTTAATAGGTACTACTTTATACTTGCCCATTCATGCAAGTATCTGATCAGCCAATCAGGTGGCTACAACTCAATGCATAAAAGCATGCTGACTTTAAAAGGTTCAGTTGTTCAGACCAAACATCAGAATGGGGGAAAAATGTGGTCCAAGTGAATTTGGCTATAGCATGATTGTTGGTGCCAGACGGGGTGGTTTGAGTATCTCAGAAACTGCTAACCTCCTGGGATTTTCATATACATCAGTGCCTAGAATTTAGAAACTGGTGTAAAAAACAAAAAAAAAATCCAATGACCTGCAATTCTGTGAGTGAAATTGCCTTAATAAGAGAGATCAGAGAAGCAAGGCCTGACAGGTTCAAACTGACAGGAAGGTGACAGTAACTCAAATAGCCACACATTAAAACAGTGGTGTGTAGAAGAGCATCCTTGAATCAGAACACATTGAACCTTGAAGGACTACAGCAGAGAAGACCATGAATGTACACTGTGACCACCTTATTGTGTACAGGAGGTATTGTTATAGGAGATGGTCTCTTCCATCCTCATTTGCTATGGCCCTTGTTAAATTGGGCTCAGAAGTTGGGAGAAAGGGTGAGATCTTTTTCCATCAGATGGGGTCAAATTGATGGAAATAATTAGTCCATATCAATCAAAATTCCCAGCTCTGCTGGTCTCATTTTCCTGCATTTGGCCCATGTCCCTCTAAATCTTACCCGCAGATGTGTTGTTTTAACATTAATGTACTGGTTTCATCCACTTCCTCTGGCAGCTCATTTAAGACAGAACAATACAAAAATCTGCTGTACTATTTTCTTTAGCTGTTCATTAGTAACTATTACTCATTAGTTCAAGTGACCAAGTTTTTGATAATCAGCCTCAGACAGTCCATTTTCTGATAGCAGTTGGAATGTTTTTCCACTTTCAAGAGGCTCAATCCACTATCTCTGTTTCTCTTGTATCACATCCCCAAGATACAACCAGTGGGAAGATGGAGGATATCCTTCACCATTTTTATTAACCGGTCTACCTCTCTAAGAAAGTTTTGTAAGGTCTCAGCTAAGATTAAATGGAAATACACCTTGGGATCATATAATCTTGGAGGAGTTTGACCTTTTGGATTAGTTTGCATTTGGACCTCTTCAACTTCTCGAATGATCTCTAACTTCAGTCTCCAGTTCTCAGCAGAAATTCCACTCTCAAGGTCCGCCCTGGCACCCAAGTATTTCTCAATTTCTGTGGATGGTATAGAATTCATATTCTCTCTGCCAATTCTCCATTCTCTTCTTGGGTTGTACACCATTCTTTTCTTGAGTCTTTCTTTGACATTGGTCTTTTTAACATTAACTTCACATCCAGTAGCTTTACAAAAGGTGGGAAGTATTTGAACATTCTTAGCCATTCCATTGTAGGACTGCTCAGAATGGCTACGTCATCTGCAAATGCCGATGCTGTGTATCTTGTTCCTTCAGCTGATGTTAATTGGACTCCCCTTCCTCGGTTTTTAGGGTGCAAGTTAGAGGGTCCCTTGCAATTTATTAATATGCATGAGATGGTTTCCTTGTTTTAACCCTCTCTTGATGTTTATCCTTTCCATTCTCTGTCCAATTCTACAATTGTACTTGGGTTGCTGTTTTGATCCATGACAAGATCTATAAAGATTTTTTGTATTCTCATCCTTTGTAAAGATCTAATTAATTTGTTGCCCACTGAATTGAGTGCCTTAGCAAGGTCCACAAATAGCACCACCAGTCTTTGTTTCTTTTCAGCCCCCTAATAATATTGTGTAAGATGTGATATTTGCAGAATCCCTTTTACCTGTTGATTTTTGATGGACTCGCTGAGATATTTGGCTATTATTTTAGTGAACAGTCTTTGAAGCATTGGACATATAACAAATGTTCAGGCTTTCTATCAATTCTTTATCAGCTGTCTTGGGAATTAACACGGTCCACTGCTTTTCAAGTATTTGAGAATGGTTCCAGATGAGTGTGAGTTAAGAGGTGGTGTGTTCTTGTCATCTGCCATCAACCTCTCCAGATCCTGCTGTTTTATACCACCTGGGCCTGGGGCAATCTTTCAATTCCATTCTGGGCTGTTTGTACCCCCTCTTGTTTGATCTTCCTCAGGAGGCTTTCTGAATCAACATTTTCAGTGCAATTCTCAAGTTTATTGATGTCGGCTTGATTATTGGCAGCAACAATTTTCTCATGTAAGTTTTGGTATTTTCCTCTTTAATCAAAGTAGAGTCTCACTGAACTGATGTTTCCACTTTCTGGCGAGCCAGTTACTTACAATCTTTGCTTTTTTCCATTTCCATATTCTCTGACAAGGTCTAAAGATATCTGTTCATGCAAGTTGACATCTGAGGCAAATTTAATCTTATTCCTTCTATCTCTCAACAGATTCTCAGCAAGGTCCATATTCTTGCTAATATCTGGTCACCACCCCGATTAGATTTTTCATCTTGACTGATCTTCATTAGTGAGTCAACCACTTCTGTTTCAGGCTGATGTCAAGTTAGGTGTTTTTAGTTCAGACTTGACCTCAGTCTGATTTCGGGTCACTATTGGATTTTTCTGTAGTGCTCCTCTCTTGTCAGAGATTTGTTTATTGGATTTGGATGTTAAAGCCATAGCTGCTTCAACATTAATAAATTTCACCCCCTTATGTTCTTCCTCGAGCTCCAGCAAGAGTTTGATTTTAATTGTCCTGTATTTCAACATGTCGATGCCTATTATGTTGACTCAGTCCACTCTCAGTGCTAAAGGATTCTTTGGAGATGGAATACACAATCCTTCACCCCCCCCCCCCCCCCCTTGCACCTTGGCCCTTTGCATTTGCCAGATATGCAAGGAATATGATGGTGTTTGGCCATATTGATAAAGATATCATGGCAACCCTGAACTGTACATTGGTTGTAATTGGGAATCAAACTACCATCTCTCATATTTGTGGCACCCATATTCCTTATGGAAGATCCTTTTAAATTTGATTTGCCACTACCTGGTGGTGCTGCCTCTGATGGGCTGGGGTCCATTTTGTCTCAATATAGTAAATTGTGGAAGACTGTTGTTTTTATGAAATGGTCTGGGTCGAGCTCTTCACCCAGAATAGCTGTCTCCTCTGCTGGTAAGTTTGCCTCGTGCTCTTCCATCTCTCCAGTCATGGGTCATCAGATTTCTTTTTCCGATCCTCCTCTCGAATTTGTGTGGAGGACATTCTCTCCAGTGCAGACTGAGTACTGCAAAAAGTGCAACTAATCAATTTTGCACAGACCTTTATTGTTAGGGGATTAACGAGGCAGTTATTTGCCCATCTGGGTTTATGCCAAATCCATATACTATTCATCACATTGAAAGGGAGTACCCAACAACACCTGCGCTAGGAGTTCTAGACAGTCACTTGTAGCCATCAGTTGAGATATTACTGGCGGGACTAACGAGAAGTATCAGAATAATTGCATGGATATGTGGGTGTCTGTATATTCAAGGTGATTCTAGTGTTGAAATTTTATTGTAACTTGTATCTCCGCAGTTTCATTGTTGTGGTGCAAACAATTATACCGACTGGTTTAAGACTGCATTTGGCCAGTCAACCTGGTCTGTTCCATCTGGCTGTTGTATCAATATCACGGAGTCTTGTGGCAGAAGTGTTTCCAAACAGACAATAAACATCCATTCTGTGGTAAGAATTTGTTCATATTATTAGAATGTATTCATGGTGGTAGGTTTTGAAAACAATATATATTGTATTAATACCAAATGAAAGGTAAAATTTACTCAATGTTCATTGTAATGTATTTCTTTTTCAATTTGTATGGTCTATGGGTATATTTAGGGCTGCGCTGAAATACTGTCAACATGGATTGAAGAATACTTTTCAATTATTAGAGGAACCAGCGTCTGCTTTGCATTTGGACAGGTAAGCATATTTTAGAGCTATGCTGATTTCTTAACACCTGGAAAATACATCTACTTAGCTCACCAGTTTCCTGGGAAGACATGGTATGTTGTGTGTGAAATGAAGATGATCTGTTACACAGACCTCCCACTGTAAAAGTGAACAGAGGCTTTGTTCTTGTATGCCAGTAGGTTTGGTGTGACTTTACTAATTTCTTGATTTTGTTTTAATATATCTGTCTGTAAACCTTGACTGCTCTATGAACCAAAGATTTTGAGTCACTGTTTCTAAGCATTTTGTTACTGAAATGACTATTGCTTAACTTTCTTCAGTAGTCTCTGCAAGGTAATGAGATTGCAGATCAAGGTAATGAGATTGCAGATCAGTTTCACTTCTATAGAGAGCCAGATGGGTCTGTAGGGTTAAGAAGAATCAGATGGAAACTAGGCTATTTGGAATGCAAATGTGCTCAGGAACCACTGCCTAACCAGGGATACGAGTCCATGAGCACATGCCTACCATTCCAAGGAGCATTGTTTTACAATTGCGTTTCTAGATCTCAACAGATATCCTGTACACAGCTGCCAGACAAGTACACTAAGGTCATTGTAACCTTGAACTGTTTTGGGTTGGGTTTGGCTCCTTTCAGGCTGCTATAGGATCAGCCAATGCTTGATTTCAACAAACTTGACACCTCCTCTTAGAGTAAATGTAGCATATGTCTTCAGAGTTTGTACAATTTACCATCATCTGAAAGTCCAAAGCATCATTGGCATCAAGGATTCAAGATTCAAAGTGCATTTGTTATCAAAGAATGTATGAATTGTACAACTTAACCCGAAAGAACCAAGTTTTTTAAAAAATGAAAATACCAACCCCAACATTCTCTGTGCATAGAGAAAGAAAAAAAACCCCCAGATTTTGCAAACAATAGAAACAAGCAACAGCATTCCAAACCAAACTGAGTACTTGGATCCAAATCTCCAGAGTGTTACGTTACTTCTGGTTGAACATACTGTGGGTTAACAATGAAGAATCACATTCTGGAAGAATTGGAGAACTTTTATTTACAGTAATAAACAAACACATCTTAACCCAGCCACTTGCTGGAACATTCTGGCAATCCCATGCATGCTCAGTGCTCTGTCCAATCATGTACTTGGCACATCATTGCACGTGATATCACCACATCTTTTCCATAAAAAGAAAAACAATAACATTAATCAAAGCAAATACATAATTCAACAAGTCTCTATCAGTCTCTCTGCAGGTTTATGAACATGAGTAGACCTTCTAAGTGGTGTACGCAGATCTTGTGTATCCTTGTTATTTCCATGTTTTGTCTGGTCTGCATCCATTAACTGAATCTCTGAAGTTGGCTCTTTCTTGAGGTCTTTGCAATTTCTTCTTAGCACTGCTCCCTCCTCTGTTTGGACCATGTATAATCTGGTCTGTATCTATGTGTTCATTTTATCTTGTATCCTCACTTTGTCTCCTTGTCCTTCAGACAATCATCTCCTTAGATCAGTCAATTCACGTTCCACTTCCATTTGTAATGAAATATGAATCTTCTTTTCATCTAATTCATTCATTAACTGTGTAATCTCTTTTTTTATGCTGAGATTTCATCATTTCAATAAAACTTCTCAATTCCTTCACTTGTACTTTCACTTCTTCCTTACAATGTGCCCACTGTGAGTGTTCTTGCTCTAGACGGTGATGAAACTGAATCTCATATTCTCTCAGTGTCTCCTTCATGACTGCTTGCATTGAAGCAACCTCCTGCCATTGCTTTTTCATATTATCAATTGCCTCCTGTTTGGTCATCTCAGACACTGCAGCTACTGCTTTTATGTTCTCCATGTCAGCATTTGCCTCTGTGAGCTGAACCTGCCGTCAAGTTACATCACCTGCTGCTGACTGCAATGCAACATTCTGTTGCTTCAGCTCTGCGTCACTATCCAAGACTAAAACTCTTTTCACTAAATTAAGTCTTTCACAGGCAGATAAACCCAGAATTGACTGTACATTTTTTGGCACGACCACAAATGAAAGCGTGCGCAGAATATTTTTGTGTGATACTTTAGCCATGCATGTTCCTTTAACTGGAAGGTCTGCACTTGAATACCCAGTCACTTTTATATTTGTCTGATGTAATTTCGGTCTTGGTTTCAAAGCATTGAACTCAGATTCTGCAGGAACATTTATTTACGCTCCAGTATAAAGTTTAAACAGAATATTGTTTTGACTCACTTGCAATGGAACAGTCCAGTCGTTCTTACTTTGTTTATTTTCACAAAGCACATCGATATAAAATTCCTCACGTTCATCTTCAAGCACAGCATTTATTTGTTTCATTTTATTTTCCTTTCTACTTTTACAACAGCGTGAAAAATGATTATTCTTACCACAGTCATTGCAAATTTTGCCATATGTGGGACACTGATTTGGACGATGTTCCCGTGCACAGCGATCACATGACTTTTTTCTTTAATGCTGTTTTGCTCTGTCAGTTTTGTCAATGTATTATATTTCTTGATACATTCGCGCTCTTTTACAGCATTTACATTTGCAGTTTTCAACAAAAAGCTCTTTAGCCTGCAATGTCACGGTCTCAAAAGCTTTGCAAAGCACCAAAGTTTTTCAAAATTTAAATCTTGCTCTCTCAACAGCCTTTCTCTCAGGGCATTATCTCAAATGCCACAAACAATCCTACTTTAATAAGAGTGTCCATGAGCAATCCAAACTCACTTGTTCTGCTATGCTTTTTTAACTCAGTAACATACTGATCAATTGTTTCAGCAGCTCTCTGTGCACATGTAAAGAATTTATATCACTCGTACATTAAATTACACTTAGGTATACAAAAAACTTCAAATCTGTCCATTATTGACTTTAAATTGAAATTATCTCCATCTTCAAAGACAAAATTATTATATACCTCTACTGCGTCATTCCCGATTACATGGAGCAAAAGCACAGCTTTGGTTTTTTCCGATTTTATCATAATCAATCACTGGTAAGTACAGTTCAAACTGTTACTTGAATATCCTCCAATTCTCAGTTACATTGCCAGTCAGATGAAGTTTGGATGGGGGTTGCAAACCTTCCATTTTACTGTTTACAGTTCAAATTTTTTCTCTTTTTTTCAATTATCTTCGATTCTCCCGTATTATTCTTCCAGAACCAAGCTACTCCTGACACCATGTTATGTTTCTTCTGTTTAAACATACCATGGGTTAACAATGAAGAATCATATTCTGGAAGAATTAGAGAACCTTTATTTACAGTAATAAACAAATGCGTCTTAACCCAGCCATGTGCTGGAACATTCTGGCAAACCCCCACATGCTAAGTGCTCTGTCCGATCATGTACTGGCACATCATTGCACGTGATATCACCACACAGAGCAGCCTTGGTATTCAGTTCATCATATTTGTGGGGCAAATCAACGCGAAGTTCACAGACAAGGGAGAGAGGAATTCCCTGTCTGTCTGGGCTTGCATTTAAAGTGACCAAATAGTGGATCCAGGCTCCACCATGGCAAATCACCCCGGGCCTAGATTTTACTGCTAGAGAAGCTATTCTCTACCTCTACAAATTGGCTCACTGCCCAAAGTGATCGAACCTTGCCCGACTCTCAACCCCCTGCCTTTCCGGTCTATCTGGACTGGTGTTTAAATTGTCCAAATGGCAGATTGTGTTTCACTGCAGCAAATCACTCCGGGCCTAGAACGTGCTGCCCAGCAATTCGCTTCAGACCTAGATTTTGCTGCCGAACAAGCCATTCTCGATCTCTCCAAATCGGCTCAGCACTCCTTCATACCCGGGTTAGTTGGACAGGCATCGGTACTCCCCTGACTCATCTCTCCAAATCATTCACTCCAACCATCTGAGCTGCAACTCAATCTGCGTTGATTTTGGAATGCACCAGCAGGACCCATCTCTCGAGTTTGCTTTGCCGCTTCATTGTATGTGGAGATAGTTTACTAGAAGTTACTGTAAAAAGTTAGTAGTAATGTTTTTTAAATTGATTTTTTTTTGCTTTTGAACTGCCAGTAAGCTATCACATGCCTTTGGTAGTGCCATTTTAAACCAAAGATTTTCCATTCAGTAGGTGTCCAGAGAAACCTCCCGTATTGTTTGAAGCTTTACAACAAACAAAACCAATGCAGCGCTGTGGCTCACCAAAGTTTTCCCTGGTGAATTTGCATCTTTGGAAAACTGTTTACTCATGATAAAGGCAGAGTTAAGGAAAGCTAAACGGGGAGAATGAGAGCTGAGCAACACACAAAATGCTGGAGGAACTCAACAGACCAGGCAGCATCTATGGGGAAAAAAGTACAGTTGACGTTTCAGGCCAAAACCCTTTGGCAGGACTGGAGGAAAAAATGCTGAGGAGTAGATTTAAAAGGTGGGGGGAGGTGAGAGAGAACAACTTGGGTTAGAGGAGCAACACCCTGTATTCTGTTTGGGTAGCCTCCAACATGATGGCATGAACTTTGATTTCTAAAACTTCTGGTAATACCCCCAGCCCTTCTCTTCCCCCCCCCACACCCCTTCTCCATTTCTCATCCCCCTATTCCCTCTCTCACCTCATCACACCAATCAACTTCTGAGCTTATTGCTTCAGTTTCCACCGTGCCCCCCCCCCCACCAAGTTTCACCTATCACCTGTAGTTCTCTCTCCCCTCCCTCCACCTTTTAAATCTACTCCTCAGCTTTTTTTTTCTCTCCAGTCCTGCCAAAGGGTTTTGGCCAGAAATGTCAATGTACTTTTTTTCCCGCATGGATGCTGCCTGGCCTGCTGAGTTCCTTCAGCATTTTGTGTGTGTGGCTCGGATTTCCAGCATCTGCAGATATTCTCTTGTTTGAGAATGAGAGCTGAAAAATTCTGTACTCTTCTGCCAAAAGTCATAAATTCTCCCTTCCTGTAAACGGGTTGTGGTGTAAATATTTGTATTTGCACATTATACCAAATCTTGTGAGTTTTGTTTTTCAACTTGCCTTCTAATGTAAACATCTGACTGAAAGTAGATTTCTCTCTTCTGAACTTGGCTGTGTTACCACTTCCATGATGACGTATTGTATTTGGATCACTAACTATTTGGCCCCAAAGCTCATACAAGTGTTGTGTTGTAAGTGAGTTCCTTTATCGCCATTTAACATATTATGTGGGTTCTTTCTCCCTTGTGCTTTTAACTAGTGACCCTTGAATGCATCGCCTACTGCCTTGGGGTTGCAATTTCCACTACTAATTGGTCAATCAGGTAGAGGTTTCTGTTAAATTGCCTTGTATATGAATTATCTTGCATTTCTGGCACCCTACCCCAAACTCAATGGTTTTTTTTAATAAGAAACTACAATCAGATTATTTTTTGTCTTTTTAAAGAAAATAGAAAACCTACAGCACAATACAGGCCCCTTGGCCCACAAAGTTGTGCCAAACATGTCCCTACCTTAGAAATTACTAGGGTTACCCACAGTCCTCTATTTTTCTAAGCTCTATGTACCTATCCAAAAGTCTCTTAAAAGACCCTATTGTATCCACCTCCACCACTGTTGCCGGCAGCCTGTTCCATGCACTCACCACTCTGTGAGTAAAATAACTTACCCCTGACATCTCCTTTGTACCTACTCCCCAGCACCTTAAACTTGTGTGCTCTTGTGGCAGTCATTTCAGCCCTGGGGAAAAAGCCTCTGACTATCCACAAGATCAATGCCTCTCATCATCTTATACACCTCTATCAGGTCACCTCCCATCCTCTGTCACTCCAAGGAGAAAAGGCTGAGTTCACTCAACCTATTCTCATAAGGCATGCTCCCCAATCCAGGCAACATCCCTGTAAATCTCCTCTGCACCCTTTCCATGGTTTCCACATCCTTCCTGTAGTGAGGTGACCAGAACTGAGCACTATTTTTCCTAAACATGAGAGCCCCAACTTGGGCAGATGGAGCTTGACACAACTAAACGTGAATCATTGCACTTGAAAGATCACATGTACACTGTTAATGACAGGGGATCTTGTGGGGGTGGGGGATATGTCTCAGTCCATAGCTCTTTGAAAGTATCTGCACAGGTTGATAAGGTGTTTAAGGAAGCACTTTGCATTTTGGAAGTAACTCAATGTGTAGCTCAGGTGATTGATGGATGGGTTGAGTTCTCCCATCTTGGTAATCCATTTACAAACATTTAATCACCACACGAAGAGACATCTTCAATGCACTGTTCACTTGTCCTCATAGCATTCAATACTTATCAGTTGATTGTAGACCACATTCACCTTGTCCTATAGCTTGGTTTGTCATTTAGGTCTGCAGAGCGCACTCCTTGAAGTTCCTGGTGGTCTATGCGCGACTGAAATTCTATGTTCTTGGAACAGTTGAGCTATCATTTCTGAGATATTTCAACAAGACCAATGTGGTCTACAAAACCCGATGCATGGTCTGCAGCAAATTTATGTCGGCCAAACTGAAGAAAACTATTCTTAAGGATCCATGAACATTAAGTGGCATGACCATCTCCCCCTAGTCTCTACCAAAGAAGATCGAGGGTGGCACAAATTCGACTGGGCATCGGTGAAACTCATGGTGCAAATGAATTCCTTGAAGCATGGTTTTACACAAACAATTCTATAAACAGTCATGTGGACCTCGATCCCCTTTATAAGCCATTGTGAGCAAAATTCCAGAGAAGGCGCAGTTCACCACAGTGATGAGACCACCTCCCTATGTCACAACTGAGTTTCTGTAATGATGACCAAAGAGCTAATTAGTAAGTGTATAAAGACCAAGCATTCAGAACAGGACACTAATGATATCTCCTTGTATGGTGACAAAATGTTTGCAAATACGTTGCATGCTTACCTGTATTAGTCAAGGAATTGAGTTTGAGTGGAGAAGTTGCAGCTTTATAAACACTAATTCTGCTCCATCCAGAGTATTGCATACAGTACTGGTTGCCCCATTATAGAAAGGATATGGAGGCTTTGGAGAGGGTGCACAAGAGGTTTACTGGACTGCTGCCTGGATTAAAGGGCATGTGTTATAAGAGGATGGACAAACTTTTTGTGTTTTCTCTGAGCAGCAGAGGCTGAGTGGAGATCTGATAGAGAGGCATGCAGTAACAGCCAGCATCTTTTCCTTTGGATTTTAAATGTCTAATACCAGAGGGCAGGCATTTAAGGAGAGAAGGGATAAGTTCAAAGGAAATGTGTGGGGCAAGTCTGAAATGCACTGCTTGGAGTGGTTGTAGAAGTAAATATGATAGAGGCATTTAGCAGGCTTTGCAATAAATGAGTGCACAGGAAATGGAAGAATTTGGACCTTGTGAGGACAGAACGGATCAATAATCAAAAGCCCAGCTAAACTGAAGTAATTAGTTCAGTACAACATCATGGGCGGAAGGACCTGTTCTTGTGCTATACTTTCCTATGTTCTGTACTCTGCTCCAGTTCTTGGTAGGTTTAACTTTTGTAAATCCTTTCATAATATGATGAATGATCATGAATAATCTAGCCAAGAAACATGAAGATTATCATCCGTCTCTTCAATTCCATCTAGAAATCCTTTGTGCACTATTATTTTCCTTTTAATAACATACATGTTCCTGGATTGCTCTGCTCTGTCCCCTTTTAGCCGTTTATTTTAAAAGAACTACCAGCTCCTCATTTGTCCAACTAAAATTCTATTTGTAATGAAGAACATTTGATTATCATTTGTTTTTGAATTTACTTGCACATGCTGAGCCCAAATTACTTAAATGGTCAATAGTGACTCAATCGATTCTCGATTATGTTTTTGCAACTTTTTGAGCTAATGTGATCTGTCTCTAAGCTAAATTAGTTTTATTGAAAGCCCTTTCATTAACTGTGTGCTGTTGTGACTGAATTAAGTCACCAGAGAGACACTGAAGTTGGTGGATATAGAAGTCTTTATTCACCTAAACAAGCAGGTATTATATGGGAGACACCCATGGAAGAAGACCCCTAAACTCAAAGTAGATCACATTTTGTACCCTTAAGATCAATGGTAACTCAATACAATCTTGAAGGTTACAATGACATTGTTTACTTCAATAGTTTGGGTTGATAATGCGTAATTTAAATTACATATAATTTTAAACATCTTCACACCAACACTCCACACACTCTAGATTGAATGTGGATCACCATTATCACTCTAACTACTTTCATGCATGTACAGATATCTCAGGTGATTGGATTGACAATCACCCCAGTCTGCAGCTCCAGAAAGACCATTATTCAGTTACATTTTAAATTTGGTCTACAGTCCACATTCAGATATGAATTCTGGTACTGTTGAATATTTCCTATATAGCATAACTCCAGAATATGCTCTAAAATGTACTATCCCTTTACTTTTGATCTCCAAAGTGCAGCACTTCATACTTGGCCAGATTAAACACTATCTGCCCTTATTTGCAAATAATCATTATCCCATTGCATCCTTTGGCAATCTACACTTTCCACAATGCCACCAATCTGTGCCATTGGCAAATTTGTTAACCTACCATTCCATATTTTCATTCAAGTCATTTATAAAGCCACAAACAGTAGACGTCTCAGTTCAGATCATGAGAGAACACCAGTAGTCACAGATCTCTAGCCAGAATAAGACCCATTGAATCCCCAAATTAGGTAATTTTATTTTTGAGAGTAAATATCTTGGTCAATGAATATGGATGAATTTTGTTTTAATACTTAAATTCTTTTTCCCCATCTAGGTTGTTGGGATTTTCCTTTCAAGTTTGTATATAAAGAAACTCCAAGATAACTTTATACCATATTACTGATTCAAGATCATTGATATTGAACTACCTGGATTTTTATTTTTATTTTTTCCAGTTCAGCTCTATTTATCAGTAACATTGCAGTGCTTCAGGGCTGAGTCTGAGCATTAGAAATATCTGCTTTACAAAATTTCAGATGTGGTAAATATAAATATGTCTTGAAGATGAATTAAATTGGTATTAATATTGTTGAATAATGTAAGCTTGTTTACAACTTGTAATGTCAGTAATGATTTGGAATAAAGATTAAATGAAAAATAGAAGAGCTTTACATATTTCAATAAAGCCTTCATTCTACAAAAATATTTCACTGAAGCACAAACTATGGAGGTTGTGTAAAATTAATTTTAAAAAGAATGTATATTTAAAGCACAATATGCCTTCAGCATAACATGGGAGGTTCGATTGAGGGAACGATTGGCTTGGGGCAAAATTGAAAAGCAGACCAACCAGGGTAATAATTTTTTTAAATCTGAATTATCTGCATTTTGGCGGAGATGGAATGAAATTGAAGAAATAAACACTTGCCTCAAAGGTAGTGTGGAGGAAATGGGTTCTTATTCATGGAGAGGAAGAGCTTGTGACACAAACTTCAGCTGAATGGTATTGGGTTAATCTTAGAAATGGGGTTCTTGACAGGCCTGTAAATAAAGTGTGTGGGGAAGTTTCTAATGAAAGGTACATTTAATAGATTGAAAATAAATGAAACCTAGAATACCTACAGCATAATACAGACCCTTTGGCCCAAAAAGCTCTGCAGAACATGTCGTTACCTTAGAAATCATCTAGGGTTACCCATAACACTCAATTTTTTCTGAGCTCTATGTACCTGTCCAGGAGTCTCTTAAAAGATGCTATTGTATCCACCTCCACCACTGTCACCAGCAGTCCATGCCACGCACTAACCATCTCTGTGTTCATATTAAAAAAAATCTTACCCCTGACATCTCCTCTGTACCTACTTCCAAAACATCTTAAAGCTGTGCCTCTCATGTTAGCCATTTCAGACCTGGGAAAAATCCTCTGGCTACCCACATGATCAATGCCTCTCATCATCTTATACACCTCTATAAGGTCACCTTTCATTCCCTGTCACTCTAAGGAGAAAAGGTCAAGTTTACTCAACCTATTCTCATAAGACATGCTCCCCAATCCAGGCAACATCCTTGTAAGTCTCCTCTGCACCCTTTCTATGGCTTCCCTATCCTTCCTGCAGTGAGGTGACCACAACTGAGTACAGTACTCCAAGTGGGGTCTGGCGGGTCCTATATAGCTGTAACAATACCTCTCAGTTCCTAAATTCAATTCCACGATTGATGAAGGCCAATGCAACATATGCTTTCTTAACCACGTAGTCAACCTGCGCAGCTGCTTTGAGCATCCTGTGGACTTGGACCCTAAGTTCCCTCTGATCCTCCACACTGCCAAGAGTCTTACCATTAATACTACATTCTGCCATGATATTTGACCTACCAAAATGACCTACCGACACACTTATCTGGGTTGAACTCCATCTGCCACTTCTCAGTCCAGTTGTGCATCCTATCAATGTCCTGCTGTAACCTCTGACAGCCCTCCACATTATCCATGATACCCCCAACTTTTGTGTCATCAGCAAATTTCTTAACCCATCCCTCCACTTCCTCATCCAGGTCATTTCTAAAAATCGCAAGGAGTAGGGGTCCCAGGACAGATTCCTGAGGCACTGGTCACCGACCTCCATGCAGAATATGACCCATTTACAACCACTCTTTGCCTTCTGGGGGCAAGCCAGTTCTGGATCCACAAAGCAATGTCCCCTTGCATCCCATGCCTCCTTACTTTCTCAATAAACCTTGCATGGGGTATCTTGTCAAATACCTTGCTGAAGTCCATATACACTACATGTACTGCTCTACTGTCATCAATGAGCTTAGTCACATCCTCAAAATTCAATCGGGCTCGTAAGGCACGACGTGCCTTTGACAAAGCCATGTTGACTATTCCTAATCATATCATGCCTTTTGATCTAATTGCTACTGCAGAGATGGAATTGTAGACAGACCTGGACTGGGAACTCAATATTCCAAATTATATAATGTGACAAAGGGGAAAGGAGATGAGGTAACTGTGTTAATAAAGGAAGATATCATCTTTGTAGTGAGTAGTGATGTGGAATCGGTTTGGGTGAAAACACCAGTAGGTGAAGAGAAAAAAGCCAAGTGTAATCTGTAGGCCACCAATGTGTTGCCTCTGTTACAAAACATAACAGAGAAAATAAATATCTTGCAATAAGGGAACTGAAAGAAACAAAGTGATTTTACTGTGTATTGACTGGAATAACCAACTGACTTGGGGACTGGAATAGGAATTTGTGGAGTGCTTCAGGGATTTTCTTACCTAGGGACGGGTTTTCTTGGATTTGATCATGTGTAACGATGTAGGGTTATTAAGTTCTTCCAGTTAAGCAGTCCCTGGGAATGGTAGAATACCAGATGCATTATGAGGGGAAACCATCTGAGTCCAAAGCCAATGTTTTCAACCTAACAAGTGCAACTAAAGGAATGAAGCTAAGGTTTTATGGAGTGGTCTGGGTAAATGGGCTCAGTGGGTGAGCTGTGACATTTAAATTGTTCATAAGGTTCAGTGGAAATTAATTTCAATTAAAAGGAGGAATTGTATGACAAAGATAAACTACGGTTAACAAAGTTTAAGAAAAATATTAAACTGAAAACTAGATGGAGGAAGATGACAAATAAGTGGAATACAAGAGGAATCTTTGTTGTTCCAACCTGGGGTCCGTGGACACCTCGGTTAATGGTAAGGCTCTATGACATTAAAAAAGGTTGAAAGTGCCTGTTACAGAGTCAGAGAACACTACAGCACAGAAATGGACTTCGGCCCATCAAATCTGTGCCAAACTATTCATCTGCCTAGTTCCATCAAACTGCACTTGGACCATAGCCCTCTGTAGCCCTCTCATCCATATTTCTCTTAATCATTGAAATCGAACTTGCATCCACCACTTCCACTGGCAGCTCCTTCCACACTCTCACCCCCTTCTGAGTGAAGAAGTTCCCCTCAAACATTTCACCTTTCACCCTTAACTCATGACCTCTAGTTATTGTTTCACCCAATCTCTGTAGAAAAAGCCTGCTTGCATTTACCCTATACATACACCCCTCATTTTTATATTTCTAACAAATCTCCCCTCCTCCTATGCTCTAGGGAATAAAGTCCTAGCCTAGTCAACCTTTCCCTATAACTTGGGTCCTCAAGCCTTGGCAATATCCTTGTAAATTTTCTCAGCATTTTCAAGCTTATTGACTTCTTTCTTGTAGGTAGGTGACCAGAACTATACACAATTTGCCAAGATAGGCCACACCAACATATTATACAACTTCAATATAAAATCCCATTTCCTGTTCTCAATGCTTTGATTTGCGAAAGCAAGAAGCTTCCTTTATCACCCTGTCTATCTGTGGACCCACTTTCAAAGAATTATAGATCTATAGTTCCAGATCCTTCTGCTCTATTGTACTCTTTAGTGCCCAACCACTCACCAGGTTTGTCCTCGCAAAGTGCAGCATCCCACACTTGCCTGTATTAAACTCCATCTAAAGAGCAAACACGAGGAAATCTGCAGACACTGGAAATTCAAACAACACACACAAAATGCTGGTGGAACACAGCAGGCCAGGCAGCATCTAGAAGGAGAAGCACTGTTGACTTTTCAAGTCGAGACCCTTCGTCAGGACTAGACAGTTAAATGTTAGAACCCCAAAGTCCCCCCAGCTCCCCTCCCCTCCTACACATAAGCGGCAGCAAGCAACAATCCCCCCCCACCTCCACTGGTAAAAAGAAAGCATCAGCACCCGTCACTGAGCACTCAAGCTTGAGCAAGGCAACAGTTCACCCAGTATTTGACATACCATCGGCTCTCTCTCTCTCTCTCTCTCTCTCTCTCTCTCTCTTTCTCTCTCTCTCTCTCTCTCTCTCTCTCTCTCTCCCTCTCTCTCCCTCCCTCTCTCTCTCTCTCTCTCTCTCTCTCTCTCTCTCTCCCTCCCTCTCTCTCTCCCTCTCCCTCTCCCTCTCCCCCTCCCTCCCTCCCTCCCTCCCCCTGATGAGGGAGAAAGAGATGTCTCTGTTTCACAGTGAGAGGTGAGATATAACAAACAACTCACTGGTTTACCATGTTAAAAGTCCATTGTGTTGCTTTTTCTGAGCTCTGTGCCCAAAGATCTTGGGTCTCTGGGCACACAGCCTTAGATCTTCCATCTTCCACCACACATGTATTCCACAAATTTGCTGATTCAGTTTATAACATTATCATCCAGAGCATTGATATAGCTGACAAACAACAATGGACCCAGTACGGATTCCTGTGGCACACCACTTATCATAGGCTCTTGTGCATGAAGTTCAAAAAGTTGGCTAATGCATATTGAATTTACAAATGTAAAGAATTACTAAATTTGTACAGGGTGTTTGTGAGACTGCACTTAGGAATATGCTTTTTGTTTAAGAAAGGATATACAGGTATTAGGTGCTTTGAAAAGCGATCGACTTGGCTAATTCTTGGGATGATAGCTAAAGTAGTTCAGTCAATATTCCTTGGAAGAATGAAGATCCTAAGTGAGCACGACAGAGTAGATGCTGAGGTGCTTCCAATCTTGGGAGTCTTAAGCAAGGGGAGACAGATACAGAATAATAGTGATCATGTAAACACAGGTGCATAAAAGTTTCTTTGTGCCATGTTTGGTGCATCTCTAGAACTCGTTGCTTGAGATAAGATCACTGGGTATATTTAAAGTGGAGATCATTGTGAGCAAGTTGAATCACAGGGAAGTTTGGGGGGGGGTGTCAGATGACCCACTTCTGCGATTCTCTTTTGCTCCTGCATAAATGTAAGTAGGACCTCGCTGGTTCAGAAACTTAATAAGTCAAATAAAATCTATTTCACTCTCTGATTCATCCTGAGACAGTTACAATGGAGAAGAATATAAATTGTAGTGGTATTGAAATATGGCAGTAGCCAAGACATTAGGCAATAGAAAGGGCTGGGTGTGTAAAAGGCAAGAGGCAGAGTGCAGGCTGTTCAGAGAAACAGGTTTTGCCTCTATGCAATATTAGCCTTTTGATAGCCAGACCATTAACTTTTAAGAATCACTAGTAAGTGGTATCATTAATGACTTGTTTGCTCAGGGGTCGTGAAGTGAAAGTTTCTAGTGAAGGTTTTTTAACATGAGAAATTAGTACAGAAGATTAAAAAAATTAATGCTTCTAAGTCTTCTCCGCGTTCTGCAACTGGCTCAGAATCGGGATTAATTTTTCTGGCATATATTGTGAAATTTATTGTGTTTGCAGCAGCAGTACAATGCAATACATAATAGAAAAATGCTGAATTACAGCAAGTGTATTTATATTAAATGATTAAGTTAAATAAGTAGTGCAAAAAATAGAAATAAAATACTAGTGAGGTAGTGTTCATGGGTTCAATGTCCATTCAGAAAATGGATGGCAGAGGGGAAGCTGGTGTTCTTGAATCATTGAGTGTGTACCGGCAGGCTTCTGTACCTCTTTCCTGATGGTAGCAATGAGAACGAGGCATGATTTGGGTGATGGGAGTCCTTAATGATGGACACCACCTTTTTGAAGTGTCACTCCTTGAAGATGTCCTGGATACTATGACCTCTTGACCAATAGCCCACAATCAGCAAGGACAGGCGGCAATACATCTGCCATAATTATTTTCAACACTAGTCTTCCATAAAGTTGCATTTCAGCCCCCTACTCCATTCCCTGTACACCCAGGACTGCGTGACCAAAGTATGCTCTAACTGATTTTCTCTCCAAGTTAGCAATGGGGAGAGAGGGAGTTGGTACATATGCTCCTGCCTTCATCTACGATGCTGAGGTTGTGAGTTTCAAGTTCCTAGGACTGATACGCCAGCAATATATCCTTTGTCCAACTAAGGTGATGGCATAGCCAAGAAAACTTACAAATGCCTCTACTTTCACAGGAGCCTAAATAAATTTGGGATGTTCTCTTTGATCCTCACTAATTTTTATTGATACACCATTGAAAGCATCTGATTGCATCACAACTTGGTATGGTAGATACTCTACCTGAGAATTGCAAGAAACTGCTTAGCACATCACAGGAACATGTACTCTGTTATTGTAAAACATCCAGTAACCCCAGCCACCCTAGACATTGACCCAATGGGAAAGGAAAGAAAAGACAAAGATACAAAAGCCTGAAAACGTATGCCACCAGGCTCAAGGACAGCATCTGTCCTGTTACTCTAAGACTACAGAATGGCTCCCTAGTATGATGAAATTGCTCTTGAACTCCAATCAACCTCGTTATGATCTTGGACCTTATTTTTGATCTGCACTGCACTTTCTCTGTGGCTGTTGAACTTCATTCTGCATTCTGTACTCAAATGTAGACAGTACATTGTTTAGGGCAAGACCCTTAACAGTTTTGATGAATAGAGGGATCTTGGACTTCAAGTTCATAGCTCCCCGGAAGTGGCTACACAGTGGTTAAGAAGGCACATAGCATGATTGCCTTTATTAGTCGAGGCATTGAGTTCTAAAGTCAGGAAGTTATGTTGCAGTTTTATAATAGGGTAATTAGAACTGTTGTATATGCAAAATTCCAGATGCAGCCTAATTAGATTTTGCATCTACAGTAGTTCTACTTTCCCTATTGTAGCAAGGATGTCGAGGCTTTGGAGAAGGTACAAAAGAGGTTTACCAGGCTGCGGCCTGGACTAGAGGCATGTGCTATAACCAGAAGTTGGACAAACTTGGGTTGTTTTCTCTGGAGCGGCAGAGGTTGACCTGATTGAGATTTATGATAATGAGAGGCATTGATGAATGTGCAGACAAAATCTTTCTCTCCAGGGTTGAAAGTCTAATACCAGAGGGCATACACTTAAGGTGAAAGGGGTTAATTTCGAAGGAGATATTAGGGGCAAGATTTTTTTTACACAGAGAGTGATGGGTGCCTGGAATGCTGGTACAGGCAGATACATTAGGGGCTTTTAAGAGACATTTAGATAGGCACACGAATGTGAGGAAAATGGAAGGAGATGAATGTTGTGTCGGCAGAAGGGATTAGTTTAGTTGACCATTTGATAACTAATTTAATTGATTCGGCAACAACATTGTGCTAAATTGGGGCCTGTTCCTGTACTGTACTATGTTCTATGTATTGATTAACCTTATTCTACCTCAACACACTGTTTAATGATTTGGCCTATATGAACAAGCTTTTCCGAGTATGTTATCAAGAACTGTCTTCATTTGCAGAAGATGGGTTTGTAATTGGGTGCATGAATAATGAGTTTTAAACTATTTGCCATATTGGGCAGCTGGAAGTACATTGCTGTTGGTGTGTGGGCTTAGTTTAGCATGAAACAGCCAAATGCATATATGCACAGCTGGAGCATAATCATCTTCAAATTTTAGTATTTACCTGCTTCATTTCTCTACAGCCAACATTTTGCTCATTTTATACAGCACTGTAAACATATTTAATTTTAATGGTTCCAAAATGTTCTGCCATCTGAATGTCTTAATGGCATTATTTAAAACTGTGGGTCAGCTGGAATATCTCCAGTGAAGTAAACAGGTTTAAGTACCATCATGATTTACAAAGAGTAGTTCTCGGTGGCTGGAGGCCTGAAAACACTAAAGCATTCCTATAATATTTTCTACTGACTTAAGAGAATGAGTAGAAGTACTTTTTTCAATGTTTTGTTTTGCCATTTTTAGACATTTCTTCCCTTTCAGCAAGTAAAAATTATTTTCACTATCCTTCATAGACATTCCAGACACATTTCTGTGGCTTAGAGCGTCTTGTTTGGTCAGCCAAATTTGGCATAAATGGCATTTTTGAACAACTGATTAATAAAGAAGCTAATTCCTCATGACTTAAGGAATATGATATTCATTTTACCAAGAATTTGGAAGAAACTTGTGATTCTACAATATTGCAATCATTCAGCACTCTTTTGACAATTACCTGGTTTGGGTTTTGAGGAAAACGGTAGTTTCAGACTAGGTGTACACAAGTTTATTTTTAGCAACCTAGTCTCTGGTGAATCTATACCCATCTTTTACTGTTCTTTCCTGATGTCTGACTGTTCTCACTAAATTTGAGTTTCATTCAAATAAACAAGGCTGCTCTAAGATACAGGCAGCTCCTCTTCCTGGTGATGTTTCTTGGGCCAAAAGGGCTGAATGAAGTGTGTTGTTAACACAGCGAAGGAGTCCTCAATTTCATTATAAGGATGAAGAGGAAGATAGCACAATCTTCAAACCAAATTCGTATTTCTAAGAACCACTATATTCTCAATGCACTAGCCCCTGATCTTGTGTGGATTTAGACAGGCTTTCATTTTGCAGTTTGCAGGGGTTAAGTTATGCACCCTAAATTTAAAATGTTTCTGCAAATCTTCCTCTCTGCTATTAATTTATTTCTGATAGAAATTGAGATGGTGCTTTGACCAGGCTGTTTGTTACTTATTATATATTATATCTCTATCATAATGTTGTGCTTGAATATGGTGAGGTGCATGCTAAAATCATTACCAATGTTAACTTTAATTTCACCAGGTTTGCAAGGTTGTCCACAAGTCATCATTCTGGAAGCAATCTTGTAATGAGAAAAAATATTTGCTTCTCTGGAAATACAATACCATGCAATTCAAGGTTTGAAAATAGTTTCTGATTAAACTAACATTTGATAAATGAATCGGTCACTGATGGAAAGTTCAGAATCTTGGAGTAATTAGGTTCTGGCATGTAATTAAAATGGTGCAATATTTGGCATCAACAGTAAAGCAAAAATGCTAATGAAAAATAAAACCTGAATAAAAATCAAGCAAACTCTGAAAAATTCTCCTTTCCAGTTGTCCAGCGGGGTATTCAGCAGCTGTGCTGTCATTAAACTAGCTGAGAGCCAATTGCTTTTTTAAAAAAATTCACACTAAATTGGAAACCAACAGGTACAGACTTTTATGAACTTCTCAAACATTATGCAGAGTGCTAATTGAAGATTGAAACATATTTTTACAATTACTAAAATTAAATTGAAAGCCCCTTGTGTTTGAAATTTATGTACAAATTGTGCATTGTACAAATATTTAGCATTTTGAATGGGCAATAAAATATTTTATTCCATGTGACAAGTTAATGGTCTTTCAATAGAACATCATTAAATATTAAATTTTAGCCAGTGCCAGAGACTGCAAAGAGCAGTTAGAAAGAGTTTTACATGTAATTTGGGATTTTGATGTTAAATGAAATTCTGAAATTATTGAGACCTTTATCACAATAATGGTAAATGCCAGTGGTTTTGCCATTCTTCAATAGATAACCTGAACCGGTTGATAATACAGGCAGTACCTAGGTCATGACAGGGCTCTGTTCTAGAACAGTTTGTAAGTTGAAGAAGGAACAAAACCAGTGTGTTGAAGAGGATCACAGACTCAGCTGTGATGGGGTACATGCAGGTGTGGACTTAGAGTTAAAGTATGTGAATGAATCTGCTTAGCATGGCCCAGCCCCTGATCATTGCACCTCAAAGTGGTGGGGTGGGAGGTGAGATGTAATAGAGAGGAGAGAAGGCAGTAATGTTCCCACATGGCAGTAGATGCTTGCAGGAGCTGGCAAATTTATCCCCATCCATCATGTGGATTTCCCAAATGCCCATTCAAATATACAGGTAGTTGCAACAATTTAAACTCTGGCGCTACACTATTCAAAGATTCAATTTGCGTATAGAGAAATGTCTTTTAAAGTAGTTTTACCAATTTATTGTATATCCTTTCCAATATTTCAAATTATATTTAGCTAGGTATTTTTATGCAGCACCTTTTATTAATTTTCTCCAGGTGCTTCCTTTTCAGTCTAGACACCAATTTAGGAATATGCTTCATTTTTCATAGCTTTTGTTTAAACTATTCTGGGTTTTCTGGTTTTCCTACTTTGAATCATGTTCATCTGCACTTGCAAAACAAAATTTTTGAGCAAAATGTAGAATTTGTAATGCTAAGACAAGATGGCATAATTTACTTACTGGATATTGTTTTCTTGACTAGTTAGACTTACTATATATACAGGCAATTACTTGTTATGACCATTCAAGGAATGGAAATTTGCCCACAAAAGTCACATCACTACGCAAAAGGTAGTGTCACGGAATAAAGCCTGCTCAATGAAATTAAGGAAAACGTCACAAAATAATTTTAGTCAACTTGTGCTTTTGATGTAGCTTCACAATATGAACCATTTTCTAGGAATATAATACACCTGTAATGTGGGAGTTGACTGCATGCTGTAAAAAAAAACCCTCTTGTAAAACTTAATTGTTTTCATTTTTTTCTTGAAGAATTAGATTTTAACTGGAATTACATATTCCAAGACAACTCTTTAATTATGTTGCTCTTGAAAAATATCTAATATTCAATTTACTTGCTCAAAGTGTTTTCAATTAGAACAGCTTGAAAATGTTAAATCCTGGCATCATAGGGATTACTCAATGCTTTGAGCTGACAATATGAGATAAACCGCATATACTACAACCTTAAGAACTTGTATAGGCTGTAATTTTTTTCCCCTTTTTATCTTCTTCCACAACCTCTTTATCTCTTTTCCCTTTTTATTCCGACCAAGTGCAAAGCGATTCATTTCTTGAAGTTAAACCACGGCAGGACATGCACCACCAACAGGAAAGCCTTGGGATGTACTGCAGAACAGAGACTGAGGCAACAATACACTTGTACCCCTAAAGGTGGCAACATTGGCAGTCTGTGAGATTAAGAAAGCATATGCTTGCTTTTGTTGAGTGAAGCCTTGAGTACATGAGTTGGGACAATATGTTACAGTTGTACAAAGACTTGATTAGGCTGCACTTTTAGCATTGTGTGCAATTCACTGCAGGAAAGATTCACAGGGATGTTGCCTGGATTGGAGAACATGAGTTATAAAGAAAAATTGAATAGTCTGGGTCCATTTTCCTTGGAGACAAAGCATTGAGGGAGGATTTTATATGTACATATTTACTGGTATACTTCAAAGTAACATGGTAATGAAATAGAAAATGGGTAATCAGTCCATGACTTCAATACTAATGAAATGGTAGAAGCAAGAAATACTTGTTTTGTGGCCTGGATTTTGCAATCAGCAGTGAAGTCCTGGTATTCACTTGTTTTGGGGATAAAAACTGGCCCAAGACAAATGAATGGACTCATATTTTCTAATAATTGATTTTCATGTCAATTTCCCCTTTTTGAAGGTCACATGCTTACTTGTTAACATCCAAATGATCAGCATCAAGACCAAGCAGTCAATCCACACTGAATTCCAAGATATTTAGAGCAGAAATCAAAGACCTTAGTTTTACAGTGCATATGCAATACAGAATATTATATCATTATAGTCAGTTTTTCTTTTTGAATGTCCCTATGCCTCAAATAGTAAACCAATTTTTAAAAGTTTATTAATGCCTCAGGTAATTAATTAATTTGAGTGCGCTAAATTTGCATGAGAAAGTTGCAGGAAAGATCACTGTGGATGAGTAGGAAATAACTGGCAACAACATTAATGTTTCCATATTAAATTGCACATCCATACCTTCAGAAATAATGCTGAATGCAGATATTTTCATCATTATAACTATAAAGCAGTTAGTTTTTCTGAGAAATATCCAAGAAATTAAAGGATTCAAACTGAAAAACTATAGGTCTGAATCCAAATAAAATTAACAAACAGATTTTCTGAAATTAAAATTTAATTACAAAACTCAAGTCAAAACTACAGGCATGATTGCAAGAAATTTGTAAAATTAAAAACCTGCCTAAAACAATAAATACATACATGTACATTTTATGTACACTAAGTATTTTGGGGTCAATGTATTTCTATATCAGCCTGTAAGCTCTTTTGTAATCTTGCAATGTTAGCGTCTAGAGCTGCTAAACTATTCCGGAAGTTTTGCTCATCCCAAGAATTAAATGAAGAAAATGATGACATGCTGCAATTAGATTTTTTGTACCTATAATCAATACTTGAGAAACTTGAATCAACAGCTGAAACAGTGTCATCCTGTAATTGTGGCCCACTTCTCAGAGCAGGAGTAGTACATGAATCTACATTGGATTTAGAAAGTCCTATAATATTGTCCAAAGGCCTTGTTTGGATGTGATTATTTTTTGATGCTCCCAGATCTGATGAACACCTTCTCGGTATAGTTTTCTCCTTTAAATTAGCAGGAATGGACATTTCTTCAGCAATCACCATTTCTGGCTTTTCCAACTCTTCATGGCATGGCTTTATCACCAGTCCATTACATGAACCTCCACCATCATTATGCAACATATTTGATCTAATATGTGATTGAACTGGTATACATTCCTTCCTCACCGGTTCATTTCCTTGCTTGGATGCATTGCTTACTAATGGAATGTATGTAGTTTCATCCAGATTTGAGTCTTCATACTTAATATTGTGACATTCAGTCTGTGCCCTGTATATAGAGAAACTTGAGGGTGAAGATTTTCCTGATAGGCCATTATTCGGAGATATTCTGGCCGCTACAGCAGTTAGATTAGGTTGAAGAGGTGTGGAGCATTGTTCAGATTCCAATGCTTTATATGGCAATGACAAAGCCGGTGTGTCCTGAACAGAGTTCGTGCTCAGATTTTTAAGATAAGCTGCCACAGAGCTCAAACATGGATCATCTTGAAGATGCTTTTCATACTCCTGAAGGTGGCTTCTGGTCAGTCTTGAGGTAGGCTTTACAAAATCCATACTAAGATCAGAAAGAAGTCTTTCCATACTGCCTTGCAAAGTTCTGTTGAACAGCCAAAACACATAATGAATGATCACCGTTTTCCATCAAGTATAAAAATAATACCACATAGTTAAATCACTTGATATTAAAAGTATAACAGGATCGTAACTTCAATGTGGGTTACGTTGATCTGCTTAGAACGAAATAAAACTTCTGTAAGAACCCTCCTGCTAATTCTTGCATTAGACAAACTAATTAGGAAGCAAGCTTTAATTTGTATACTTGTTTTGCATTTATTTATCATTTGAAGGAGATTTCATTTGCAAGATTGATCTCCTTACCAGCATAAAATATTAATCAATTGTCATCTACAAGTTTTTCTTGAAGCACAGAACAGAAATTAAAAAAACCTTGCTAGGCAGTTGTAAGGCATACTGGTCTGTTTTATTAATACTTATTCAAGTTTGGGGTCTGAATGTTGCTGGCAACGCCAGCAGTATGAGGGAAGAGTAGACCCAATGGAGAGGGGGTGATGGACAGATGAAACCAGATGGGGGAGGGTTTGTATAGAGGCTCGTGGTTGAAAAGTGGGATCGGACTGCAAGGGGATGATGAGCAGGTGGAACCAGGTAGGGATAGGGAAGGTGAACAAAAAGAGAAGTGAACTTGGTGATTGGTAAGTGTGTGGGGGAGAAAGACACTGCGAGTATGGGTTACTGAAATTGGAAGATACATTGTTCATATCATTGAGTTGTAAACTATCCAAACAGAATGAGATTTTCTGGCACAATCAGCTATTAGCAGTTTTTGTTGTGTAAAATAATAGTTCAAACTCTTTCATGCTTTCTGAATATTGAGGCTTTGCCCTTGGATTTTAAAGATTTGTGCCTCCAACAAATATAAATGTTTCAATCTTGAGTTCTTTAACAAATTAAATATTTACATATTTTGTCATCTGTCCTCAAGATGCTTATTTCATTTCATTTTTATTCACCTCTTCTAGTGCTTAAGATCACTTACGTAATATGGTTACTGGAAGATCAATAAACAATATTCAAAGTCATATCAGGCCATCTGCACTAGCCTCCAATTAACAGTTCTCTGAACTCCCAAATTTTATTTTAATGAGTGAGCTATAGGGGTATGTTAACATCGGCATGCTTCTGAATTAAACTTTAATTTTAGCACTCAACAAAGTTGGTTTTCATTTTACTCCTCTTAATTGCTCACAACCAAGGGTCAACCAATTATAATTACCAATATTATTCTTTAAATATGTTATACTAGAAACTTAATTATGGAATTTGGACAAATACTGCAGTGTGCATTGTCAGCTTGCCGCTGATCTTGTTTTAAATAAGTTTAACTCAGGCAATCCTCCTAGTGGGGAATTACAGAAATAGAAAAGAAAATTTCATGTAATGAGGCCCTGTACATTGAAAAGGCCTTCTGTGGCAATATGAGGTTTAATGTGGTGACCTGAAAAAAAGGACTAGAAAGTACTCCACTTTAATTTTTACTCAAATTTTGAAATATAAATATATTTAATTCTCCAATGAAATGCAATACAGCACAATCAAATCCTGTGTCATTGTTAATAATAGCATTGCTAAAGTTGAAACCTACCATTTACAGATGCCAGTGCTTTAGGAAGGCTTTAGAATGAATGGCTGCTAGGAAGGAAACACTAATGTTTGAATTTCAAAGTTGTAAGTAGACTTATGCCCATTTATATTATAGGAATAATTCTTGTGGGTATTATAAGTATATTCTGGGAAATATACTTTTTATTACCTCTGTCCCTAACAAAAGAATACTGCTTGCTGCCCAATAATAGTTTACATTAACTACCTAATGATCTGACCATTTATAATTGATTGAAAATTTTAGCATTAAAATTCCCACGAAGGGAAAGAATTCATCATAAGATATTGAAATAGCACTTCTTCCCCTTCAAAAAAGATCCCTTTAGTTATTTCAACTAAAATTCATAGATTCTAAAAGTCAAAAATGAAAACTGAATCTGAAACTGGAAGAAATATAAGACCCATCTTATAACTTTTGTATCAAAGGTCCATCTCTAGCTTTAAATGCTTCAATGTGAAATTTTATATAAATCCTCTGCAAATTATATAAAGGGACTAAATATAAAAGTCCCTGAAGTTTCAAAATTGTTGACAGAAATCCTCTGTGTTACCTGGTTAGTTCACGCAATCTGCTCACTTCTGCATCACGCTGATGTAATGTTATTTCCAAGATTTGATTTTCTTTTTCAGAGGCTTCCAGATTTAGCTGAATCTTCCTCATTTTGGTTAAGGCTTCATCCACTTCTAGAATAGGAGAAACAACAAAAATTAAATCTACTCAGATTCAGTGAACTCTAATTAAAGTATTTCTGACTTACCCATTTTGACTCGAGTTGTGTCCATCTCACATTGCTGTCTACTCTGGAACAGATCCTGTTCTTTCCCCTGCATCTGCCGGAGTAATTGTTTGTTCTGCTCTCTTTGACTGCTTATAACATTCAGCAACTCTTCATTTTTCCTTTGCAACAACTCAAGTTCTTTCAGTGATTCTCTCAGTTGGGTGTGCAATGTTGTGTTCATGGACTGTAAGGAGATCACTGCAAAAATTGCAAAAGTATCTACAGTTAAAATAAGATGAAATTGGCCTTCTATTTCTTTTGCTATTTAGACGACTTTGTGGATATTAAGGGAATACAGAAATATGATATATTACTAGGGAGTGGTTTTAAAATAAAAGATGGTCTTCTTGATTAACTTAAAAAATTAATGAGTTCATTCACACTCAATGAATGCAAAGGAAATTGTGTGAGAGATGAAATAGTATGAATGGATAATGGTTAAGTGCCAGCTAATACAAGACTAGTTACATCTCCAAAGAACTTTGCGACATGTCAAAATCAAAGTAACAGAAATTGAATAAACAACTTAAGAGTCTTGATTGATATTGGACTGTTCCAATTTTCATTTATATTTTACAAATATTTCTGCAATTCGGTTTTTAAAAAGCACCAATCCAGCACTTGTCATGCTGGCACTCCAATGTGCCAAAGTTAATCTAAAAACACTAGCATAAGATAGATAACTTGCAAAACACTTCTGTGTACTGTACAGAGTGACAGAGCTTAGCTTGCCATTTATTATTCTAATAATTATTATTAGAGGTTGTTGTAAAATGTCAAATGGAAATGTGGCAATTAGTTACAAGTTTTTTGAAAAACAGTTTGTTGTAATGTCATTAAAAGCTTCATGAATAATAGTAAAAAGTTCAAAATTCAAAGTAAATTTTATTATCAAATTCCAAACACGAGGACATCTGCAGATGCTGGAAATTCAAGCAACACACACAAAATGCTAGTGGAACGCAGTGGGCCAGGTAGCATCTATAGGCAGAAGCACAGTTGTCATTACGGGCCGAGACTCTTCATCAGGACCTACGGAAAGAAAAGCTAAATTTGAAAGTGGGAGGGGGAGGGGGGGGATCCGAAATGATAGGAGAAGACAGGAGGGGGAGGGATGAAGCTAAGAGCTGGAAAGGTGATTGGCAAAAGGGATACAGCTGGTGAAGGGAAAGGATCATGGGACGGGAGGCCTAGGGAGAAAGAAAGAGGGAGGGGAGCACCAGAGGGAGGGAATAATAAATAAATAGATAAATAAATAAATAAGGGATGGGGTAAGAAGGGGAGGAGGGGCATTAACGTTATTCTGGCTAGAGATCTGTGACTACTGGTGTTCTCTCATGATCTGAACTGAAACATCTACTGTTTGTGATATGCTCAATGGTAATGGTAGCAAATTGCAATCTAGATCGTAAATATGAATAAATAAACCAATAAAAAAATTGGTGGGAAGGGATTGACTAAGTTGATTGAATCTTCACAAAGTCCAAAATATTGTATTTACTTTTTGCAAATGATTCAATATGGTTTCCAGCATTATCAGTAAAAATCACACAATTAGTGCTTGAGGTTCTTAGTTTTAATCAACAATAACAATGTTGAAAAAAGTGAAAGTCTAATTTTAAAAATAGTTTATTTTATAAAACATTTACTTAAATTAAACACTGCCAGAAATATATTTATGAAGACAACTGTGTATTTCAAGAACACTTTGCAACGTGTGGATATTGTTTATGGACAACTGATTAATCACACTTATTTGTGGATACTTAATCACCTACACCAGTCAGTAATATGACAGAACTTTGATTGATCAAGGTTCAATCAACTAACAACAAAATTATAAAGAAAACTACTTCTTTTGGCATCTGCTTTTTCATTTTGTTTCATTACTTTCTAAAGAACAGCATTTTGAACTGAATAGAACCGACTTTATTTCTTACATCCTTCACATACACGAGTAAAAATCTTCACGTTACGTCTATCTAAAGGTGCAATGTGCAATTTATAGTAATTTGTAATAAACAGTACTAGTAGTAAATAGTATGTACAATAGGACAGTCAATATAGCATAGAAATACAGTTGTGTCAGCATGAATAAATCAGTCTGATGGCCTGGTGGAAGAAGCTGTCCTGGAGCCTGCTGGTCCTGGCTTTTATGCTGTGCTACTATTTTCCAGATGGTAGCAGCTGGAATAGTTTGTGGTTAAGGTGATTTGGGAACCCAGTGATTCTCTGGGCCCTTTTTACGCACCTGTCTCTGTAAATGTCCTGAATAGTGGGAAGTTCACATTGACAGATGTGCTGGCCTGTTCGCACCACTCACTGCAGAATCCTGTGATTAAGGGAAGTACAGTTCCCATACCAAGCAGCGATGCAGCCAATCAGCATACTCTCAATTGTGCCCCTATAGAAAATCCTTAGGATTTTGGGACTCATGCCAAATTTCTTCAGCTGTCTGAGGTGGAAGAGGCGCTGTTGTGCTTTTTTCACCACACAGCTGGTATGTACAGACCACGTGAGATCCTCGGTGTAGTGTATGCAGAGGAACTTAAAGTTGTTCCATCCTCTTAACCCCAGATCCATTGATGCCAATAGGGGTTAGCCGTCTCCATTCCTCCTGTAGTCCACAACCAGCTCCTTTGTTTTCGCGACATCGAGGGAGAAGTTGTTCTTTTGTCACTACTGTGTCAGGGTAATGACTTCCTCTTTGTAGACTGCCTCATTATTATGTGAGATAAGGCCAATTAATGTAGCATCATCAGCAAATTTAATTAGCAGATTGGAGCTGTGGGTGGCGACACTATCATGAGTATATAGACAGTAAAGGAGGGGACTTAGAACTCCTGTGTTAAGGGTCAGAGAGGCAGAGATGAGGGAGCCCACTATTACCACCTGCCGGCAACCTGACAGGAAGTCCAGGATCCAACTGCACAAGGTAGGGTGAAGGCCAAGGTCTCCGAGCTTCTTGTCAAGCCTGGTGTTGAATGCTGAACTGTAGTCCAAGAACAGCATTCTCACATAAGCATCCTTCTTCTCCAGATGTGTAAGAATGGAGCATAGAACTGTGGCTATTGCTTCATCTGTCGATTGGTTGTGTCAGTAGACAAATTGTAGGGGGTCCACTGTGGGTCCACTGCAGATATAGTCCTTGACCAGCCTCTCAAAGCATTTGCTTATTATTGAGGTGAGTGCAACAGGACACCAGTCGGTCAGACATGTTACCTTGGTCTTTTTAGGTACAGGAACAATGGTGGACATTTTGAAGCAGGAGGGCACTCTACACTGGGAGAGGGGGAGATTAAAAATGTCTGTAAACACACCTGCCAGTTGTGCTGTACACATCCTGAGTACCCACACTGGGATGCTGTCCGGTCCTTCAGCCTTGTGACTGTCCACTCATTGGAAACACCTGCATACTTCAGCCTCAGAGATGACCAAGGTGCCAGTCGCATCGGTGGCTCTCCCCGGGCAGAGTATTGGTGACTTCGAACCAAACCAAAAAAGATTTAGCTCCTCTGGGAGAGAGGCAGCGATGTTGGTAGCACTACTGTGTTTAGCTTTGAAGTCTGCAATGGCCATAAGCCATAAGCTGCTTGCGTTGTTGGTGGAGAGTTGTGTCTGGACCTTATCTCTGTATTGTCATTTCACTGCCTTGATGACTTTGCGTATATTGTAGCTGCATTTCTTGAGTTCCTGTTGATTACCAGCAATGTGAGCTCTGTCTTGTGTGGTTGTGTAGTGCTGCTTGCATGGAACTGTTGATCCAGGGTTTCTGGTTTGGATAGACCCTGACCAATTTCTGGGCGACAACATCCTCGATGCACTTCTGGATGAAGCTCGTGACCCCATCCGTGAACTGAGACATCCTCATCACAAAAGACATTTCAGTTGATGTCAAAGCAGTTCTGAAGCATGGAGACTGATTGGTCGGACCCACAGTGGACGGTATTAACTATAGCCACCTCTTGCTTCAGCTTTTGTTTGTACACAGGCAGAGGGAAGATGGAGGAATGATCCGATTTCCCAAACGGCGGGCGAAGGAGTGCTTTGTAAGCATTGTGGAAGGGAGAGCAGCAGTAGTTGAGTATGCTATCTCCCTGTGTGCTCACCTGGATGTGTTTACAAAACTTAGGTGAGACTTTAGACAGCGATGCTCCATTAAAGTCTCCGGCAACAATGAAGCAGCCTCTGAGTGTACAGTCTCCAGTTTGCTGATGGTCTTGTACAATTCTTTGAGAGCCAGGTCAGTATCAGCCTGCGGCAGAATGTACACCACTTTGATAATAACAGCTGTGAACTCCCTAGGCAGCCAGAAAGGTCTACACAGCAGCACAAGCTACCCCAGATCCAGGGAACAGAAGGATTTGAGGGCATGCACATTCCGGGTGTTGCAACAAGCATTATTGACCATGAAGCATACCTCACCACCTTTATTCTTCCCAGAGAGATTTTTAGACCTGTCCACCCGGATGGTGTGATCCGGTATCTCCTCCATTAGCCAGGTCTCCACGAAGCACAAAATGTTATATTCTTTTGTTTCCCGCTGATAGGAGATTCTGGCTCTCAGTTTGCACAGCTTATTGTTCAGGGACTGAACGTTAGCCAAGAGCATGCTAAGGAGCGGCAGATGATTAGCACACTGTCTCAACATCACCAGGCTGCCGGCCCTTCTACCTTGCCACTTCTGAGGTTGCCTCCAAATGAGCCTCCCATGGATCGTGTAAGGAGGGGTTCCCAGTGTAGAAAAGGCGGCATGTTGTGGGTAAATGATGTCTTCCTGATGTTCAGAACAGTCAGTCAATCATATCTGGTGTGACTATCAGCTTCTTGAACAAGAAATGCGAAGAAAATTGCAGAAATTAGCAATACACTGTAAAGTAGGTATGGAGCTCGCAAGTAGGTATGGAGCTGTACATGGCACCATCTTGGCCGCATTTGAAAGGAATTAAAAGAATTAATTCTGAAACATAGGCAAAATTTTTTAAAGATACCAAAATTGTTTCTTTTTAAAACATTACATTTACCTGGATTCAATGCAAAGTTTTAGGCTGAATGAATTATGTCCATAATATGTGAAAAATTAAATACCTTCAAAGTTGCAATCCGTAGACCTGGAATCTTTCTCAGCCTTTTCTCGTTCTCGAAGTTGTTGGTTCACTATTCTTAACCGTCTGCAGAATTTAATAGATCAAAAAATAATTTGAGAACTAAAAACCAGCTCTGGAACAATGTTCACAATACTAACTTTAATAAAAGTAGAAATTTCCTAGTTAGAGAGATTTCAATTCAAGAACTGTTTACCACTGTTGAGGACTCTGTCTTTTGAATTTCCCATGACCTGAAAACAATGATGCATTGTGGACAAATAATAATAAGAGTTTTAAAATTCTGTAAATTTATGATACGTTTGAATGTCAAGATTCTTCTTCTTCAACCCCACCAAGGAGGAACAGACACCATATTTATTTGAATAAAAACATCAAGTAACAACCCACATTTATTTAGTAATATATCTTATGGTGAATCTTGAAATGAGATGTTTATTACCTTTAATTCCCAAATTGGCTCACATTTTGACCAGATTTTCAAAAAAAAAAGGTAAAATTCAAAGCAGACATTAAAAAAGAAATACTATTGACCTGCGAAGCTGGGCATTCTCACTGCGTAGAGGTTGAAGACTCATAGCTATTTCTGCTTGTATGTTAGTGCTTCCAATCACAGTTGGCAATAGAGAGATGCTATCCTCTAGCTCCATTATTAACCTGAAAACTTCAGAGTCATCTGCCAACAGAAACAATGATATTTTACAAACCTATTTATTATTTTGTATTACTATTTAACCTGCAAAATTCATTTACATGCAATGCCATAAATTATGATTTAAATGTTTACTTTTATTGTCACGTTTTTTGTTTGCTAGTCAGTTGTGTATCTATATTTGTTCCCAATGTCATGAACTCTGATCTTCTACAATAATCCTTTAAATAACATCTTTCAAAGTGCCTTCTGGAAATCCTCACACTCTATACCCTTTATTCATTGTGCTTGTTATTATTCTCAAAGAACTAATACATTTGACAAAGTCAAATTTTCCCTTCTGTGAAGCCATCTTGGATTTCTAAATGCCATTCTATTACTGCGGATTCCAGTATTATTGTGTTATGATGATAGACTAATTTTGATATATTTTACTTCCTTTCCAAACTGCTGAGACCTATCCCATATCAAGAATGTTTGAATCACAATCAATTCACCCCATTAACTCTATAAATATTTCCTATAAGGCCAAGGATTCAGTCTTCAGGTTAAAGGGACAACAGCCTTCAATTCAATTAGTTTTAAAGTTCATTTTCCCTTTTATTGAAATGCAATGTGTGTTTTCTACAGTGAGGACAAATAAATACTTGTTTAATTAGTCTTTTGTTTCTTTGTCTCATCATTAATAGGCCAGCTGATCCTTTAAAAAAAATCACTATTACCTTTGCTACTCACTTTTTACATACTTGTAAAAACTCCACTGTCTGTTTTTTGTAACTTCCTGCTTGCACATTCTCAATTTATTCTCTCCATCCAAAATGTTCCACATCTGTTGGTCTACCAATAACTTCACAACATTCTATGCCGTTTGTCAATGTGATAACACCCTTAATTTCTGGAATATTAAATCTAAACTGAAGAATAATAGGGACACTGAGAAAATAATAACAGGATTGAGCAGAGTCAGTATGGATTCATGAATTGTATATAATATTTGTTTAATTTGTTGAATTTGCTTGAGGATTAGGGAGGATCAATGGATGGGATGGATTTTCAGATGACCTTTAATGAGCCTGATACAGGTTGGTCAACAAAGTTAGTGAACTCAGAACTGAGGATTATATAACACCATGGATCAAAAGAGTGGAAAGAAACAGACATTTCCTCAGGTTGGCAGAATGCAATACAGGAATTAATGCCAGATACTCTCAATGTAGATCAACAATTAGCTGAGAGGACCAAATATCAGTTCCAAATTTGCTGTTGATACAAAGGTAGGTAGGATTGCAAGTAGGAAGGAATCTATAAAGAGGATTGAAGGGAAAAGCTGAATGAGCAACAACATGGCAGGTAGAACATGGAAAACTAATGGAATGTCTGTTGCAAAACATGCTTTACTTTTAATATAAATAGCAACAGATTGGGAAACATTTATGTTCAAAATGACCCAGAAGCCCTTGTAAACAAGTCACTGATGAACATCCAAATGCATCAAGCAAATAGGAAAGAAAATGTTGGTTTTTATTCTGAGGGGATTTGTGTGCATTGATTGCAATGGGGCCTTGGAGATTCTACATCTGGAGTATTGCATAAAGTTTTGTCTCCTTACATAAACAAAATACATTTGCCTTAGAGAGACTGCACGAAGCATTCACTAGAACACTTTCAGGGAAAGTAGGTTTAATTAGGTCTGTCATCTGCAGAATTTATAAGAATTTTAAGCAATTTCACTGAAAATTGCAAAATTTAGACAGCTTGATACAATATAATGACTCATGAGTAGGAATCAGAATCAGGTATATTATCACCGTATACATACAGAATAGATTAAAAAATGTGCAAGAAGCAGAAATACTGCATATTAAAAAAAGTGAGGTAGTGTCCAAGGGTTCAATGTCCATTTAGGAATCAGATGGCAGAGGAGAAGCTGTCCCTGAATTGCTCAGTGTCTGCCTTCAGGCTTCTGTACCTCTTATCTGATGGTAACAGTGAGAAAAGGGCATGCCTTGGGTGTTGGAAGTCCTTAATAATGGACGCTGCCTTTCTGAGACACCGCTCCCTGAAGATGTCCTTGGTACTTTGTAGGCTAGTACTCAAGATGGAGCTGACTAGATTTACAACCCTTTGCAGTTTCTTTCGGTCCTGTGCAGTAGCCCCCCATACCAATGAGGTAGGTAGAAAACCTTTAGAATTCTCTGTTGAAAAAGCTTTAGAAACTCAGTTATTGAATTCTTCCAAAAGGAAAACTGATAGATTTTGGATATGAAAGAAATCAAAGAAAATAGAAATATGAAGAGGAACCCAACAATGAATGTTGGAACAATTTGTCCTTTAGTTTGCTATAGATGGATTATCTTTCTTCTGGAGATTTTAGTTATGAAATCAGATCTTTGTCTACAATTTTATTAATTTTACTTGTTTACTGTAGCCAATTTTGCCTTTGTATATTTATAATTGCCCTCAAGTTAAAGGCACTTAATTCAGACCAGAGGTTTCTCATTTTCAAGCTGAACTGTGAATTCTATCTCCTCCTCTGAGGACCTTTTAATATGAGATTCATTAATCCTATTTCATTGTGCATGATTAAATCTAAAATAGTGTGTGCCACAGTTGGTTTCACAACCTATTCTTCTGAGCAATTGTTTTGAATATCCTCATTTTGAACTCATCATCAAGGGTATTTTGAATTGGTGAATGGAGTACATTATTATATTCTCATCAATGAGGGAGTTGGGTTGAAAGATGGCCTATATATTACACAGTTTTGACTTCTTTTTCTTCTTTAATTCCAGCAAAAGTGATTTTGTAACTTGGTCTTCCCAATTGAGGTGATCTCTTGTTGCTGTACAGAGCAAGCACAACTCTTTTTCCTTCCTGACTATACTTCCAAAATGTCAAGTCAATTAAACTGGAATATTCAATTCCAGTTGCTCACCTTACAGTAACATTGAAGAGTTCGTAACCATTTATTTCTATTTAATTATTAATTATAGGAATATTGTGTGCATTCAAATAGAATTGTTGATGATTTTTTTAAAAATAATTTGTTCCCCATCCTGACTTAATTTGTAGGTGTAATCTTATATTTGTCTTCTGTCCTTGGTTATTAGTTTCATCATTCTGTATTTTACCATCCACTACCAAATTTCTGAGCAAATGTTTTGAATATCCTCATTTTGAACTCATCATCAAGGATACTTTGAATTGTTGAGTGGAGTACATTATTATATTCACACCAATGAGGGAGTTGGGTTTAAAGACATTTTCCTTCCTCTTAAATTTTCTGGATGGCTGCCAGTGACTAGTGGAGTTCCACATTAGGGTTGGTGTTGGAACCGTTTCTTTTGATGCTATATGTCAATGATTTTAATAATGGGATTAATAGCTCTGTGACCAAGTTTGTGGACAATACAAAGACAGGTGGAGGGGCAGGTAGTATTGAGGAAGCAGGGAATCTGCAGAAGGACTTGACAGATTAGGAGAATGGGCAAAGAACTGGCAGATGGAAGATAGTGTAGGGAAGTGCAAGGTCATGCACTTGGGTTGGAGGAATAAATTTTTAAAATTTAAAACAGAGTTGTAAAGGGACTTGGGAGTCTTCGTGTAGTAAGATTCCCTAAAGGTTAACTTGCACTTTAAGTCAGTGGTAAGGAAGGAAAATGTAATGTCAGCATTCATTTCAAGAAGACTAGAGTATAAAGGCCAGGATGTAATACTAAGGCTTTATAAGGCATTGGTCAGACTGCTCTTGGAGTACTGTGAGCAGCTTTGGCCCCTTATCTAAGGAAAGGTGTGCTGGCCTTTGAGATGATCCAGGAGTGAAAATAAAGAATAAAAATGATTCTGGAATGAAAGTGTTAACATATGAGGAGTGCTTAAAGCCTCTGGGCCTGTACTTACCAGAGTTTAGAAAAATGAGAGTGGAACAGACTCAATGGGCCGAATGCCCTAAATTTGTTATGTCTTATGATCTTTCTGGTCTTTTACTTTCTCCCATCTGAACCCCTCTTTCCACAACTAGTTATAAAATGCCAATTTTAGTTGCACCTTTTGCAGCAGATCATTTAGACAGTAAACCCTTTATTTGTCAGACAAAAACTCAATACTCACCAATCAATCATAATTTCATAGTTTGAATATGTTTTCTTGTTTTTCATATTCTTGATTTGGATCATAGCCATTGGTACTTCCTAATGATTTAACTCAATTTTTTCATAAGGAGCTGTTGAATTTTTCTTCTAAAGCAGTTCTTTTCCCCACTTTACCTATTTTCCTAGTAACCAATTTCTACATTTAGTATTTTGAAGGAGTGCTTCACATTGCTTCAACATATGGTTCTGATATTTAAACCCAATGAAATAGTACATACGTTCCCTTATAATACAAAAGCATGTCTCACTACACTTTAAACTGTAAATAATCTTTGATTAAAGGGGATTGAAATTAAAACATGTTCTTATACAGTTGTGTATTCTTAATTAGTTCAAATAAATATCATTTTTGGTGTAGTGTCCAAAACTTCAGAACCTGCTGTAAATTGTCAGGAAAGCAGGCAGCATCAATGGAAAGAGAAAAAAAATTATCGTTTTCAAAGTAATAATCTTTGTTAGTATGTCAGCACTTTTTGTTCTAGTATCAGATTTCATGCATCTGTAATATTTTATTTCCATATTTGTTTGTTTGTGAAGTTAACATAAATTTAAGAAAAGTTTTAGCATTTCATTTCTATTAGGGATAGTCAGTCAACATGTGCATGTTGTGCCTCATGAGCATAATTGAGATTTTTGAGGTGACATAACAAATTGATGAATTAATATGTGGATATGGTGGACATGGATTTTAGTTTGACAAGGTTCCCCAAGGTAGACGTATCCAAAAACTCATTAGGCATCAGATCTATGGAAACATGGCTACGTGGATCCTTGATTAGCTTGCTCACAGAAGACAGAGGGTGTAGTATATGGAGGGTATTCTACCTAGAGATCAGCGACTAGTGCTGTTCTGCAGGGATCTGTTCCAGAACATCTGCTCTTTGTGATTTTTATAAATGACTTGGATGAAGACATAGATGAGTGGCTTAGTAAGTTTATCGATGACATGAAGGTTGCAGCTGTTGTGGATAGTGCAGAAGGTTGTCCTAGGTTAGAGAACTGAGCGGAGAAGTGGCAAAATGGAGTTCAGTCCAAAAAAGTGTCAAGTGATACACTTTGGAAGATCAGACTTGAAATCAGAGTACAAGGCAGGATTTTTAGGAGCGACCTTGGGGTCCAAGTCCATATATCTCTCAAAGTTGTCGCACAAGTTAATAGAGTAGTTAGAAAGTGTATGGTGTGCCAGCATTTATTAGTGGAGTAGGGAGGGAAGATTATGTTCAAGAGCTGTGAGGTAATGTAACAGCTCTATAAAACTCTGATTCGACTACACTACCACTCTTCAAGTATTGTGTTCAGTACATTATAGGAATGACATGGAAGGTTTAGAGAGGGTGTAGAGATTCACCAGGATGCTACCTAAATTACAGAACCAGTCTTATGAGGAAAGGTTGAAACAACTAGGGCTTTTCTCTTTGGAGTGGTGGAGGATGAGAGACAACTTAATAGAGGTGTATAAAATTACAAGAGGCATAGACAAAGTTGTCAGCCAGCACCTTTTTCACAGAGCAAAAATGGCCAACACAGAAGACATCCATTTAAGGTAAGTGGAGGAAAGTTTAGAGGAGATATCAGAGGTAGGTGTTTTACAAAGAGAGTGGTGGGTGCCTGCACCACACTGCCAGGGATTGTGATAGAGACTGATATAATTGGGATATTTCAAAGACTCTTAGGCACATGGATGTAAGAAAAATGGAGGGTTATGGGCTGTGCAAGACAGAAAGGTTAGATTGATCATGGTGTAGATTTGTATTGGTCAGCACAACATCGTGGGTCGAAGATCCCATGCTCTCCTGTACTGCTCTGTTTTATGTTCACTGTCAATTTCAGAGTAGAGTCCTCAGATAGATACATTTATAATTGTGCAAATAACTGCTTAAAGATTACGTAAATAAAACTTCACTTTGGTAATCAAACACAGCCAATGATCAACATTTGATAAACAATTAACAATGATCTATAAAGAAAATGGAATTAATGAAGGATTAGTAGGTAGTTTCCGTGGTGTATGTCTCTATAACTGAGGCTTCACTTCTGCTGAATATTGCCAAGTTGAAGTGCAGAAATGACATAGAATGGATAGAGTGAATAAGAAAATATATACTGTACTCTACTTTTCAAAACATTATCAAAATATTTACTTTGACTACCTTGATCAGCAACCAGAGCCTTAAGTTCACTCAGAAGGTATCTGACAGTTTTAATCTTCTTGGCTGTTTTGTCAGGACTCTGTTTCTTAGGTTTTGCTTGTTTGGCAAAATAATTCTGGCCAATGGTGTCCTTTACTGGTTCAACATCCAGTAGATTGGAGTGAGCATCTTCAACAGTATTCCAGTCAGTGGGTTCAGTTTCTGAATTGTTATTGTCTGCTGCTTGCATCTGTGCTTTGCAAGTCACATGATGGGTCTCTTTTGCTTGCTGCTCTCTTTGGGTGTTGCAGCATTGGATACACATCAGTTGTTCTTGTTCCTTCCATTGTTGTGGGCCTTGGCTATCCGATATGTGTCTTCCATCACTATGATGAGACAAAGGGTATGTAGACACAGTAGGGGTAACAGTAGCTGATACTGGATAGACTGGCAGAAAGTTCAACCCTTTGTGGGAAGCAGGTTGATTGCAAGGGTCACTGGAAATATTCTGCTACAAAATATGGAAAATGAATTGTAATGTAAAGCTCAGCAAGATAGTGAAAGTATTTTTAATATAGGAACTATTGTCATTGTTTTTTCAGATCTTAGCACAAGCCCAAGAGGAGCTCTCCTGTTGTAATGTTGCCTTTAGCTACCCTCCCTGTTTACAGAATTTATTAGTGAGATGTTTGTGGAAACGTGAGGAGTTCAACCACCACCTCTTTCCTCCCAACTTGGCCACGGAGGAAATTTCAATACTTGTTACTGTGGGATGCAGTTTCTGCCACTGGGTGGTGCTAAGCACACTAAGAATAGCAGCAGTAAATCACACACAATGACTTGTGCTTACTTCATTTCCATTAGATCCACTTAAGCTTCCTTCCCTATTTCCTGTTACTCAGCCAATTTTATGCGCACCAATATGCTCCCTTGTAGACTATGAACTTTTGTTGTTGAGAAACTATTCGGGCAAGTTAGAAAATATTAAGTAGAAGCAGGTTTTAAAGAGTGCCTTAAAGAAGTAAAGCACTTTGTTTATTTATGGATACCGTGCGGAGCAGGCGCTTCAGGCCCTATGCGCCGTGCTGCTCAGCAACCCACCTATTTAACCCTAACCTAATCACAGCACGATTTACAATGACCAATTAACCTACTAACCGGTAAGTCATTGGACTGTGGGAAGAAACCACATGGTTCATTGGGAGAACGTACAAGCTCCTTACAGACTCAGCCTCCTCTTCAGGTATCTTTATAAGATCATGACTAACAACTGTTGAGATTTGTAGCAATTCTTATTTTACCTTTTGGACTGTGCACTAGGGCTGAAGTAAGTCACTCCTTCTGCGTGCTGTTATGAACATTACTTAAAATGAGACGAGATACCCAGCTATTTAATTGGCTTAAGAATTGTGCTCTGTCAGCACTATTTGGCTGAAGAAGTGGTACTTACTCCTGAAGTACCTCAAAAATGGTCAGAACAGAAACAAAGTAAGATGGAAGGTAAGGTTTAAAAACAACGAAATACAGACTTGTAAATCTGAAATAAGTGCAAAGAAAAGTTAAAATCAAACATCAAAGTGAAATAAAATAATTAAGTAGAAAACCAAAGCCTGGCTAGTCAATTCCATTGAATTATTATAATGAATAACTAGTTATAATATAGAATTAGAATCAGGTTTATTATCCCTGACATATGTTATGAAATTTGTTGTAGCATATGTCAGTGATAATAAACCTGATAGTTGAATTACTAAGTTACAATGTTAAAATTCACAAACCTAAATATGCTTAGATAATGATTGCACACGCTATAAATTAAAAGTGTGATGATGTAATGAAAAACTCACATGTTGAACTAATAATGGACGAGCAGGGTTCTTAGGAGAGATAGCTGGTGTAGAAGTGGTGAGTCGACGATTAAATGTTGGAGCAGTATGAGGTCCTGCAAAAACACATTACATTTTCATTTTGTTTTCTATTGCTTTAATTAGAAATAAAAAGTGAGATTATAATTGTATTAACATCCACTATTAAGACCTACAAATTTTCTGACCATTCTAAACTAACTTTTATATTTACATTTATTGCCAAGTCAGGGAATAGTTGCTTACCAGAGTCTAAACTTGTGTTGCAAGGTGTAGCAGGCACCTGGTTAGAGACATTTACTGGACCATGGCCATTTAGAAAAGCCATTTGTGTCTCTACATTATCAGAAAGACACTGATCCACAAGAGGAGAATGCTGGCCTGACGGAATTCTAAACTCCTGAATTGTTGACAAGTGCCCACCACTGTTTGCATTTACTTCTGCTGTGTCAGGTGTCACCTTGAATATTGATGCTGAAACTGATAAGGAAATAAATTATATATGAGCTTTAACAAAATTGGCCACAGCATAAAAGGTACATTGAACTCACAATGCTACATTTGAAAATCTTTCCATTGTTTGTAAAAGAATTTGCAATTGTTTAAAAATCTCAGGAAAGGGAAGTGCTTTGAGAACACTAATTTCCACATTCAGAGAACAACTTGGAAGGTTATGCAATGTTAATTAATCTGCTCTAAACAAGATTTCCAAGGCAGCCAGTTTAGGATGTTCAGAAATTTTATTTTCCATTTAAGTCTTTTTCCAAGATTCTTGTCATTACATATTTCCATCACTGGAGAATGAACTGTTCAGGTTTTTGATTTCCCTAAGGGTATAGTGGATCTTTCATACAGTAATCTAAGTAATAGTCATTATGCAGCTTATCAAGTAGTGCTTCACCAGTTCATGGTCACTAACAAAATTTTGGAGCTTAACCAATTATTTTTTTTTGCAGTTGAGATTTGAAACCTCCAGTTATACTGGGAGGGTTGTGTTCTTCAGGAAGCCACCCACGCCTCAAACAAAGGGTTTTTAAACTTTTGTTCAGTAAAACATTTATTGTATTCTGGGAAACCAAAACTGCCAACTTGTAGGGAATAGAATCGACGCCAGAGATTTCCATGTACCCTTTATCAAACACGGAAGTCTCAATTCTACTGACAGATTCTGAAATCCAAATCAATCACTCCAATCCACTGCTGGATTCCATTTGGGATAATATTTTGCTGATTGCCAAGTTTTCAGAATACCAGGGTGTCAAGTATTCACAATTTATTACCAGGGCCCTGCTTTTGCTAAGATCCACTGGAATAAGAGTTACTTTGAGTCAGTAAAAGAACCCTATGTATCTAGAACTGGTAAGATTGTTGTAGCGTAGCAATTAAATTACTGAACTACCAGTAGACTTCTATGTCATTGACACCTTTGTGTCCCACTCTAGTAGCTGGGGAAGTTCAATTCTTTAAATACATCTGGAATTAAAGCTAACCCCATTATTTGACATAGTAAAACTAACAAATTGTTCACTGATGTCCAATAGGGAAGGAAATTATAATCTACTTTATTTAGGGATACAGCGCAGAATAGGTTCTTCGGGCCCTTTGAGCTGCGCCACTAGAAAGCCACTGATCTAACCCTAATCACAGGAAAATTTACAATTAACGTACTAACCAGTACATCTTCGGACTGAGGGGGTATAACCAGAGAATCTGGAAGAAACCCACGTGTTCATGGGGAGGACGTACAAACTCCTTACAGATGATGTCAGAATTGAACTTTGATGCCCTGAGCTGTAATAGTATCTACTGTGGCACCTCAATCTTGCCCAGTCTTGCCTTCAGCCAACCCCTGACCCACCAATATGATTGACGTTCAAATGCAGTCTTGCTCCAGCAGTATTTAAAGTTCACAATATAACCATATTTGGAGAATCTTGGGAGAAGGCGGGTAACCATTATTAGGAGGTAAATTTGAAATTAGTTTCAGCAAAGCTATCTGTAGCTTTTTAACATGGCACTACTATTGTTTTACTTCTAGAAGTAATGAACATTGTGTAAAAATGCATGATACAAAGCCCTATTCTGACATTTCAACCCCAATAATTAAAAGTCATTGGCAAGTCCTAGGTTCTATAGTAAAGTTTGAAGTTTAAGGGTTGATCTGAAACCTGCAAGTTGAGAGTTGATGGAAAAGGCCCTGGATCTGAGAGTCCACTGGAGGCCAAGAGGCAACTGGGGTTGGAGAACTGAGTGTGTGTGTGCATGTGTGTGTGTGCTTCTCTCTCTCTCTCTCTCTCTCTCTCTCTCTCTCCCCCCGTCTGATTAGGTGGATGGTAGAGAGGAAAGGAGATTAGTTTTCTTGTGTTATCTTTTTGATGTTATCCTGTTGTTGTTGCTTGTGTTGTTCTGCTGAATATTATGTGCATGTCATATTAGTACCAGAATGTGTGGTGACTCTTATGGGCTGCCCCAGCATGTCCTTAGGACGTGTTGGTTGTTAACACAAATTATGCATTTCACTGTATGTTTTGATATACAGTACATGTAATAAATGAAACTGAATCTCCTTTTCCAAGCTTCTCTTCCAATCATGTGCCAAAATCTATCAGGTATACTTGCCACCATTCCTATCAATCTGACAGCTTTACAAAATGTTCTTGTTCCAATGGTAGTTATGCTATTAAACCATGCCCATTTCTCTGAGTTATTGTAGTTCGTACATCAAAGCCACTGTAACAATTACTTAAGAAATAAAGCACCCTTTTTGTTTGGAACTGCTAGCTGATGGCTTTATGCTGGATGACTCCCAGGAACAATCATATTTCCTTGTAATATTATTGAAATGGTTTTGTGAAGATTCTCATTGTTCATTTTGTTTTATACTTAAAAGGAGGGAATGACAATAGCATAGGATAATTAAAGAATGATGGGTGCATTAAACAATGTTACTCAAGACAAAAGACACAGCTGATTTTCACAAGTTTGAAAGCTTACAGTGCTCAACACAATGCAACTATGTTTTCACACAGTATCATAAATTCTTTATTTGTTTTCTCTTGGAACTTACCAACTTCTTTCAGCACACGTGGGACACAAGAAACGGAGCCATTTTTCTTGACATCCTTTTTGTTGACTTCTTTGCCTGATTTCAATTTTACTTTTCTAACACTTGTCTTTCCTGATACAAGAGGAACACTTTTAGGTCTGACAATGATTTGCACTGAACTGAACATTATTATAAACACAGAAGATTCTGCAGATGCTGGGAATCCAGAGTAACACAGATAAAATGCTGGAGAAACTCTGCAGGTCAGGTAGCATCTATGAAAATGAATAATAAACCGATGTTTTGGTTCATCAGGCCTGGAAAGGATGGGGGAAGACGCCAGAATAAAATGGTGTGAAAGATGGGGAGGAAGACAAGCTAGAAAGTGATAGGTAATGTCAGGTGGGTGGAGGAGGAGTAAGAAGCTGGGATGTGATAGGTGAAAAGGCAAAGGGCTGGAGAAGAAGGAATCTGATAGGATAGGAGAGTGGACCATGGGAGAAAGGAAAGGAGGCGGGAACCAAGGGGAAGAGATAGGCAGGTAAGGAGAAGTAGTTATAGACCACAGTGAGGAATAGAATAAAGAGGGAGGGGGATAAAAAAGAAAAATATATTTCCAGAATGAGAAATAAATTAGGGTGGAGGCTACTTGGATGGAAAATGAGGTATTGCTCCTCCACTTTGAGAGTGGACACATTGTGGAAGAAGAGGAGGCCAAGGACGGACATGCCAGAACTGGAAGGAAGATAAGAATTAAAATAGTTGGCTACTGGGAAATTCCACTTTTGGCAGATGGAGCAGAGGTGCTCGACAAAGCAGTCACCTAACTTACGTCGTGTCACACCAGCGTAGAGGAGGCCACATTGTGAGCACTGTATACAATAGACGACCCCAAAAGACTTGAAGGTGAAGGGTTGCCTCACATATAACCATATAACAATTACAGCACAGAAACAGGCCATCTCGGCCCTTCTAGTCCATGTCAAACGCTTACTCTCACCTAATCCCACTGACCTGCACTCAGCCCGTAACCCTCCATTCCTTTCCTGTTCATATACCTATCTAATTTTGCTTTAAATGATAATACCGAACCTGCCTCTACCACTTCTACTGGAAGCTCATTCCACACAGCTACCACCCTCTGAGTAAAGAAATTCCCCCTCATGTTACACTTAAACTTTTGCCCCCAAGTCTCAACTCATGTCCTCTTGTTTGAATCTCCCCTACTCTCAATGGAAAAAGTCTACCCACGTCAACTCTATCTATCCCCCTCATAATTTTAAATACCTCTGTCAAGTGCCCCCTCAACCTTCTATGCTCCAAAGAATAAAGACCTAACTTGTTCAATCTTTCCCTGTAACATAGGTGATGAAACCCAGGTAACATTCTAGTAAATCTTCTCTGTACTCTCTCTATTTTGTTGACATCTTTCCTATAATTCGGTGACCAGAACTGTACACAATACTCCAAATTCAGCCTTACCAATGTCTTGTACAATTTTAACATTACATCCCAACTCCTATACTCAATGCTTTGATTTATAAAGGCCAACATACCAAAAGCTTTCTTCACCACCCTATCCACATGAGATTCCACCTTCAGGGAACTATGCACCATTATTCCTAGATCACACTGTTCTACTGCATTCTTCAATGCCCTACCATTTACCACGTATGTCCTATTTGGATTATTCCTACCAAAATGTAGCACCTCACACTTACCAGCATTAAACTCCATCTGCCATCACTCAGCCCACTCTTCTAACTGGCCTAAATCTCTCTGCAAACTTTGAAAACCTACTTCATTATCCACAACGCCACCTACCTTAGTATCATCTGCATACTTTCCAATTTACCACCCCATCATTCAGATCATTAATGTATATGACAAACAACATTGGACCCAGTACAGACCCCTGAGGCACACACTAGTCACTGGCCTCCAACCTGACAAACAGTCATCCACCACTACTCTCTGGCATCTCCCATCCAGCCACTGTTGAATCCATTTTACTACTTCAATATTAATACCTAACGATTGAACCTTCCTAACTAACCTTCCGTGCGGAACCTTGTCAAAGGCCTTACTGAAGTCCATATAGACAACATCCACTGCTTTGCCCTCGTCAATTTTCCTCGTAACCTCTTCAAAAAATGCAATAAGATTTGTCAAACATGACCTTCCACGCACAAATCCATGTTGACTGTTCCTAATCAGACCTTGTCTATCCAGATAATTATATATACCATCTCTAAGAATACTTTCCATTAATTTAACCACCACTGACGTCAAACTGACAGGCCTATAATTGCTAGGTTTACTCTTAGAACCCTTTTTAAACAATGGAACCACATGAGCAATATGCCAATCCTCCAGCATCATCCCCGTTTCTAATGACATTTGAAATATTTCTGTTAGGAATGGGCTAAGAATTCTATACTTGAATGCGCGTAGTGTCAGAAATAAGACAGATGAGCTTGAAGCTCAGATGAAAATGGGGAACTACGATATTGTTGGGATAACGGAGACATGGCTGCAAGGGGATCAGGCCTGGGAATTGAGTGTACCAGGGTATACGTGCTATCGTAGAGACAGAAATATGGGAAGAGGGGGTGGGGTGGCCCTGTTGGTGAGGAATGAGATTCAGTCCTTAGCAAGAGGTGACTTGGGAACAGGGGATGTAGAGTCTGTGTGGATTGAGCTGAGGAACAGTAAGGGTAAAAAGACCCTAATGGGTGTTGTGTACAGGCCCCCAAACAGTAGCGTGGATATTGGGTACAAGTTGATTAGGGAGTTAACATTGGCATGTGCTAAAGGTAATGCAGTCATTATGGGAGATTTCAACATGCAGGTGAACTGGGAGAATCAGGTAGGTGCTGGACCCCAGGATAGGGAGTTTGTGGAGTGTCTAAGGGATGTATTTTTGGAACAGCTTGTGCTTGAGCCAACCAGGAACGAGGCTATTTTGGACTTGGTGATGTGTAATGAACAGGAATTGATAAGTGATCTTGAAGTAAAGGAGCCATTAGGAAGTAGTGATCATAACATGATAAGTTTTTATCTACAATTTGAGAGGGATAGGGGCAGATCAGAGGTGTCAGTGTTGCAATTAAATAAAGGAGACTACGGAGCCATGAGGGAAGAGCTGGCCAAAGTTAAATGGGCGGATGCCCTGGCAGGAAAGACAGTGGATCAGCAGTGGCAGATATTCTTGGGCATAATACAAAAGATGCAAATGCAGTTCATTCCAATGAGAAGGAAGGATTCAAAGAGGGGGAAGGGGCCACAGTGGTTGACAAAGGAAGTCAGAGATTGTATAGCATTAAAGAAAAAGAAGTATGACAGGGCTAAGATGAGTGGGAATACAGATTGGGAAAGTTTTAAGGAACAGCAGATCTTAACTAAAAAAGCAATACGGAGAGAAAAAATCAGGTATGAGCTCAGTCTAGCCAGGAATATAAAAGGGGATAGCAAAAGCTTTTTTAGCTATGTGAAGAGAAAGAAGATAGTTAAGAACAATGTTGGCCCCTTGAAGAATGAATTGGGAGAAATTGTTATGGGAAACAGGGAAATGGCAACAGAATTTAATGCATACTTTAGATCTGTCTTCACCAGGGAGGACACAAGCAATCTCCCAGATGTATGGATGGGCCAGGGTCATAAGATATCAGAGGAATTGAGACAGATTGACATTAGGAAAGAAACTGTGATGAGTAGACTGGTAGGACTGAAGGCTAATAAATCCCCGGGTCCAGGTGGTCTGCATCCGAGGGTTCTAAAAGAGGTGGCTCAGGAAATTGCGGATGCATTGGTAATTATTTTCCAATGTTCCTTAGATTCAGGATCAGTTCCTGAAGATTGGAGAGTGGCTAATGTTGTCCCACTTTTCAAGAAGGGAGGGAAGGAGAAAACGGAGAACTATCGCCCTGTTAGCCTAACGTCAGTCGTGGGGAAGATGCTTGAGTCCATTATTGAAGACCAAATAGTAGCACATCTAGATGGCAGAAATAGGATTAGGCCGAGCCAGCATGGATTTACCAAGGGCAAATCATGCTTGACTAATCTGTTGGAGTTTTTTGAAGGTGTAACAAGGATGTTAGACGATGGTAAGCCAGTAGATGTTGTGTACCTAGATTTTCAGAAGGCATTCGATAAGGTGCCACATAGGAGATTGGTGAGTAAAATCAGAGCTCATGGCATTGGGGGCAGGGTTTCAACATGGATAGAAAACTGGTTGGCAGATAGAAAGCAAAGGGTAGCAGTGAATGGGTGTTTCTCAGACTGGCTGGAGGTGACTAGTGGGGTACCACAGGGCTCTGTATTGGGACCACAGCTCTTTACGATTTATGTCAATGATTTAGATGAGGGCATTGAAAACTATATCAGCAAGTTTGCTGACGATACTAAACTGGGTGGCAGTGTGACATGCGAAGAGGACGTTAGGAGAATACAGGGAGACTTGGATAGGCTGAGTGAGTGGGCAGATACTTGGCAGATGTCATTCAATGTGAATAAATGTGAAGTTATCCACTTTGGAAGCTGGAACAAGAGGGCAGAGTATTGTCTGAACGGTGTCGAGTTAGGTAAGGGAGAAATGCAAAGAGACCTAGGAGTCCTAGTTCACCAGTCAATGAAGGTGAATGAGCAAGTGCAACAGGCAGTGAAGAGGGCAAATGGAATGTTGGCCTTTGTTACAAGGGGAATTGAATACAAGAGCAAGGATGTTCTTTTGCATTTGTACAGGGCCCTGGTGAGACCACACCTGGAATATTGTGTACAGTTTTGGTCTCCAGGTCTAAGGAAGGACATTCTGGCAATTGAGGAAGTGCAGCGTAGATTCACTAGGTTGATTCCTGGGATGGCAGGGCTGTCTTACGCAGAGAGATTGGGCTTGTACACGCTGGAATTGAGGAGATTGAGAGGGGATCTGATTGAAACGTTTAAGATAATTAAAGGATTTGATAGGATTGAGGCAGGAAATATGTTCCAGATGTTGGGAGAGTGCAGTACCAGAGGGCATGGATTGAGAATAAGAGGTCAGTTATTTAAAACAGAGTTGAGGAAGAGCTTCTTCTCCTAGAGAGTTGTGGAGGTGTGGAATGCACTGCCTCGGAAGACGGTGGAGGCCAATTCTCTGGATGCTTTCAAGAAGGAGCTGGATAGATATCTGATGGATAGGGGAATCAAGGGATATGGGGACAAGGCAGGGACTGGGTATTGATAGTGAATGATCAGCCATCTCAGAATGGCGGTGCAGACTCGAGGGGCCGAATGGTCTACTTCTGCACCTATTGTCTATTGTTAGAGCCCCTGCTATTTCTACACTAACCTCCCTGAAGGTCCTAGGGAATATCCTCTCAGGACCCGGAGATTTATCCACTTTTCTTAAACGTGGATAAATTCCTTAAAAGCGCCAGTACTTCCTTCTCTTTAATCGTCATAGTTTCCATAACTTCCCTACTTGTTTCCCTTACCTTACACAATTCAATATCCTTCTCCTTAGTGAATACCGAAGAAAAGAAATTGTTCAAAATCTCCCCCATCTCTTTCCACTCCACACATAGTTGTCTACTCTGATTCTCTAAGGGACCAATTTTATCCCTCACTATCCTTTTGCTATTAATATAACTGTAGAAACCCTTTGGATTTATTTTCACCTTACTTGCCAAAGCAACCTTGTATCTTCTTTTAGCTTTTCTAATTTCTTTCTTAAGATTCTTCTTACATTCTTTATATTCCTTGAGCACCTCAGTTACTCCATGCTGCCTATATTTATTGTAGATATCTCTCTTTTTCCTAACCAAGTTTCCAATATCCCTTGAAAACCACGGCTCTCTCAAACTTTTAACATTTCCTTTCAACCCAACAGGAACATAAAGATTCTGTACCCTCAAAATTTCACCTTTAAATGACTGCCATTTCTCTATTACATCCTTCCCATAAAACAAATTGTCCCAATCCACTCCTTCTAAATCCTTTTGCATCGCCTCAAAGTTAGCCTTTCTCCAATCAAAAATCTCAACTCTGAATCCAGTCCTATCCTTCTCCATAATTATATTGAAACTAATGGCATTATGATCACTGGACCCAAAGTGCTCCCCAATACATGCCTCCGTCACCTGACCTATTTCATTCCCTAACAGAAGATCCAACACTGCCCCTTCTCTAGTTGGAACCTCTATGTATTGCTGCAAAAAACTATTCTGCACACATTTTACAAACTCCAAACCATCCATCCCTTTTACAGTATGGGCTTCCCAGTCTATGTGTGGAAAATTAAAATCTCCCACAATCACAACCCTGTGCTTACTACAAATATCTGCTATCTCCTTGCAAATTTGCTCCTCCAATTCTCACTCCCCATTTGGTGGTCTATAATACATCCCTATAAGTGTCACTACACCTTTCCCATTCCTCAATTCCACCCAAACAGTCTCCCTAGACGAGCCCTCTAATCTATCCTGCCAGAGCACTGCTGTAATATTTTCTCTGACAAGCAACGCAACACCTCCATCTCTTGTCGCTCTGATTCTATCACACCTGAAACAACGAAATCCAGGAATATTTAGTTGCCAATCACACCCCTCCTGCAACCATGTTTCACTAATAGCTACAACATCATATTTCCAGGTATCAATCCATGCTCCAAGCTCATCCACCTTTCTTACGATGCTCCTAGCATTAAAATAACTGCATTTAAGAAATTCTTCACCTCTTCCTCTCTGTTTATCTCTAACAGTACAAAGAACTTTACTGTCTTCTTTTTCTTCCTTCTCCCATACATCTGTTCCTACACTCTGGTTCCCCTCCCCCCTCATATCTAGTTTAAATCCACTGGAGCCTCTCTAGCAAATCTACCTGCAAGAATATTTGTCCCCCTCCAGTTCAGATGTAAACCGTCCCACCGCAACAGGTCCCACCTTCCCTGGAAAACTGCCCAATTATCTATAAATCTGAAGCCCTCCCTCCAGGACCATGTCTTCAGCCACATGTTGATCTGTACTATCTTACTATTTCTAAACCCACCTGCACGTGGCACTGGTAGCAATCCTGAGATTGCTATCCTGGAGGTCACCTGGAAGGACTGTTTAGGGCCCTGAATGGAGGCGAGAAAAGAGCTGAATGGGCAGGAGAGAAATATGTGCCAGGAGGGAGATTAGTGGAGCGGGAACATTATTGCATAAGCATTGTACAAGTAAATTTTCAGAGTGCAGTGAGAAATGAGGAACATAGTAAACCAGAAAGATTTATAATGCACGTCAATTTTTTTCCCAATATTCTGTTTGGTTATGGGTTCTCAGCTCTGGGCTAAAATATATTTCCCTTCTGCTGAAGTTTTGAAGTGTCCTTCCATCCAACCCATCCTCGTCACTTAGCCACCATTATTGCACATGAAGTGGATTTTCTGGTTCAGAAACACATATAGCCTTCCAATATTCTGCCACTTAAATTGAGTCCTGATTTGAGCCTTGTCAATTCTGCATCACCAAAGCACCTGTTATTTTAATTTTGGACTCCTGCTTGTGACCTCCACTTATCTTACTTATTTTTCATTCATGGGCTATATGCAACCTTATAACTTCTTTGCAACTATGCCTGTGGAACTTGACTTTTCCCTGTGATGATTGACATCAGCTTTTTAAGTTTTCATTCTGGACAGTGCTCATCTTTGCAATTTCTTTTCCCTTTCTTTTTAAATGTGTGTTTTTATTTCATCTGAAAGACCAATCTCTTTTCAGTATGCCATTTTTTTCATTACTCATGTCTTTTGGCACAGTGGCTTACCAATTCCCAGCAATGTGCCCCAAGTAAATCAGATATGATTCCCTGGATATATTTACAGCATTCCTCTGATTCCCTTGCACCTCTTAAATACTCCTTACTGTATCGTTTTGAACAAAAGCTCACAGTAATCATAAAGCATATAACAGATCTTCCATTCACCTAGGGGAAGCATTAACAAGTATTTGGAGAAGCATGGTATGATTAGAGCTAGTCAACACGGCTTTCTGAGCAGCAGATCATATCTCACGAGCTTGGTTTTTTTGAGGACGTAACAAAGCACATTGATAAAGGTAGAGCAGTGGATATGGTGTACATGGATTTTAGTAAGGCATTTGAGCCTTGTCAAGATTGAGAATATTCTGTCTTAAGTTCAGTAACCAATGGTGTTCAACAGGGATATGTTCTAGGACCCTGCTCCTTGTGATTTTTATAAATTACTTGGATGAAGGAGTGGGATAGTAAGTATGCAGATGACACAAAGGTTGGTGGAGTTGTGGATAACGTAGGGAGTTGTAGTATGTTGCAACGGGCATATTGACAAGATGTGAGCTGGGCTGAAAAATGGCAGATGTTGTTCAACCTGGAAGAGTGTGAAATAATACACTTGAAGGCACACTACAAGGTTAATGGTAGGAGTTTTGTGAGTGTGGAGAAACAGAAGGGTCTTGAGGTCTATGGTTATAGATTCTTAAAGTTACCACACAAGTTAATAGGGTATTAAGGCGGTGTATCATTTCTTGGTCTTCATCAGTCAAGGGATTAATTGTTAATCTCATAGTTAATGTTGCAGCTCTATAAAACCCTGATTAGAGCACAGTCAAAATATCGTTTTCAATTCTGGTCATCTTATTATAGAAAGAATGTGGAAGTTTCACAGAAGGTGTAGAGGAGATTTACCAAAATGTTGCCTTGACTAGAGGGCATGTCTTTGAAGATAGGTTGAGCGAGCTAGGGCTTTTCTCTTTGAAGTGAAGGAAGATGAGAGGTGACTCTGTAAGATAATAAGAGGCATAGAAAGAATCGAAAGCCAGAGATGTTTTCCCCAAACAGAAATGGCTAATACAGGGGGACATAATATTAAAGTGATTGGAGGAAAGCATAGGAGGGTGATATCAGAGGTTAAGTTCTTAACAAAACCAGTGGTGGCTGTGTGGAACACCCTGCCAGGGTTGGTGATAGAGTCAGATACATTAGGAGAAATTAAGAAATTCTTAGATATGCACATGGATGATAGAAAAATGGAGGGTTATGTAGGATTGAAGAGTTAGATTGATCTCACATTGTAGACCGAAAGGTCTGTAGTGTGCTGTAATGTTCCATGTTTACTACATCCATGAGACACTGGGCATCTTATCTGTATTAATTCCATCTTCCAGCACTTGGCCAGTAACATTCAACGCCCAAGTGAATAAAGTGCTCATGAGACTTCTTAAACATTGTTAGCTCTCTGGTGAATACCTGGTAAAGGTCTCCCTAAGGTTCCCTCTGAATCTTTTGTCCCATACACCAAATTTATGTTCTCTAGCTTTATTCACCTTTGATAAGAGGAAAGAATTCTTGCAATTGACCAATCAATACCTCTCAACATTTTCTTTTCTTCAGTCATATCTCTCTTATCTCTCTGTTATCTTATCTTCAGTCGTATCTCTCTGTTTCAGGGTAAACAGACAGATACTCTCCATTCTTTCCTCTTAACTCAAATGTTCCATCCCAGGCAACATTCTGGAAAATCCCCTCTGCACCCTCTCCAGTGCTATCATATCTTTCCTATAGTGTGGTGCACATAGTACTCCAGCTGAGGTCTGACCAGTGTTTTATAAAGATAGAATGTAACTTCCCTACTTATGTGCCTAAATTCTATGGGCCTTAACCTTTTGGAACAATCTCGCATGTAGGATTTTGATTTAGACATAAGATATAGGAACATAATTAGGCCATTTCATCAAGGCTGATCCAATTTTCCTCTCAGCTTCAATCGTCTGCCTTCTCCCCATATCCCTTCACGCCCTGATAAATCAAGAATCTATCAACCTCTGCCTTAAATATACATAAAGACTTGGCCTCCACAGCAAACTGGGCAAAGAATTCCACAGATTCACCACTCTCTGGCTAAAGAAATTCCTCCTCATCTCGATCTAAAAGGATGCCCCTCTATTCCGAGGCTATATCCTCTGGTCTTAAGACACTACCGGCATAGGAAACATCATTTCCACATCCACTCTAAATAGGGCTTTCACCATTCAATAGGTTTCAATGAGGTCACCCCTCTTTCTTCTGAATTCCAGTGAATACAGCCTAGAGCCATCAAATGCTCTTCATATGAAAAGCTATTCAAACCTAGAATAATTTTTGTGAACCTTCTTTGAACCGTCTCCAGTTTCAGCACATCCTTTATAAGAAAAAAGGCACAGAACTGCTCACAATACTCCAAGTAAGGCTTCACCAATGCTTTATAAAGTCTGAACATTACATCCTTGCTTTTATATTCTAGTCCTCTGAAATAAATGCTAACAATGCATTTGCCTTCCTCACCATAGACTCAACTTACAAATTAACCTTTAGGGAATCCTGGACAAGGACTTCCAAGTCCATTTGTACCTCAGTTTTTTATATTTTCTCTCCATTTAGAAAATAATCATCCCTTTCATTTCTTCTAGCAAACTGCATGACCATACATTTCCCGACACTGTACTCCTTCTGCCATTGCTTTGACCATTCTCCTAATCTGTCCAAGTGCTTCTGTAGCCTCTTTACTTCCTCAAAACTACCTGCCCCTCCACCTATCTTCATATCCAGCAATTTCATGATCCAAATCATTGTTGTATAACATAAAAAGAACCAGTCCCAACATAGACCCCTGTGGAACACCACCAGTCATCCAGTAACAAACCAGTAGAAGCTCCCTTTATTTCCACTCTTTGCCTCCTTCCAATCAGCCAGTGCTTTATCCATGCTAAAATCTTTCCTGTAATACCACGGGCTTGTAGCTTGTTAAGCAGCCTCATGTATGGCACCTTGTCAAAGGCCTTCTGAAAATCCAAGTACACAACATCAACTGATTCTCCTTTGTTTATCCTGCTTACTATTTCATTAAAGAATTCCAACAGATTTGTCAGGCAGAAATTCCAGCCATTGCTGCTCTGCCATCATCCCTGCCAGTGTTCTTTTCTAATTAATTCTGGCCAACTCCTCTCTCAAGCCTCTGTAATTCCCTTTACTTCACTGTAATATTGATACATCTGATATTAGCTTCTCCTCCTCAGATTTTAGGGTTAATTTGATCTTATTGTGATCACTTGTCCCTAAGGGTTTTTTTTTACCTTAAACTCTGTAATCCATTCTGATTCATTGCACAACACCCATCCAGAATAGCTAATCCTCTAGTGGGCTCAATCATGAGCCGCTCTAAAAAGCCACAAGACTTAGGAGCAGAATTAGGCCACTCAGCCCATCAAGTGTTCTCTGCCATTCCATCATGGCTGATCCCGGATCCCATCTCGTAGGCACTCTAGAAATTCTGCCCCTGTTTTAATCTGCACTAACCTGATTTTCCCCAATTTACCTGCATATTGAAATCCTATTGCAACATGCATTTTTGGTCTCCCATTGAAGTTTGTAGGCCACATCCTTACTATTTTTTGGGGGTCTGTCTACAACTCCCATCAGGGTCTTTTTACCCTTTCAGTTCCTTAGCTCTGTCGACAGTGATTCAACACCTTCTGACCCTATGTCATCTCTTTCCAATGATTTGATTTCATTTATTTAAACCAACAGAGCAACAGATGAAGGAGTTAATGAGTTTTATGTAAACCATAACTATTGTACAGGTGGCCCCCGTTTTTTGAACGTTCGCTTTACGACAGCTCGCTGTTACGAAAGACGTACATTAGTACCTGATTTCGTTAACCAAAGAGGATTTTCGCTTTTACGAAAGAAAGACGCCCGCTTTATACGTGTGTTTACCCTGAGAAAGACTACCACGGCCACGAAGCCTTGTGCAGACAGTTGTGTGCGCATGTGTGTACGTGCCGATTTTTTTCTCTAAATCAATTTCAGCTCGCTGTCTTCCCAATTTTGATAAGTGAAACTACATAGTACATAAAATATTTCTACTTTATATAGGCTGTATATTTATCATATCATTCCTGCTTTTACTATATGTTCGTGTTATTTTAGGTTTTATGTGCTATTTGGTGTGATTTGGTAGGTTATTTTTTGGGTCTGGGAATGCTCAAAAATTTTTCCCATATAAATTAATGGTAATTGTTTCTTCGCTTTACGACATTTCAGCTTACAAACGATTTCATAGGAACGTTCTACCTTCGGATAGCAGGGGAAACTTGCATGGTCCTTATCAACAAAGTTATGTTCTTATATTAAAAATCCTAACTGATTTCTCAGACAAGACAAAGCCATGCCGACTATCTCTGATTAGTCCCTGCCTCTCCAAGTAATCATTTATCTTTCCCTCAGAATTTTCTCCACTACTACTGACATTATGGTCAAAGTTCTGGAATTGCCAAGCTTTACCATACTACTCTTCTTGAAATAGCTGATCACGTATGCAGTCTGCTAGTCATTTGGTTCATGACATGAGGCAAGCAAAGATGTAAAACTCTCAGCCAAAGCCCCAAAAATCTCTTCACTTGCCTTCCATAGCAGCCTAAGATAAATCTCATTTAGCCATGTGGATTTATCCACCTTGAAGGCCAGTAGAGCATCAAGCACCACATACTCAAATTTCACTTTCTCATTCACTGAGCTCTCAAACTCTCAAGGCTGTTTCCTTTGTGAAACCTGAAAATGTATTTATTTAAAAACTTAACTCCTACGTCCACACAGAGGCTGCCCCTGTTGTCCCTAAAGCCGTATTCTTACCCTGTGTTTTCTTTTGTCTTTACTTTACCTATAAAACTCCTTGAATATCTAGCTTAATTGTCTGCAGGTAATAGTTCAATTTCCAATATACCATACTATTTTCTTGTTAATTTCTGATCCAAACATGTAAAAATCCTTTCCATCCAACTCACCCTTCCCATTGGTATAGTCCTTGGATTGGCTAACATGGTATAGTCCTTGGATTGGCTAACACCTGAGAGCCATATACCAGCTTGCATTGCTGAAATCACACCTCATTCTGTCCCCTGCTCCTGTGACTTTTTTTTAATCTTTTGAGTATATTTCATTGCATCTCTTATTACACATTTGTTCTTTTTACTGGCTTTACTGATTAGTATTCTTCATTTTCATTCTTGTACAAATTCATTCTTTAGTCCTTTAGTGCACTTACAAAACTTCACTAAAATAGCTTTTCTCTATTTTCAGTTTTGATTTTGCAAATAAGTAACTAAATTATATAAAATATTTCAAAAATTGTGTGATGTCACCATCAGAATAATTAGAGAATTGAAATACCTGTGTTCTCACTTTCCAAAATGTCCTGCAATAAAGCTGCACATCGGTCAATGCCTTTATGAATGTTTGTAACCTTTGGAAAAATTGAATTGAATTGATTTTATTTCTTATATCCTTCATATATACATGAGGAGTAAAAATCTTTACATTACAGTCTCCGTTCAAATGTGCAATGTGCAAATTTATAGTAATTTAAATTTAGTAGTATGTACAACAGGACAGTTAATACAGCATAGAAAAACAGTTGTGTCAACATAAATTAATCAGTCTCATGGCCTGGTGGAAGAAGCTGTCCTGGAGCCTTTTGGTCCTGACTTTTATGCTGTGGTACTGTTTCCTGGATGGTAGCAACTGGAACAGTTTGTGGTTAGGGTAACTCAGGTCCCCAATGATCTTTCGGGCCCTTTTTACACACCTGTCTTTGAAAATGTTCTGAACAGTGGGAAGTTCACATCTACAGATGCGCTGGGCTGTCTGCACCACTCTCTGCAGAGTCCTACAATTGAGGGAAGAACAGTTTCCATACCAGGCAGTGATGCAGCCAGTCAGGATGCTCTCAATTGTGCCCCTGTAGAAAGTTCTTAGGATTTGGGGGTACATACCAAACTTCTTCAACTATCTGAGGTGTAAGAGGCACTGTTATGCCTTTTTCACCACATAACTGGTATGTGCAGATCACGTGAGATCCTTGGTGATGTGTATGCTGAGGAACTTAAAGCTGTTTACCCTCTCAACCCCAGATCCACTGATGTCAATAGGGGTTAGACTGTCTCCATTCCTCCTGTAGTCCACAACCAGCTCCTTTGTTTTAGTTACATTGAGGGAGAGGTTGTTTTCTTGACACCACTGTGTCAGAGTGATGACTTCTTCTCTGAAGACTGCCTCATTATTATTTGAGATTAGGCCAATCAGTGAGGTGTCGTCAGCAAATTTAATTAGCAGATTGGAGCCGTGGATGGTGACAGAGTCATGGGTATACAGAGAGTAAAGGAGGGGGCTTGGGACATAGTCTTGAGGGGCATGTGTGTTGAGGGACAGAGGGGCAGAGAGGAGGAAGCCCACTCTTACCACCTGTGGGCAATAAAAGTTAATGCAAGTAGTGTTAAAAGAAAGACTCTTGTACTACATTATTGATGTTTTGCACGTTGATAACTATAACTACTCTACGTTCTGATTTCCAACTGCATTGTACCAACAGACATACCTGATCCTCAGAATCAGTGGAATACAGCGAATAACCAGACTCTACAGAGGCTACAGAAGCTTTTCCTCCTGTGTTCCTAATTAGAAAACAAAAATCAAAATGGAATAAAAATAACCTTTACTTTCAAGTGGATTTCGAGATGAACCATTTAAACTAATGTTATATAATGCTGAACGTTATGAGAAATAATTGTAAATCCGTTTATATTTATTTACTGTTCTTTCTTCCAAGAAAACATCTGCAACAGGTCAGTGCAAGGAGGATATTGACATCAATAAATGCTCCTTTTCATGATATTCAGATAAAATTCTGCAGATTTCTTTCGATATAAAAACTCGCACAATATTAAGATATGAACTACATGATCATGTTAACCAACCTACATGTTTTAGTGACACTGAGTACCAAACAAGTTGCCCACAGCTTCCAAAGTCTAATAATTATGAAAAAATAACATGTAAAAGGCTTAATAATTTATTTGTGTTATTTATGTGATAAATAAAATATTGTGGAGTCAAACAGCTTTATAAGCAATGGAATTCAGTACATTAATTACACTCATCATTGCATTCTCACAACTCTGATGCAGAGAGAAACATTGTCAGTATCAATAAAGGCATGTTCAGGCAGCCACTTTTAAACAAATAATTCATTGCTCTTTTGGAATACATTCTTTGCTCACATCTCTATTAAAACAAACAACTGCTGTAAATATTTGAACCTCACAAGAAAATTTACCATATTGATTGAATATGATATTAGTGTATAGAATTGAATCTCTTACCTCTTTTTTCCACACCATTGCTTTGAAGAGCCCACTAACCGTCCTGAAGAGAGCACCTAGCAAGGAAATTTTCATTAATTTTACAAAAAATATCCTAAATAAATTGGCAACCTCTAACTTCTTTACACTGTGGCCTGTTACTTTAAAATAGTAATCAAAATCATAGTCCCTGATATGCATATTTGTTATAGGAAATCATATGTCATCTTTCCCTACTATACCAGTGGTGCTAATAAATTAAAACTGAACAAGTATTTTTTTTCCAAATTAATTTTTGACATCTGGGCATCATTGATAAGGCCACTATTTATTTCCCATTCCTAATTATTGCCGTGGAAGTGCTATCGAGCCACCTTTCTGAACCATTTTAGAAATATTGTTGAAGATATTCCCACAGTGCTATAAGCTATAAGATATTCCCACAGTTAATTCCAGGATTTAGAGAAAAGCAGTAACGGACCGACAAAACACCTTCAGATCTACTAATAAAAATCCAATTGACATGTAAGGAGATTAACAATGAGAAAATTCCTAATATTAAAATATAATTTGAAACAAAGTCAATGGAACCATGCAAAAAATATCCACTTAATACTGCAAGCCCCTTTTAATACTTTTCTTCCCCTCAAGTCTTCATTTAAAATGTAGATTAAAGACGACCTTACAACATGCTGTTCTCAAATATCCATGTTTAGTTTTCATAACTATTTGCAATGGATTTGATTTGTTACGCATTCCCTTCTTGTTTCTGCATTGGCACTATATCTTGAATAATTTCAAACGTAACAATTCAAAGCAAAGCTAGGGTAAAACCATTGAGGTATTAGTTCCTTTCATTGTTCTACTCACTTCTCAGAAACAGTTGTATCGTCACCAACATACATCATGAAGTTTGTTGTTTTTGTGGCACCATTATAGTACAATACATTAAAAATTACTATAAGTTACAATAAGAATAATAAAAAAAATTAAGTAGTGCAAAAAGAGAGCAAAAATGAGCAAGTGTTCATGGTCCTTCCAGAAATCTGATGGCAGAGGGGGAAGAAGCTTTTCCTAAAATGATGAGTTTGTGTCTTCAGGCTCCTGTACCTCTTCCATGACGGTGAGGATTCTTAATGATAGATACCACATTCTTAAGGCATCACCTATTACAGATGTCCCCAGTAGTGGGAGGCTAGTGCCCTTGAAGCTGACTGAACTTCGAACCACCTGAAGTTTTTTTTCGATACTTTGTATTGTGTGCCTCTATACCAGATGACAATCCATCTGTAAGAATGATCTCCACAGTATATCTGTAGAAATTTGTAAGAGTCTTTGGTGACATACCAAATCTCCTCACACCCCTGATGAAATATAGCTGCGGGCGTGTCTTTTCCGTAAATGTATCAATAGGTTGGGCCCAGGACAGATTTTCAGTAGCGTTGACACACAAGAACTTGAAACTTCTGCTTTAACTCCTTTCAAACAAATTCCTCCTATATTATTTCCCTTTCTGTTACTATTTCCATGACCTTGATCATGCACATTAACCCTTTCTGATTTTTGCATTTTATCACCAGCACCAAACTAACTTATAATCATTACAATGCTAACCACCCTTCTTGGGAAGGGTTTAAACTAAATTGGCAAGGGGATGGAGCTGAGAACGGGGTAGTTGGTATACAACTGGATGCAGTGTGCGGAGACAGTCAAGAAAGACAGGTAAATGATGGGGTAAAATTATAGTCAGCGGGATGAGTTGCAGTGTAACATGGGGACAAAATCAAAAAGGGTAATGAAAACAAGACTGAAGGTGTTATATTTCAATGTATGCAGCATTCAGAATAAGGTAGATGATCTTGCAGTGCAGTTAGAGATTGGCAGGTATGAGTCGCAGCTCAAAGATCAGAGTTGGGAGCATAACATACAAAGATACACATTCAATTGAAAGAACAGGCAGGTAGACAGAGGGGGTGGGATTGCTATGTCGGTAAAAAATGAAATAAAATCCTTAGAAAGAGCTGACATAGGACCAAAAGATGTAGAGTCATTGTGGGTAGAGTTAGAAATGGCAAGGGTCAAAAAAAACTGATGGGAGTTATATACAGGCCTTCAAACAGTAGCCAGGATGTGGACTACAAATTACAATGGGAGATAGAATTGGCTTGTAAAAAGGGAAATGTCGTGATAGTCTTGGGGGATTTCAATATGAAGGCAAATTGGAAAAATCAGGTTGGTGCTGGATTCCAAGAGAGAGTTTGGAGAATGCCTACGAGATAGCTTTTTTGGGCAGCTTATGGTTGAACCCACTATGGGAGAAGCTATTCTGGAATGGGGGTTGTGTGATGAACCAGATAAGATGACAGAGCTTAAGATAAAAGAACCCTTATGAGGCAGTGATCATAAAATGACAGAAGTCATAATGCAGCTTAAGAATGAGAAGTTAAATTCAGATGTATCAGTTTTACAGTGGAGAAAATGGAATTATAGATTCATGAGAGAGGAGCTGGCCAAAATTGATCGGAAGAGGACACGAGCAGGGATGATGGCAGAAGAGCAGCGGCTGGAGTTCTCGGAGCAATTCAGAAGGTGCAGGATATATAATCCCGAAATAGTAGTAGTATTCTGAACAGGATGACACAACTGGGGCTGACAACAGAAGTCAAAAGAAGCAAATGTGCAATAAATAAAGCAAAAATTAGTGGGAATTTAGGGGGAAGCTTCTAAAAACCAACAGAAGACAACTAAAAAAGCCATAAGGAGGGAAAAGATGAAATACGAAGGTAAGCTAGCCAACATGATCAAAGATGATACCAGAAGTTTTTTTTTCAGATCTATAAAAAGTAAAAGAGAAGTGAGATTAGATATTGGACCACTAGAAAATGACAAGGGAGATGTAGTAATGGGGGAACAAAGAAATGGCAGACAACCTAAATAAGTATTTTTCATTCATCTTCACTGTAGAGACACAGTATGGCCGAAGTTTGAGAGGGTTAGGGGCAGAAATCAGTGTGTGTTGGGTAATAATAATCATGAAAAAAGAGCAGAAATAGCTAACTACATCAGAAAGATGGATGCATTCCATTATATAACAGTTAATTGGATATTGTATATAGAATGAAATAAGCAGTATTTTAAAGCAAATGGGATACTTTTGCTGAGTACATTGAATTTAAAGGCATACAATCTGCTTCGGAGTTTGACTGTTCCAAACAAACCAGCCCAAAATAACTTTGCTGATATTGTGTAAGACCATGAGACCATAAGATTTAGGAGAAGAAGCAACCCATTTGGCCCGTCGAGTCTGGGCTGTCATTCAATCATGGGCTGATCCACTTCATCCAGTAAGTAATGTAGGAACATTTAGAACCAAAGCCATTGTTGTTTGCAGAATGCTTTAGGTTTCGTAAGTGGAATCAAAAGGAAGGGTAGTCTGTTTCAGTGTAGGGGGCTGAATTGCATAAGTTATCTGAATATTGTCAGTTTAGTAATGGGCTTAATGATGCACTAAGCGATTGTGGAATCTTACTAGAAAGCGTTCAAAATTGTCTCTGAACTGAAGCACAACTTGTATATAAAACAGCAGCTGAAATTGCTGTATCAATGGAAACAACAGAGACAAAATTGAGTTACAGTCAGGAATGAAAGCGAGTGTGAACAAAACTGCAGTGTCCAAATAGAAACCAGTCTTGATGAACAAATGGTGTTACCATTGTGGCAAGAGCTCCCATACACCAAACCAATGCAGATTTAAAGGCAAAACTTGCAGAAAATGGATCAAGCTAGGATACATAAAAAGAGCACGTTGGGCAAATATAAATGGACTACACAAACAAGAGAAAAAAATTAAAAAGTGAAGGTACAATTTCAAAAAGAGCATAACCTGCTTGCTGTTGATGAAAAATCTGATGGTGATGAGAATGACAAAGGAATGAGTAGCCTTAAGATTTACGATGTGAAAACTAACACTAGACATGCAACATGGCTTGTGCCAGAGGTGAGTGGCAAATCAATTAAAATGGAATCGGTCACTGGCTTGGCTATTTCAGTCATTCCACACAATGAGTTTGAATGGCATTTCAGAGATACTAAACTGAAGCCTGCAGATATACAGCTAAGAACTTGTACTGGAGGAAAGATAATTCCTGTGAGAATCATATTTGTAATAGTCAAATACAACAAACAAGAAGCCAAGAGCAGCGCCTCACCATCCCTGGGAATGGTTTGCATTGCCCTGACAGAGGATTCTTGTGGATTTTGTCAGACCACTCAAGGGCACAAATTTCTTGGTAGAAGTGGATGTAGCTGCAAAGTAGCCAAATGTTTTCTCAATGGCCTCCACTACAACCTCGCACACTGTTGATGTGTTGAGAAACTTCTTCACAAGGACTGGTGTTCCAGAACACTTAATCAGTGACAATAGATCACAGTTTGTGGTGGAACAGTTCAGTCATTCCTAAAAATGAATGGAATAAGACACATTATATCTGCACCGTACCACCCAGTTACAGATGGCTTGGCAGAAAGGTCTGTCCAGAGTCCAAAGAACGCACTGCAAGCAATATCAGCAGAACACACTACGCTAACACTGAATCAGAAACTGACCAATTTCCTCCTTGAATATCACAATGCAGCACATTCTACAACCAACAACTCACTAGCTATGCTGTTTCTTTGTCATCCCCTGCATTCACGCTTGGATCTCCTCAAACCCAATCTCAGAAGGAGTATGCAGGACAAAAAGCTGAGACAAATTCTACTTAAACAAGGCAGTATGATGTTTCACTCCTGGACAAGCAGTCCTGGCGAGGGACCACAAAGGTGATCAGAAATAGGCACTCAAAAAGATTAAGGACAGAACTGGACTACTTCCCTACACAGTGAAAACTGCATCTCATATCACCTGGAGATGATACATCAACCAGTTGAGGAGAGCAGAGTCAATTGTTAGAGAAGAAAAGTGGCCACTGCTGTCAGAACTACATCCTGCAACCTCAGAGACAATTCCTTCAACCACCATGGAGGAGTTTCTCTACAGTGATTAAATCTTTAGGTTTGAATGGGACAATTTAAAATTTACTATGTTGTAGATGACCATATATAGTAGGTGTATTATACAATATATTGTGAATGTAGTTGAAATGCATTCTCTATTGCATTGGTGTTTATAGCTAAGCAGGGAGCAAGGTTTTGTATATAATATTTCAGTAGTATTTGAGTAATATTGTAAATACATTGTTTGATTAAACATTCTTGTTCGCTTAAATAATTCATTACAGGTTATATGTAAAAATAAGTGAATTACATATGTCAAGATGCTACCATGTGATAGGTGCATGCCTCGCTTAAAGTAAAAACTGAAGTTAGACACACATTCCTGGCTCTTTTGTTTTCCTTTGAATTAGTTTAATGTTTTGAATTTACAAAATATAACAGACTACACCCCAGGGTTCTGAAAGAGGTGGCTGGTGAGATTGTGGAGGTATTGATAATGATCATTCAAGAATCACCAGATTCATGGTGCCGGAGGACTGGAAAATTGCAAGTGTCACTACACTCTTGAAAAGCGAGGCAGTTAGCCTGACTTCAGTGGTTGGAAAGATACTGGAGTCGAATGTTAAGGATGAGATCTCGGTATTGGGAGGCAAATGATAAAATAGGCCGAAGTCAGCATGGTTATCTTAAGGGAATATCTTGCCTGAACAAATAACAAGCAGAACAGGCAAAGGAGAATCGTTGGATGTTCTGCACTTGGATTTTCAGAAGGCCTTTGACCAGGTGCCGCACATAAGGCTGATAACAAGATTAGAACTCATGGTATTTAATAAAAAGATTGAAAAAGAAAAGAACCCATGGTATTACAAGAAAGATACTGGCATGGATTGGCTGATTGGCAGAAGGCAAATAGTGGGAATAAAGGGAGCTTTTTCTGGTTGGCTGCCAGTGACAAGTGGTGTTCCGCAGGGTCGGTATTGGGACCGCTTCTTTTTACATTATATGATAATGACCTGGATGACAGAATTGATGGCTTTGTGGCTACATTTGCGGACAATATGAAGATAAGTGGAGGGGCAGGTTGTGTCGAGAAAGTAGGAGGGTGCAGTAGGACTTAGATTCAGAGAATGGGCAAATAAGTGGCAGATGGAATGCAGTATTGCAAAATGTATAGTAATGCACTTTGGTAGAAAGAACAAAAGCATAGACTACTTTATAAATTGGCAGAAAATTCAAAGGTACTTGGGAGTCCTCGTGGCAGATTCCCTGAAGGTTAATTTGCAGGTTAAGGTGGAGGTGAGGAAGGTAAATGCAATGTAGCATTCACTTTGAGAGGACAGGGATATAAAAGCAAGGATATAATGCTGAGGCTTTGTAAAGTATTGGTGAGGCCTCAATTTGGAGCATTGTGAGCAGTTTTGGGCCCCTTGTCCAAGAAAGGATGTGCTGACATTGGAAAGGGTTCAGAGGAGGGTCACAAGAATGATTTCGGAAATGAAAGGGTTATCATATGAAGAGTGTTTGATGGCTGTGGACCTGTAATACTCGGTGGAATTTAGAATGGGGGGGATAGAAGAAGAATCTCATTGACATCTATCAAATGTTGAATGGTCTCAATAGAGTGGACGTGGAGAGAATGTTTCCTGTAGTGATGGAGTCTAGAAAAAGAGGGTACAGCCTCAGGATAGAGGGGCACCATTTAGATTGGAGATGAGGAGAAATTTCTTTAGGCAGAATCTGGAATTCATTGCCACGGGCAGCTGCAGAGGCCAGGTTATTCGGTGTATTTAAGGTGGAAGTTGATGGGCTCTTGATTCGTCATGGCATGAAATGTTATGGGGAAAAGACAGAGAATAGCATTGAGAGAGAAAATGAATCAAACATGATGAAATTGCAGAGCAGATTTGATGGGCTGAATAGCCCAATTCTGCTTCTGTCTTTTATGGTCTTCTGATCCTCATAGAAGCTGACGCTTAAATTGGTTCTCCCTCAGATTTTCTTTGGCTCCAAATTAAATATCCACCATTGTATCTGTACTCCGCAAAACTCATCTGGACCATTCATTCCCCAAGACAGCTGTCACATCTTAAACAGCACTGAAATGGACATAATCAAAGACATAATGAGAAAAATGACTGTGACCACTGAAGTGCAAATCTTTCTAAAGTAGTAGTCACCAACCTTTTGAAGCCCATGATCCCTTACCTCAGTCTTAGTGAAAGGTGAGATCAACTAGTATTGGAGAATAAAGTTGCATTGTTTTCTGTGTAACCAAAACTATGTAACCAGTCTTGTGTTTGCTATTTGCTATGTATCTAATTTATTAGCCAGAATGAAATCTCTGTATTGTCTCTGTACTATTGAACACATCAGTGCTTTAAGAATGTAGCTAGCCTTAAGAAAGTAGCTAACAGTGAGAAACCAGTCTTATGTTTACGATGTATCCAATTAGCCAGAATGTAATCTCTGTATTGTCTCTGTACTATTGAACACAACAATGCCTTGAGAATGTAGCTAACAGTGAAAGTGAGCATGTAGAGATAACGGTGATAGACAGGATCCTGGAGTGGTGTGATGGTATGGGGACCAGTCAAGGCACTAGAACAAGTATATGCTAATGCAACTAAGATATACTAAGATATAAAGAATACTGTGAACTAGGGCTCGGCGGACAATTAGTGGCACGCTCATTAATTGTCTCAGCTTTTGTTTGCAAGTAAAGGCTTAAACTTCTTGAAGAACCTTCTGCGTTTCCTGGTTATTTCAAGAAACCACGACAAAATTGGCAACCGCAGCAGGACCGGAAAGAGACCCACGGAAAGGAAACGGCAGATTGGGGACACTTACCGGTCCTCTAGGGACCCCCACAGGGCTAACAGAATTAAGGGTGTACTCAAACAAAAGGTAAGCGCTTTTTGCAACAATTTGGACTAAGAATTCTGTTGGTTTTCGGGAGGTCTTGGAGACTCAGAAGTGTGGAACCACTGCCGAAGGGTCTCTCTGGTCCAAAGAATCTGGCAGAATTGGGGGTTAACAGGAAGCTCAGAGGATTGATCGAGAACACTGCAGTGGGGGTAAGTACGAATAAGCTAATAAGAAGTGAAGAAAAATTCCATGTGGTGTTGGTAAGTTCCTGTGGATACCGCTTCGTATGAAACGAAGGTCTGAATGGGCAAGGAAAGTAGAAAAATCCTCGTGGATACTGCTTTAAGAGATAAGGGTCTGAATAGACGAGGTGCAAAGAGAAAGTTCTATGGATACCGCTCTAAGTAGAGGTCTGCATGGGCAGAACGGAATAGGAAACAAGGACAGTCCGATTTATAGTTTAAAACGCTGGTAGATAGACGATAGACTAGGCATAGAATTAGAGTAAATAGTATTATCCAGTAAATGAACTGTGAATCTCTGAAATACCTTAAAAAGAGAGAACAACATGACAGGTAAAGGAACGGCAGTACAGATTCTGAGCAAAAAATTCCCAGTAAATAAATGTGAGATCACAAAAACTTCACAAAAATGGGAAAAAAGAACCAAGAACCTGGTCACAAAATGGCCAAGAGAAGGAATGTTTGATGTAAGCTTGTGCGAAGAGATGGAAGCACTAATTAAAAATTACAAACCAAAAGATAAATCTAAGAAAAGAGAGCAAAAAAAGAGAACGAAAAATGGAAGTGCTAAAACTCTTCAGAACGGAGGGAGAGAGACTGAGGAGGACAGGTAGAATATTGATTACAAGCGAGTGTTATGATCCCAACCCCCTCCTTTGTGAGAATCGCAAGAGCACCCGTCGGGGGGGGGGGGGGGGGGGTCAGTAGACCCAGTAGGAGAGAGAGAGAGAGAGAAACGTGCCAAATTGCAGGTCCCACCAAGGATACAGAATAAAGACAACAGCGACTATTGTCTCATGGAGACCACGTGAAAAGCCCTTGGGCAAGGTGGGCTGGTTGAGAGAGAGAATGCATCATCCCAACCTGATTGACACCTGCGACCCCGTGAGGAAGTATAAAGGAGAGTCTCAGGGGGACAGCCCCTCAGATGCACCAAGAAGACATGAGAGAGTGTTCCCGCAGCAGCGGGAAGCCATTCTGAAGGAAGCCACGTGCGTCAGATTCCGGGATTGGAATCTGTGGCTGGAATCACAGAAAACCGCTTTTAACTAACATCGGGGAGAGGAAACCAAAGCTCCCCCGATTTCACGGAAGATTCATCGAGACTCGGCAAGTTCTTTTTCTTCTCCCCCAATCTCTCTCTCTCGGTCGCCCCATGGAAAACCCAGCGATTTTCAAAGGGCTGAGGCCTGCAGACTTTGAGTGACTTTTATATTTCCAACGGACAATCTAGTAACCCCTAGACACCAGCAGAGCTCACTCCTTAATGATGATTATTACTATACCCGCGCTTTAGATTGAGTGGTGACGATGTGCACTATCTGAATGTTTGTATTAACCCTACTTTTGTGTCCCTTTATCAATAAAAAGGTTTGAAAATAGTGACATCAGACTTCAACAGACCTCTCTATCTTTGCTGGTAAGTTCTCCAGTTACGGGATACGTAACATGAGGAAGACACTAAGGAGAAGGAGAAACAGCCTGTTAGAGAGAGAGGAAGGTACAGTGAGAAGCTGGCTTCAGCTCCATACCCAGATGTGAAAGAAGCATTATTCCTCCCTATTATGAGGAAGGAACCCCTAAGCTGACGGGTACAGTAAACATGCAGGGAGAAGTTACTGAGAGGGGATTGCCAGAGGAGATGTGAAAAGTACCAAGGACAGGAAGGACAGTCCGACCAAGGACAGGAAGGCCGGACTCCACAGGTCGGACAGAATCAGGACAGAAAGGAAGGACTCCACAGGGAGACCGAGGGAAGAAGAGGACCCCGGAGAAATTTGTGTGGGAGGCAATAAAGACATACCCTGAGACGGATGGGGAGTCAGGGGAGGAGGAGAGCCAGGGCAGGTGGGAAGAAGGAGGAAGAATGATGCCGTTGTTAGTAAAAGGATCAGGACAAGTGCAGTATTTCCTTTGGGGATCCCAGGACCTAGAAGGGCTGAATAACACTCTACCCAGTCTACATGAAGGAGCAGGGAAATGGATTAGAGCCTTTGAAGAAGAAACGGCAGGACAATTATTGGCTATGGGAGATTTAAAAGCACTATTGATAAGGTTGATGGGAACCTCCAAATTTAACGAACTAATGGAAATGGCTGGCATAATAAACCCGAACGACCCGAGAACTGACGGAGACGGGTTTGACAGAGTGAGGCAGAGGGTATGGCAGGTCCTCAGGAAGCTTTATCCACCCAAAGTGGACCCCAAAGCTTTCAAGGGGGATCCACTGGGAGACACTGAAAACCCAGCAGCCTATGTAGAAAAACAGTTGAAAAAGTGGAGACTGGAGACTGAGCAAGAGGTGGAAAATAGCTTATTTATGACCTCACTGTTCCGACATAGCATTTTGGTTGCAATGCCTCTGCAAGTTAAATCCAAACTGGAGAAGGTGGTTGGTCTGACGTCAATGACCCCACAAGAATTCAGAGACCACGTAGTCCATGCGGTTGAGAAATACCGGAAAGACAAACGAAGGTTGACTGAGCAACAAGAAGAGGTGCAAAGAAAGTTAATACAAATGCAGCTCGAAGAACTCAAAAAGAAGGACAAAGAGAAAAGCTAAAAGATGCTGCCAGCAACCACCGGTCCGAGTACAGCCATCGAAATGGATGAAGCACCGCAATATGGAGGAACCAATCATACTGTAAGACAAGGGCTGGAAAACCCCATGCCAATAATCAAAGTCTTTGGAGGAGCATTCCCACAAATGCCCTGTCAGGAACAGACTAAATTCAAACAGCCCAGACAGGACTGGAAGTCCCAAGGAGGGGGCCAGAGGAGCTATGGGCAGAGGAGACCAGTGAGGAAACAGGGGGGAAAGAGAGGTAGAGAGATTGTGCTGGGGATGTAATCAGCCAGGTCACATGAGAAGAGATTGTCCATTTACACCATGGACTATCACACACCAGCAGGAACTGATAAGAAGGGAACTAAAGTTTAGCCAAGGACCAGCCCCCACAGGCCCAAGCGGACCTGTGAACCCCTATGCGAGGCATTAGGGGTGCCTCGAGAACTCGAGTGGGAAGGGACATTACCCAATGATAACAAGGGAGGCAGAAGAGGAACCCATTGTTCAGGTTATGTTAGAAGGGCAACTGACACCAATGATGATAGATACTGGAGCCACGTACACTTGTGTACAGCCACAGTATGCCCTTCACCTTCCCATGTCAGGAAAGTTTATTAAGACAGTAGGGTTCTCAGGGAAAACACAGTTGACACAGTGCACGGCTCCAGTGCAGTTAAAAGGAATTGTTTTCCCAGTGCTAGTATCTAAAGGAACTGCGATTAATTTGTTAGGCAGAGATGCCTTATTGAAACTGGAATTAAAATTAGAATGCACCAGAAATGGGCTGAGTGTGGGAAGAGCAGGGGCTCAATTGATAGTGCGAGAAGACAAGAAGTCTACTGTCTTTTGGATAGGAGACATAGCAGATCAGATTCAGGAAACCTGGGAAAAATGGGAAAAAGGGCGTGCAGGCTATATTATCCAGGGCTGTAATGTCCAAATCTAAGCTACATTGTACAGTGATTTTTGACAAGACTCAGAACAGGGAGTTAGAGGAGAGATGGCACCTGGAGGCATGTACCCAATAGCACCTGGAAGGTGAGGTTATGATAATTGGAAAGCAAGCGGCAGCTTTATAAGTTAAGTGGAACACCTTTTTAGAAAAATGGTACAGGATACCGGAGGCTGCGCCCCACGTAACGTTAAGACTTAGGACCCTTAGTTAAGAGTGCTGAAACCATAACAGTGTGGAGGAAAATCACGCCGGAGGTGTGGATATCGGAAGACAACAATTGCATTAACATAATGGTAAGTGTAGATATGGTAGGGACAATGAAAGAGGTCGAAATAACAAAATCAAAGCCCTGACAGCTGTGTGTGAAATGATGGAAGGTGAGAAAGTAGACATTTATACTGATTTGGCATATGCTCATGGAGTATGCCATTTGTTCGGGGCAGTGTGGAAACAGAGAGGTTTTAAAAAAAGCAGTGGAGATCCCATACAACATTGTCAGCAAATTCTAGACTTAATAAAAGCAATGATGAAACCTAAAGCATTGGCTATAGTAAAATGCCAGGCACATAAAAAGGGAAATGATGTAATAAAAAGGGAAATCAAGTTGTGGACGAGGCAGCCAGAAGCGCGTCTGCATATACATCAGCTGTCATTGCCCCCCCCACGTAAGCCTAGCTCCAGAATCTATGGTAGAGGACCTAAATGAAATACAAGGCAAGGCAACCTTGGCAGAACAGACAATGTGGAGACGAAGGGGGGGGCCAAGCAGAACCCGGAAGACTTGTGGAGCATGGAAGACGGTTTGCTGGTAGTGCCCACCCCTCTACTGACGATTCTGATTTCAGAAGTGCATGGGATTGACCACTGTGCGGGGGGGGGGGGGAGTGATAAAGAAAATAAAGAAGGATGGTTTTTGATCACCTTATTTACAGGCTTCAATGGACTTTTGGACTTTGTCTTGTCATAGTGTGAGGTATGCGTACAGAATAATGTTCAGAAGGGAATTACAACCCCAATAGGTCACATTCCCGTACCTGAAGGACCACTTAAACATCTAGTGATCGATTACGTAGACATGATAAAGACAGTGAGAGGGAAAAGTGTTATGATCCCAGCCCCCTCCTTTGTGAGAATCGCAAGAGCACTAGTTGAGGGGTGGATCAGTAGACCCAGGAAGTGGGAGAGAGAGAGACGTGCCGAATACCGCGTTCCACCGGGATGCAAAATAAGGCGACATTGACTATTGTCTCATGGAGACCATGTGTAAAGCCCTCGGGCAAAGTGGGCTGGTTGAGAGAGAGATTGCATCATCCCAACCTGATTGACACCTGATTTGTGAGGAAGTACAAAGGAGGGTCTGGGGGGGACAGCCCCTTCAGACGCACCAAGAAGACACGATAGCGATCCCGTCGTAGCGGGAAGCCATTTTGAAGAAAGCCACGTGCGTTCCGTTTCTCCTTTGCCTGGGGAGCGGGTGGCTGATAACACCGAAAAGGACTTCGAACTAACAACGGGAAACCAACGCTCCCCTGATACAACAGAGTTGCTTCATAATGACCCGGGCAAGTTCTTCCTTTTCTCACCAATCTCTCTCTCTCTGTCGCAACACGTGAAACCCAGTGATTCCCAAAAGGCTGAAGCCTGCAGACTTCTGAGTGACTTTTATATTTCCAACGGACAATATATTATCACCTAGACAACAGTAGAGCTTATTTCTTGATGATTATTACTATACCCACGCTTTAGATTGAGTATTGACGATGTGCATTATCTGAATGTTTGTATTAACCTTACTTTTGTGCTCCTTTATAAATAAAAATGTTTGAAAATAGTGCCATCAGACTTCAACGGACCTCTCTATCTTTGCTGGTAAGTGATCCAGTTACGCGATACGTAACAAAAGATACATGCTGGTAGTAATTGATCGATTTAGCAGATGGGTGGAGGCAGTACCTTCGAAAGATCAAGGGGCAAAGACAGTGGTAAAATTTCTGACAAATGAAGTGATCCCAAGATTTGGAATACCTACAGAAGTTAGCTCAGACAATGGTTCAGCTTTTATCCAGAAAGTGGTCAAATTGGTACTACAAGCGCTGAGGTTAAAGCAAAGATTTGGATGTGTATACCACCCTTAGTCACAGGGCATGGTAGAGAGAATTAATGGAACCCTGAAAGCCAAACTGAACAAAATCTGTGCAGACACTAAACTTAATTGGGTCGATGCTTTACCGTTAGCATTGATGAGCTACCGCATGCAAACTAATCGAATGATATGCCTGACGCCGCACGAGATGCTAACTGGGAGGCCCATGCCAGTGCCTCAGTGGAGAGGGCCGTATAAAGGACCTAGTTTGGAACAATTGAAAATAGAATTGAAAGAATACATGCAGCAGCTAACTATGATACATAAGTTTATTTATGCACAGGAAAAACAGAAAGAACCGGAGACCGTACAAGGGGAAAGACCGATCAAACCAGGAGACCAGGTTTACGTGCGAGTTTTTCAGAGAAAGTGGAACGAGCAGAGAAGGGAAGGACCCTTTACAGTGACCAAGGCATCACCCACCGCAGTTCAGGTAGAAGGACGCTCCACCTGGTACCATCTGAACCACTGCACGAGGGCAGTCCCACAAGGACAATCAGGTGAGGAGTCCGAGGTAAGTGATGCGGAGGAACAGTTAGCAGGAGACAGACAGGAGGAAAAAGGAGCCAGACACCTACACTGGAACAGCTTATAATGCACTATCAGTTGAGCTATGAATGTCTTACGCGGACAGGTGCTCGTCCAGTGGGTCATTTCAGAGGTAGCTGCACTCAGATGTGGAATGTGACCCCAGGCGAAAGACACGTAGAAGATTCCCCTCCACCCGAAGGTGCATTGGACGCCCAGACCATCCCCTTAGCAGTCAGCTGGTGGCTGTGAGGTGAGGAAGGGGGTCTGAGATCCACACTTCCCCTCAATTGGGTAGGCATGTGTATGCGTGTTATGTTACTTCAAGAAGTTATAGTATCCCTTGAAATACACTTCAACACTGATATCTCTGAACAGCAGATACTATTGAGGAAAAGGAGAAAATATGAACCTGACTCGACGATTTGGATAGATAGTATAGGTCAGCCGAGAGGTATACGTAACAAATTTAAGGTGAGGAATGAGATTGCTGCAGGCTTCGAAGCATTTCTACCCTTGATGGGAACTATTAAGAACATTGAATGGATAAATTATATATATTACAATCAGCAAAGATTCATCAATTACACCGATGATGCATTGGAGGCCTTGGGACAACTGTTAGATGCAACTAGCAAAATGGCGTGGCAGAATAGACAAGCATTGGACTGGCTGTTGGCAGAAAAAGGAGGAGTTTGTGTGATGTTTGGAGAGCAGTGCTGTACTTTTATACCAAATAACACTAGTCCAGAAGGATCGTTTACTAAGGCAATGTATAAGTTGAAAAGTCTCAGAACGGAAGTTAAACAGAATGAAGGGTTCGGACATCAGTTATTTGACTGGTTAGAAAGAAGACTCGGAGGATGGGGAGCATGGCTGGCTAAGATGGCAATGACTGTCGGTATTGTACTGCTGAGCTGTGCGCTTGTTCTGTGCTGTTTTCTTCCTTGTCTCAAGTCTCTTGTCGTGCGTGCTGCAACCAAACAATTCCCGGTGCTCGTGGCGATTACTGAACCAAGCTTAGTGGAGAAAGAAGCACCGAAGAAGTATTGTTACAGCCTACAATGCCTGCAGGATGAACAAGAGCAAAACAACAGTGTGGGAGTAGATTGTAAGGGCTTCTGAGCTTTTTTTCCCTGTCTCAGATACAAAGGGACAGGTTTTTAACTCAGCGGCCTAGGGTAACAGGGAGAGAATGCTTTGAGGTCTTGGCGCAGAAAATTATAGTTTAACTCCAGATTTGGGAATAAGTGCTGGACTTTATTGGGGCTTTTGTGCGTGGACTCTTAGTCTTCTTTCTCTGTCAAAGGGGGGATTATATTGGAGAATAAAGTTGCATTGTTTGCTGTGTAACCAAAACTATATAACCAGCTTTGTGTTTGTTATTTGCTATGTATCCAATTTATTAGCCAGAATGAAATCTCTGTATTGTCTCTGTACTATTGAACACATCAGTGGCCTAAGAATGCAGCTAACAGTGAGAAGCCAGCCTTATATTTACTATGTATCCAATTTATTAGCCAGAATGTAATCTCTGTATTGTCTCTGTACTATTGAACACATCAATGCCTTCAGAATGTAGCTAACAGTGAAAGTAAGCATGTAGAGATAAAGGTGATAGACGGGATCCTGGAGTGGTGTGATGGTATGGGGACCAGTCATGGCCGAGAAGGGGAACACGTGCTCCAGGGAGTAGACTAGAGCAAGTATGGGCTATGGAGTGGTGTGATGGTACAGGGACCAGTCAAGGCTCTAGAACAAATATATGCTAATGTGACTAAGATATAAAGAATACCGTGAACTAGGGCTCGGCAGACAATTAGTGACACGCTCATTAATTGTCTCAGCTTTTGTTTGCAAATAAAGGCTTAAACTTCTCGAAGAACCTTCTGCATTTCCTGGTTATTTCAAGAAACCACAACACTAGTTACACGCATGCGCACCAGGGCAGAAAAGACTGGAAGTAAAACCCCGCAACTCGGAAGTAGAAATAATGTATGAACAACAGGGTTACCCATCCTTTTTTGCACTGCAGACCTGTTTAATATTGAGAATATTCTTGCGGACTGGCCAACGAGTGGGGGGTTGGTGTTAAATACGACCGGAATACACCGAAACAGGATCCTTATGTCCAGTCTATTCCACAATTTTTTCGCGGATCTCAGCACTTAGTTTCTGTCCCGCTTGCTCACATTTTTTCCACTGAAAAATCTCAACATGTTTGTCTTTAAATGCGGGGTGCTTGGACTCAGGGTATTGAAGCCATTTTGAGGGCTTCATTGCCTCAGACAGCCTCCCGGCCCGAACTGCAGCCTCCGCCCGCCCGCCACCAGACACCCGCCCGTCGCGAGACGCCTTGGCCAGGTGTGGCTGGGGTGAGAGGACAAGGTCAGGGCCGGAGAGGGGCCGTGGTGGTCGCAGTCCGGACAGAGCGACCGAAAAAAGTTTGTTTTAGTAGATCGCAGTGCGGTAGCTGCTCTGATACTTACGAAACCTTGAGCCCGAATTAGGTCGTCTGCAAATATTTTAGCACCGGCTTCCCCACGGACATTCAGTGTGAACAGGTTTAGAGGCGGCACCCATCTGTCCGCACTCTGGGCCCGTAACAATGGAACTTCCCACCAGCCGCCGGAGGCGAACACTGGTGTGAGGGTATCACTGTGTTTAGGCGACTGATGACCTTGCATGCATTCAAGTTCAACAGTTGGCGTGACAGGGAATGAAGAAAAGTACAGCTGCCTCATATCACTTCCTCACAGCCCGGCGGTTGGGGACCACTGAATTACACTGTGTAGTGCGGGGGAGCTACACACATGCGCACTGGGAAGAAAGAACGGAACTAAAAGCCCACAACCTGGAAACAATCTCTCAACAGTATTTGTGTATTTTTTTTCCGGATCTGCTGGGAAAGTCTCAAAGATCGAACAGTCGATCGCAATCGACGGGTTGGCGACCACTATTCTAAAGCCTTCAAGGTGATTGATTAATCACCTTGAAACCTCTCCAAAGAATGCAGTAGGACTGCTTTCACTCTTATTTTTATCTATGCTTTATAGGCAGTGTATATCCACAAATGATGTTTCTCCCTATATCCTGGAGGATCCCATACTGAAACCCATCATTTATTCCCTCTTCAGATGCATTAATATGTTTTTGTTATAAAATATATGACATACATTAATATAATTTAAACAATAGGAAATCTGAAACCAAGGTCATTAAGATCTCCAGAAAGTACTGTCCATGCAATTCTTTCCATCAATTGTCAAGATGATGGCTCAAGCTAAGTCAGATCTTGATCTCAGTCCCTACATTACCCAGAACTTCCCACTCTCCCTGAGTGGTGGTAGTGTCTGCAGTTTTACAAATTTCAAAACACTTTCACAAGAACAAGAATAGCAGGATTAAGCCACAGAGCACCTCTCATCTGTTCACCATTTAGTGAAACCATGACTGATTTTTATCGTGTGCCATTTCCCCAGTTAAATAACAAAAACCAATTCATCTGTTTGGACCAAGCCTCCATGCGTATATCCTAAATCACAGCACATTACAACAGAAATAGGTCTGAATAAGCCTGTGATACACCACACAATAGGAGCCCAAAACAGCCGTTAATTTTCAGTCCAGCCTGTTATCATTTTCCAATTCCACAAATCTTAATCTTATCTATTACAATGCAACAATTTGCTCGTATATTTTCAGGTGCACAATCATACTGGAAAATATTTTCTGCTCATTCATTTCCCCTTTATTTATTGGACGATCGTCATTGCCTTTATTTTCCCTGATGTTTTTTCTATCACTTGCTCAATGCCAAAACATTAGCAATCTTGGACAAAATTTTATACTTGCACACTTTCCATCCTTCTTGGTTCTGTTGGGTGGGGATGCTACCTGAGAATCCTCCTCCTGACCATGTTTCTCCATCTGCTATTGCAGGTTCTTTTCCTGGATCTCAGGGTTCCACAGGGATTACAATCATTAAAATCATACAATCAAAAACTGATATGCAGCCCAGATATAGTTCTATAGCCTGAAGTCCACACCAATCACCCATTTACATTAAGGCTATGTTAAACCTATTTTTTAATTTTCCCCTTGTTCTGATGAATTACCATGCTCTCCTCCAAAAGCCTACCACTTATCTCTTCAACTGGGATAAATTCACAGAGGCTAAGTCCTTGAGACTTTCATTATTTCTGGTATAGAAGGTCATCAATCTTCCTTCAATGTTAGCTTCTCATTTCCCAAATTTCACATTTTCCCTAATGTAACCAACTGCTTGAACTCAAAAGCTTAAGAATTCTAGCAACTGTGATATGTGATCCAAAATGACCAGGGATTCCCAACCTGGGGTTTATGGACCCCTCCGTTAATGGTCTATAAACATCAGGGTCCATGGCATAAAACCTTTGAATTAGACCACCCTAAATGTAGTTGCATGAATCAGTCCTTCATGCTCAGAAATCTTAAACAGGAATTAAATACACCACTGAGCTTTCGTGTGCAGTTATTCTTAAATCTGTTCAATTTTACAGTTTTTATTAATTGTACAGAATATTGATTAATGTACCAGGCATTTATGAAGCACTTAATTGTACTGTCACCAAAATCCCATTTCGGTTGTTCCCATGTGCACTCATATTTGCTCACAGGCCAGTTAATGTTTACAAACTAATTCCTCATATGTTACAGACATCAAACAGTTTCAAACGCTCTGTCTGTAATCTATGTAAATATTTCAGCATGTAGGACAGCAAGTAACTCACCAGGTGTCCCGTCATGATATTCTCATGTTAAAAACAAGACACAGACTGGCATGAGTAGGCTAAGGTTGCCAATGATTATGGTTGCATTCTGTACAATTTGGACGAAGGTTCTGTCAAGGTACATACAGTGAAATGCATCATTTGCATTAACAACCCAAGAACTTCCACAGACATCTGAACCAGACCCTCGTGATTCCTTTGAGCTTCTACCATCAGTCTTCAAACTTCAGGCTTCTATCTCCAGATTCCCTGTGTTCTGGACTTCTGGCTTTGCCCTCCAGACTTTGCTAATATCTGGATATTGACCTCAGATCGTGGGTTTGACCCTTCAGGGCTTGATTCTGGACTCACACAGACCTTTGACTCCAGTGACCTGGGGGAGGTGGGTGATTACCAGCCCTTGTGACTCCCATTCATAACAGGGATTTACTGCATGTATAAAACATCTGGAACAGGACCAGGAAAGGTCTACAGGACCTGACAAGGTGTCCCCTCTGACCTAGTGCAGAAATTGCAGGGGCCCTGGCAGAGGTACTTAAAACATGTTAAAACCATGAGTGAGGTGCCAGTGGACTGCAGGATAGCTAATGTTGATCCATCTTCAATAAAGGCTCTAAGAATAAGCCAGGAAATTATAGGCCTGTGTCACCAGTATGCTGCCTTCTTCCACCTGACTAGACTTTCCACCTCACTTGTCACCCAAGGTTCCTTCACCCTGCCATTCATTATCTTCCTCACCGGGACAAATTTATCCCTAACATCCTGCAAGAGATCCTTAAACATCGACCACATGTCCATAGTACATTTCCCTGCAAAAACATCATCCCAGTTCACACCCGCAAGTTCTAGCCTTATAGCCTCATAATTTGCCCTTCCCCAATTAAAAATTTTCCTGTCCTCTCTGATTCTATCCTTTTCCATGATAAAGGTCAGGGAGTGGTGATCACCGTCCCCCAGATGCTCACCCACTGACAGATCTGTGACCTGACCTGGTTTGTTACCTAATACTAGATCCAGTATGGCATTCCCCCTAGTCGGCCTATCAACATACTGTGACAGGAATCCGTCCTGGACACACTTAACAAACTGCCCCATCTAAACCCTTGGAACTAATCAGGTGCCAATCAATATTAGGGAAGTTAAAGTCATCCATGAAAACAACCCTGTTATTTTTGCACCTTTCCAAAATCTGCTCCTCGGTATCTCTGCGGGGGCCTACAGAATACCCCCAGTAGAGTAACTGCTCCCTTCCTGTTCCTGACTTCCACCCATATTGACTCAAACGAGGATCCTGCTACATTACCCACCCTTTCTGCAGCTGTAATAGTATCCCTGACCAGTAATGCCATCTCTCCTCCCCTTTCCCCCCTTCTCTATCCCTTTTAAAGCACTGAAATCCAGGAATATTGAGAATCCATTCTTGCCCTGGTGCCAGCCAAGTCTCTGAACCTCCTCTGTACCCTCTCCATTGCCAGCACATCTTTTCTCAGATAAGGAGCCCAAAATTGTTTGCTAGCTTGCTTTCAGATTCATCTTTTCCCTCCAAATTATTCTTCCAATTGCTAAGGACTTTCTACAGGGGCTGCTTCACTGCCTGGTATGGGAACTGTAGTTCCCTCAATCATAGGACTCTGCAGAGTGGTACAGACAGCCCAGCACATCCGTAGATATGAACTTCTCCCCCTATTCAGGACATTTACAGAGCCAGATGCTTAAAAAGGGCCCAAAGGGTCGTCAGGGACCCAAGTCACCTCATCCACAAACTGTTCCAGTTGTTACTGGAAATGGTACCGCAGCATTAAACCCAGGGCCAACAGGAACCGGGACAGCTTCTTCTACTGGGCAATCAGACTGATTAATTCATGCTGATACAATTGCATTTCTATGCTCTATTGACCATCCTGTTGTACATACTATTAACCATATAACAATCACAGCACGGAAACAGGCCATCTCGGCCCTCCTAGTCCGTGCCGAACTCTTAATCTCACCTAGTCCCACCTACCCGCACTCAGCCCATAACCCTCCCCTCCTTTCCTGTCCATATACCTATCCAATTTTACCTTAAATGACACAACTGAACTGGCCTCTACTACTTCTACAGGAAGCTCATTCCACACAGCTATCACTCTCTGAGTAAAGAAATACCCCCTTAAACTTCTGCCCCCTAACTCTCAAATTATGTCCTCTCGTTTGAATCTCCCCTACTCTCAAAGGAAACAGCCTATTCACGTCAACTCTATCTATCCCTCTCAAAATTTTAAATACCTCGATCAAATCCCCCCTCAACCTTCTACACTCCAATGAATAGAGACCTAACTTGTTCAACCTTTCTCTGTAACTTAAGTGCTGAAACCCAGGCAACATCCTAGTAAATCGTCTCTGCACTCTCTCTAATTTATTGATATCTTTCCTATAATTCGGTGACCAGAACTGCACATAATATTCTAAATTTGGCCTTACCACTGCCTTGTACAATTTTAACATTACATTCCAACTTCTGTACTCAATGCTTTGATTTATAAAGGCCAGCGTTCCAAAAGCCTTCTTCACCACCCTGTCTACATGAGACTCCACCTTCAGGGAACTATGCACTGTTATTCCTAGATCTCTCTGTTCCACTGCATTCCTCAATGCCCTACCATTTACCCTGTATGTTCTATTTGGATTATTCCTGCCAAAATGTAGAACCTCACACTTCTCAGCACTAAACTCCATCTGCCAACGTTCAGCCCATTCTTCTAACCAGCATAAATCTCCCTGCAAGCTTTGAAAACCCACCTCATTATCCACAACACCTCCTACCTTAGTATCATCGGCATACTTACTAATCCAATTTACCACCCCATCATCCAGATCATTTATGTATATTACAAACAACATTAGGCCCAAAACAGATCCCTGAGGCACCCCGCTAGTCACCGGCCTCCATCCCGATAAACAATTATCCACAACTACTCTCTGGCATCTCCCATCTAGCCACTGTTGAATCCATTTTATTACTCCAGCATTAATACCTAACGACTGAACCTTCTTAACTAACCTTCCATGTGGAACTTTGTCAAAGGCTTTGCTGAAGTCCATGTAGACTACATCCACTGCCTTACCCTCGTCAACATTCCTCGTAACTTCTTCAAAAAATTCAATAAGGTTTGTCAAACATGACCTTCCACGCACAAATCCATGCTGGCTACTAATAATCAGATACCGTCTATCGAGATAATTATTAATACTATCTCTGAGAATATTATTACAAATTACTATTAATTGCACATTCAGACAGAGGTGTAACATAAAGATTTTTTTAGTCCTCATGTATGTGAAGGATGTAAGAAATAAAGTCAATTCAAGTGTTTTTAAAAAGCTTCCAAACTGTCTATCTTGCACTAATTTTTGCTTTGTCATAACATGGCCCTTTTGACACATCTTTTCTATTTTCTTTTGTAATCTGTGGTCCACATCCCAGCTACTGTTTGAAGACCTGTATATAACTGCAATCAGGGTCCTTTCACCTTTAGAGTTTTTTAACTCGACCCACAAGGATTCAATGCCTTTCAATCCTATGTCACATTTTTCTAAAGGTTTGATGCCATTCTTTATCAGCAGAGCTATGCCACCCCCTCTGCCGACCTTCCTATCTCTCTGACACAATGTGTAACCTTGGACATTCAGCTCCCAACTACAACTACCTTCAGCTGTGATTCAGTGATGGCCACAACATCATACCCGACAATCTGCAAGAGTGGAATAAGATCATCAATCTTATTTCCTTTTTTTCCGTTGACTGAGATATAACAGTTTTGAATACAATACTGTACTTGCTATGCTATTAATCCTATAACCCTAATGCACTGACATTCACCCTGCTGACTGCAGTTTTGTCCTGTCATCTGCTTGCCCTTTCTGACAGTCTGACGGCATGCTATCTGCTTTTTTACCATCCATCCTATCTGAGTCCCTTCACTCCAGTTCCCATCACCCTGTCAAATGAGTTTAAGCCATCCTCAACAGCTCTAACAAACCTGCCTGCGAGAATGTTGTTTCCTCTCAGGTTCAGTTGCTACTGTCCCTTTTGTACTGATCATACCTCCCCCAAAACAGATCCCAATGATCCAGGAACCCAAAGCCCTACTCCCTGCACCAGCTTCTCAGCCACACATTTTTCTGCCAAATTATCCTGTTTCTACCTTCACTGGCATGTGGTGAAGGTAGCAATTGAGAAATTACCACTCCGGAGATCCTGCTTTTCAACTTTCTGCTTAGCTATCTAAATTCACTCTTCAGGACCTCTTTGCTTTTCCTTCCAGTATGTAGCAACACAGCTGGTGGCTCTCCCACCCCCTCCAAAATGCTGTAGATGCAATCTGAGGTCTCCCTGACCCTGGCACCTGTGAGGCAACATACCATCTGGGTGTCCCATTCACATCCACAGAATCTCCTATCTGTTCCTCTAACTATCAAGTCCCCTATCACTAGCGCTCCCCTCTTCTGCCTCCTTCCCTTCTGCACCACAGACACATTTGATTGAGGTATACAAAAATTATGAGTGGTATAGATATGGTAAATGCAAGCCGGCTTTTTCCACTGAGGCGGAATGTGGCTAGAGCTATACAGATCTTAGGCTTTGGGTGAAAAGGAGGACCTCTTCTCTCAAATTTCTCTCACAATTGTAGAGTGAACAGTTAGCGGAAATGGTGGATGCAGGTTAGATTGCAATGTTTAAGGGAAGTTCGGATAAATACATGGATGGGCAGATTATAGGGCGCTATGGTCCAAGTGCAGGTGGATGGCCTGTTAACAGAGTCACAGCTTGGCACAGACAAGATGGACCCAAGGCCTCTTTGCACTGTAATAATAGTAAATTATTTATACAGCACTTTTCATAAAAACAATGTAATTCAAAGTGGTTTACAATGGCATAAAATACAAACATAAAAATAAGACAAAATTGTTAGCTAAAAGCAAGGTTTTGAGCTGCCGTTTTAAACTGTGAACAGAGTCTGCATCCCTTCTGGTTTTAGGTACTGTGTTCCACAGTTTAATAAAGTAGTTTACCAGAAAAGCTGACCTATCGTGCTCTATGCCTCTAAATAAAATATTTAATCATTTTAGAAACTGTAAAGAACACAGTTGACTGTTAAAATGTGTTCGTGTCAGTATTTCCTACCTTTGAAGCCTTTGCTGTTTTCATCTTCATTGTTTTCTCCCGAATGTACCCGGCAGGCATTTTCTGGCCAATTTACGGGACGAATGAAATGCAGGGACATGCAATCAAACCGAAGTTTTCCCTGAATATCTCCTAACACAAGAACTGCAACAGCAATTCAAATGCCTTGTTCAGAAAAGGGCCCATCTACCACTGTCCGGTTGGCAAGAGCTTCTGCCCAAAACATCCTAATTTGAAAAAAAAAACACAGGGATGAATTAATTCGTTGAAAGCCCGCGTTTGTGACCTCTCTCAATGAACGCCGAAGCGGCCGCTATCAACTTCCTCAGCTGTCAGGGAGACCCAAGCGGAAATCCCGCCTCCGGGGCAGGAAGGGGCTGTGGAATGAGCGCGCTTTGATTGCCGGTCGTTGCTGTCAATAACAACGTCACCGGCCACGCGTCGCCCTATCGGATGTGTCTGGCGGTTAGAAGGTCGGACGGTTGGTCGAGCGGCCGCGGCGCGCGAAGGCGGCAAGTGTCCCGCGGCTCTGGAAGCCCGGACCCGCCGCAAACTACAGCACACCGACCCACATCGCAGACTTCTCCGAGACGCCACAAAGTATTGATTTCAAGCATGCAGTTATTTTCCTCTCAGTCAAATGACCACGGACAATTAAAAGTGCGAAACCCTGGGGGTTTCAAAGATGGTCAGTTCTCTGTAAGTGGTCGACATCTCATTTATGAGCTTAGTTTTACATATTCCAGAAATGAAAGCAATCACGTTTTTAAATGTCGATGGCTTAAGGCAAGGATGTTTTCAATTTTGCTGACAGTGTATCAGATACATATTACATACACAGTATCTGCAAACGGCCTCAGCCACGCAGCAATGCAAGTATCGTTCTCATCGAATCAGACATGGTTTTTGTCTCCTACCTTATATTTGATCAAGAGCTCAGCTACTCTAATGGCAAATTCTAATAGATTTCCCACACTCATCTCTGATAAACCCGTAACTGAATTAAATCCTTGTCCCGCTATTCTAAAATGTTGGTGTTTTCCTAGCTAGTAAAACTTCAGTATTCCCAAATCGATCATTAAAGTGTTTAATTTCCCCTGCAATTACTAATAATACCACTAGGTGGAAACTGGGATAGATACGTATTTATTTCAGGTTGTGCACCCCTTAACTGAAATACTTAAGGCTGAAAGTGTTTCGGATTTATGACTTTTTAACGGATTTTGGAATATGTTAGCTTGGGGGATGGGATCCAAACCTAAACACAAAATCCATTTACATTACATATATAGCTTATACAAATACCCTGAATGTAGTTTTATATAATATTCTTAATCATTTTGTGTATGAAACAATCATGCATACATTGAATCATCAAAAAGGAAAGTTATCACTACCTTGGCCACCAGGCGAACAGTCAGTGGCTGTTTTGCATTGCCGTCATTCTCAACTCTTAATTTACATGCTAGTGGTAAGCAGAGTGTACACTTGTTCATCATACGTGTGTACATTACAGTAAAAATTATTACATGCCATTAACATAAAGAGAATATAATGTGTCCATGGTTACAAAAGTAGCACAGCAGCATCAGGACAGTACAGTACCTGAATCAGCTGTTGAACAACAACAAACAACAGCCGGCCTTCAGTCTCCACCTACAATGCCATGTAAGATATATAAAAAATGAATTTAATTACAGGTAAATGTAATGAAAACTGGAAAAAGTTATCTTATTTTTAACACAATAACAACGCTGGCCTTGTTACACTCAAACATGGGATTTTAGGTGATGAAATTTGTTGTGACTAATGAGCAAAGATCTAGCTATGAGGACTGCTGAAAATAAACTGGTGCCAACAGGGCCCTACTCAGGGTATGTGAGGTCACTTCTCAGAATTGTCTGTGGTGCACAGAGACCCGCACATCGCCTGGGAACCTTCCCAACGCCTTGCAGAATTTTCCATTTGTGATGTCATGCCAGCGCTCATAAAATTTTGGGGTTTTGGAGGTTTTTGGGTAAGGGGTGCTCAAGCTGTACTAGGCCACTGCTTTTCACTTCCATCACCTAGTTGCAGAGTGAAGGTCTGCAGGTAATGCAAAATATTAGGACGTAGCTGGATGTCAGATGTGTCTACTGGTGAATTCAGTAATAAGACTGAGCATTAAGTGAAGGAGCAGAGCTGAAGTGTTAAGTGAACTTTGTATTTCGCCGCTGGGCTTTGTGCTGGTGTTTGTAGCACCTTCCTATTCATTTATCTGAAAAGAGGAGAGATTGAGTTGCTGGGACTATACTTGCTGGAATTCGGAAGAATAAGAGGTGATCTTATAGAAACAAAATTATAAAGATGATGGATTAGGTAGAGACAGGAAAGTTGTTTTTACTAATAAGCTGAGTCCTTGGACAGATCAGCTATGATCTTATTGTGATGAAAGTCCTTGACAAGGATGGCTTGGGCCCAAATGCTGGAGTATTCGAAGCTAGGATCGGGACACAGTATCAAACTAGATTGAGAACTAAGCACAAAACAAATGCTAGATGAAATCACTAGTAGAGCTTACAATTGAGTGCTGAGTTTCAGTTCAGGTGCTCTTTAAATACTCAATTCTTGGCACCCAAACCATTTCATTTCATAGCTGATAGCCTCTAAGGATTCAGGACAGTCCCGATAATTGGCAGTCATGGTTTGGTAAGCCAGCTGGTGACGCAGTGGCATCAGCACCGGGCTTCGGACACGAAGGCTCCCAAGTTCAAACCTAGTTGCCCCCCCCCCCCACCCACCTTCCCGGGCACGCTTTCCATCTGTGCTGGGTTGAGTGCCGAGATAGCCACTCGGCCTTGTGGAAAAAAAAACAAGGGTCAAGTCAGGAATGTGCATACCGTGACCCAGTTAATCTGAAAGGAGACCAATCCTAAACTTATACACCAGTTTCCTAGACTCCATTTAGAGAGGCAAATCCAGAGTCAACCTGTTGCCCAGGCTGCAAAACTGGTCCCAGTCATCTTTTGTAGTTAGCCTTTATTTCAACCTTTCGGGTAGAAGCTGACAAAATTTCCCTTGTCCTAGTCCATTTGCCTTTGTAGTGTTGGATGAGAACTTCGTCTGCAGGAACCTTAAGCTCAGCCTCCTACTTGGAACAATGGTGGAGAATACCCAAATTGGCTTTCAAAAGGGGATGTCCCATATGCTGAATGCCATAAAGTGTTGTGGGTGACCTTTGTCCACATCAAATGGTTGTTTCACTCATTTGGTCTTTCAGCGGTCAGGCATCTTAGAGTACACTCCATATCTTAGTTGACCTGCTCCATTTGGGCTGTGAAACCCAGAGGACAGACTCTCTGTTGCCCCAATTAGCTTGCAAAACACCTTCCAGAAACGTAATGCAAATTGTGGACTGTGATCCAACACAATCTCCACCAGAAAACCGTGGTCCTGAAGACCTGGTGCAGGACAATTTTGGTTGTCTCCGGTGCAGATGGTAGCCTGTCCAAGGTGTTGAATTTGAAGTCCTTCAAATTCATAATTACCATGATAACAGTCTTCGCCTTGGAAGGAGGAAGACCCGTGACAAAGCCCATGGAGATGTGCGCCCATGGTCTGTCCAGAACAAGTAAGGGGTGGAGAAGCCTTTGAGGTCAGGTATGGGGCTCCTTGTTCTGGGTGCACACCTCACATGCCTGCACGTACTGCTGAACTTTCTTCATCATTCTGGGTCATTTATACCTCCTCTTGATAAACTTGAGAGTCCTGGTAATTCCTCAGTGAATTTCTCAATGAGTGCCTCTATTGGAGTACCTGGGACCAGGGAGACCTTGGGATGAACAGCTGACCCAGAGGACCATTCTTAGGAATCTTCCCTTGCACTTGGGTCCTGCAAACAAGAGCATCGATGCCCCAGTAAACTGGTGCTACCATCTTGGCTTGGACGAAATGGTGGTAGGCTGCTCTTCTTGTTCTGGTTCGTCACACTGATGGGACAAGTCATCTGGCTTCTGGTTCTTTGACCCCAGTTGATAAGGCAGGATAAAATTAAAGCGGTTAAAGAACAAAGACCAGCTGGCCTGCCTGGAATTCAGCCTCTTGGCCTCCTGAATATAAGCCAGGATCTTGTGGTCTGTCCACCCAATAAAAGGGTTCTTGGCCCTCTGTAGTCAGTGCTGCCATTCCTCCAAAGCTAACTTCACCTTAAGAAGCTTTCAATTCCTGATATTATTGTTCACCTCAACCGGGGATAGCTGCCTAGAAAAGGAAGCACACGGGTCCAGTTTATCATTCAAAGGTGTCCATTGGGACAACACTGCACCCACACTGGCATCCGAGGCGTCCACTTCCACAACAAAAGGAAGATACGGGTTATATGTAACCAAGATGGGACCTGTCGTGAACTGCTGTTTGATCTCTGTGAATGCAGCCTCCACTTTGGTAGTCCAAACAAAAGGGCCCATGGATCTATTGGTGAGTGCCACCAGTGGAATCACCACTGAGCTGAAGTTTCTGAAGAACTTTTGGTAAAAGTCAGCAAATTCCAGAAATAGTTGGACCTGTTTCTCAATGGATGGTTTGGCCAGTCTCTGAGATTGCCATTAGAGTGATGAAGCCTAAAAATGAAGTGGTTATGTGAAATTTGGACTTCTCCAGCTTGACGTAAAGCCCATGATCAAGAAGCCTCTTTAGGTTGTCTCAGATGTGAGCAACGTGCTCCTCCATGGACTTCAAGAAAATTAGGATGTCCTCCAAGTATATGAGTGCATACTTATGGAAAGCATCGTTGTTTATAAAGGCCTGAAAAACTGCTGGTGCATTCACAAGGCTGAGGGGCATGACCTGTTACTCATAATTCCCTGTCGATGTGTTGAATACCATCTTTCACTTGTAACCCTCCTTAATGCAAACCAGGTTGTACGCGCTCTGCAAGTCTTGCTTCTAGAATACTCTTGCCCTTCAGAGAATCTTGAATGCAATGTTCACGAGAGGAAGAGGGTACCAATTCTTGACTTCAGTAGCGAGGTGCAACAAATTGTCCTTGTGTTCCTGGGTCTAGGCTCCATAGGTCTCCGTTTTGGAGCCGTCCCCTTAAACAATACCTGGTAATTAGAGCACTTTGGCTTAGCTGCTAGAGTTCCATACTGTTTGGACACCTTCTTGGTTTGCTTCAGAACTACAGATCTAGTTCCAGTGCACCCCTGGCTGGACACGGTTGGGACTCACAAGGTCCTATTGGCTGGAGTCAGCTTGTCTTTTCTTGAAGGTAGGACTGAGTTTCCTGAAGGTTGCAGGTTACGTCTCATTGGCTGCTGGACTCAGAAGAGTCTGGAGGTCAGAACACCAAGCTGAAAACTTACCTTGTTGCAGCAACTGGACCGTGCAATGATCCTCCTTCCCTCCAGTTCATGGAAGGGTTATGCTGGGACAGCCAAGGGTGCTTGAGGATCAGGGGTATGTTAGGAGGCTCAATGGTATTGAAACTAATATCTTCCAGATGATATCCTCACGACTGTATGGCCACACTCCACTGAAACTCCATCAACAAGTTGGCAATTGATCCCATCATAGTGAGCCATACCCCAAACAACAATGAGTCAGAGTACAGGAAGGAATGAGAGAGCCTATTGATATGTTGTCATGACAACAACCTTTCCCTCACTGTCAGCAAAACAAAAGAGCTGGCATTGACCTCTGCCCAATGAAGCAGTGGAGGCTATCTCAGTAAATATATTTAAGAAAAGGTTGGATAGATTTTTGCATAGTAGGGGAAATCAAGTCAAGTCAAGTCACTTTTATTGTCATTTCAACCATAACTGCTGGTACATCACACAAACCAATCTTCCATCCTTGGACTCACTTTACACTGCACGCTGTCGGAGAAGTGCTGCCAGGATAATCAAGGACACGACCCACCCAGCCAACACATTTTTTGTCCCTCTTCCCTCCGGGAGCAGGTTCAGGAGCTTGAAGATTCGTATGGCCAGATTTGGGAACAGCTTTTTACCAACTGTGATAAGACTGCTGAATGGATCCTGACCTGGATCTGGGCCGTACCTTCCAAATATCTGGACCTGACTTGCACTACCTTACTTTCCATTTTCTATTTTCTAATTATGATTTATAATTTAAATTTTTATTATATTTACTTCAATTTGTACTCCAGGAAGCGCGAAGCGCAGAATCAAATATCGCTGTGATGTACGCACCAGTATCAATTGTTTGGTGACAATAAAATAAAGTAAAAACGAAACAATGATCCTTCAGGACTATGGTGCTACATGAAACAACACAAAACTACATTAGACTTCAGACCTACATGGGACTACATAAGGTGCACAAAATAGTGCAAGACAGTACAATAATTAATAAACAAGACAATAGGCACAATAAAAAGCAAATTACAATATAATAAATAATGTAAATGTAAATATAAACAATGTTTTAGCAGGAATTGAGAAAGAAATGAACAAAAACTGCAAAGGGAATGGAGTGGTGTTCAGTTGAGTGTATATGTGTATGTGTGTGTAAGTTGGTGTCAAACTAGACTCTGGGTATTGAGGGGTCTAATGGCTTGGGAGAAGAAACTGTTACACAGTCTGGTCATGAGAGTCCGAATGCTTCGGTACCTTTTGCCAAATGACAGGAGGGAGAAGAGTTTGTATGAGGGGTGCGTGGGGTCCTTCACAATGCTGTTAGCTTTGTGGATGCAGCGTGTGGTGTAAATGTCTGTAATGGCGGGAAGAGAGACCCTGATGATCCCTTCAACTATCTGCTGCAGATCTTACGATCCAAGACAGTGCAATTTCCGATCCAGGCAGTAATGCAGCCACTCAGAATACTCTCAATACATCCTTTGTAGAATGTGGTGAGGATGAGGGGTGGGAGATGGGCTTTTCTCAGCCTTTGCAGAAAGCAGAGATGCTACTGGGCTTTCTTGGCTATGGATTATGCCTCAAACCTTGGCTAAGGGTTATGCGGAAAAGGCAGGTAGCTGGAGATGAGTCCATGGGCAGATCAGCCATGATCTTATTGAATGGCTTAGCAGGCTTGACCAGCCAGATGGCCTATTCCTGCTTCTATTTCTTATATTTATATTCAGGAAGGCAGGTGGTGTTCATCCTCCACTTTACATAAACATTGGGGAGATAAGGGGGTTAACAGCTTCAAATTCTTAGGAATGATCACCAGTATGCTGTCTTGGGCCAACCACATTGACAATGTGGCCGGAAAAGCTCACCAGTGCCTCTACTTTTGCAAAAGGCTCAAAAATTTGGCATGACCCCTCTGACCCTAACTAAATATTATGGAAGAATGATAGAAAACATTGCATCTGGAGTCATGGTTTGGTGTGGCAACTGCTCTGCCCATAGCCACAAGAAACCACAGCCAGTTGTGAACATAGCTCAGCACACCACAGAAGCCAACCTCCCCTGCATGGACTCTATTTGCACTTCTCGCTGCCTTGGTCATGCAGCCATAATAAATAAAGACTCCACTTTTGCTGGAAGTTCTCTCTTCTTCCCCCATCCCATCAGGCTGTAGATAGAAACACCTGAAAGAACCAACCAGTAGGCTCATGAATAGCTTCTATCCAGCTGTTATATGACTGAATAGTTCCATCTTAATAAAGGACTTAATGCTCTGTTTCTTTCTTAATAAAAGAATGAACCAGTTTGCTTCCACCATCACCACCCTCCTCCATCTGGTAGAACTGGTCCTCACCCCAACAATTTTTTTTTTCAGCTCCTTCCACTTTTTCCAGACTCATGGGATAGCCATGGGCACCTACATGAGTCCCAGTTATGCCTGCCTCTTCATTGGCAATGTAGAACAGTCTAGGCCAAGATAGTCCACTATATTGATGACTACATTGGTGCTGCTTCATGCACGAATGCTAAGTTCACCGATTTCATCAACTTTGCCGCCAACTTTCACCCTGGCTTTAACTTCATTTGGCCATTCCTGACACTTCCCTCCTCTTTCTTGATCACTCTTTCTCCATCTTTGGAGACAAACTGTTAACCAACATCTTTTATAAACCTACTGATTCCCACAGTTATCTCAACTAAACCTCTTCCCACTCAGCTTCCTGTAAAAGTGCCATTCCCTTTTTTCAGTTCCTTTGTCTTCACTGCATCTGTTCCTAGGATACGGTTTTCCTTTCCAGGATGTCAGAAATGTCATCCTTCTTCAAAAAACAGGGTTTTCCCCTCCTCCACCATAGATGATGCCCTCACCTGCATAATCCTCCATTTCCTGAACATCCAGGTTCACCCCATCTTCCTGCCACCTTAACAATGATAGAGTTCCTCTTGTCCTTAACTACCACCCCTAGAGCTTCCACATCCAACATGTCATCCTCCACAACTTCTGCCATCTCTAAAGGCATCCTACCACCAAACATATCTTTGTAGCCCCCTTCTCTCCGCTTTCTGCAGGGATCATTCCCTCTGTGATTCCCTTGTCCATTTGTCCCTCCCCTCTAATCTTTCCCCCAGTGCTTATCCCTGTAAGCTGCCAAACTGCTACATCTGCCCGTTTCTCTCCTCCCTTACCTCCTTTCAGGTGAGGCAACACTTCACCTGCGAGTAGTCCTTCTACCTGAAAAGTGGAACAGTAGGGAGTATCTGGCTTCACCTGTCTATTCAGAATCAGAGTCAGTTTTAATATCACTGGCATATGTCAGGAAATTTGTTGTCTTTGTGGCTGCAGTACAATGTAATACATAATAGAAAAAACCGAATTACTGTAAATATGTATATATATGAAATAGTTAAATAAGTAGTGCAAAAATAGAAATTAAAAGAAAGTAGTGTTCATGGGCACAATGTCCATTCAGAAATCGGATGGCAGAGTGGAAGAATCTGTTCCTGAATCATAGAGTGTGTGCCTTCAGGCTTCTGTACAACTCTCTGCAGCTTAGTTTGATCCTGTGCAGTAGCCCCCTCATACCAACTGGTGATGCAACCAGTTAGAATGCTCTCCAAGGTACATTTATAGATTGTGTCTGGTGCTCCCAATGAGGCCTCTTCTACAGTGGTGATACCCCATTGTAAATTGGGGGACAGCTTCATTGAGCATCTCCATTTCATCTGCCTAAAGTACAACTTCCCCAACATTTTGTTTCCATACCCAATCCTGTTCCAACATGCCGGTCCAAAGCCTCCTCTTATGCCAAGATGACACCACTCTCAGGGTGGAGGAGCGACACCTTATATTCCATCTGGTAGCCTCTGAACAGATGGCATAAATAGTAATTTCTTCTGCCATTTAAAGAAATTCCTTCACCCTCCCCTTTCCTTCTATTCTCCATTCTTATCTCTTCTTACCTGCCTATTCCCTCCCTCCTCATTTTTTTTCTATGGTCCACTCTCCTCTCCTATCAGATTTCTCTTCTTTATCTTTCCTACCTACCTGGCTTCATCTATCACCTTCTAGCTCGTCCTTCTTCCCCTCCCCCAACCTTTTTATTCTGGTGTCTTTCCCCTTCCTTTCCAGTCCTGAAGAAGGGTCTTGGCCTGAAATGTGGAACATTTATTCATTTCCATAGATGCTGCTTGATCTGCTGAGTTCCTTCCACATTCTGTATGAGTTTCCTGTTATAAGATGGACTCTTGACATCAAAATCTACCCAGTTATGACCTTGCACTTTATTGTCTCTTTGCACTGCACTTTCTCTGTAACTGTAATACTTCATTCTGCACTGTAATCTATCAAATGCTTAAATGATCATATTCCATTAATGGGGTAAATTGATTTATTATTGTCATGTGTATTGAGCTAAAGTGAAAATTTTGTCTTGCATATCTATTCATTATAACAGTATATTGAGATAGTACAAGTTAAAGCAATAACAGAGTGCAGATGTGATTGTAAACTGTTGATCAAGAAGTCAAGGATACAGTTGCAAAGTGAGGTGTTGATTCTAAGTTCTAGGAGTTTGGGGATGAGTTTATTTGGAATTATGCCTTTGAAGGTGGAGATGTAATTAATGAACAATAGCCTAATATCAGTGTCTCTTGTCCAGATGCTCCAGAGATGAGTGTAGAGACAGGGATATGGCATCAACTGTAGACCTATTTCGGCAGTAGGTGTTAAGTTCTAGCCATTGATATTTGTTTCTTTTTGAATTGCAGTTATCTTGACCAATGGTTTAAATTGCATTTATTTGAATATGAGGCCTAAAAGATGAGGTAGATGAATTTAGGAGGTGGACTGGTTTGGTGATTAGAAGTGGAGAGAGTAAACGATTTCAAGTTTCTGGATCTCAAGATCTGTGAGGATCTAACCTGGTTCCAACATATCGATGCAGCTATAAAGAAAGCAAGACAGCAGCTATACTTTATTAGGAGTTTGAGGAGATTTTGTTTGTCACCTAAAACACTCGAAAACCTCTACAGATGTACCACGGAGAGTATTCTGACAGGCAGCATCTCTGTCTGGTATTGGTGGGGGGGGGGGGGGTGTCACTACTGCACAGGATCGAAAGAAGCTACAGTAAGAAGCAAATAAAAATTATTATAATAATAGAATGGTTGATATCATTTACTTGGACTCTCACAAGAGGTTAATAATCAAATTACAGGAGGTAATGAATCAGGGTAAGGTGTATGAATGGGTGCAGAATTGGCTCAAAATCTGAAAATGAGTTATGGTGAGAGGATAATTTTCACACCTAGTTAATGTTAAAAATGAGGTTCCACAGGGATCAGTTTTGGGGCTGCTGCTGTTTCTAATTTACATTAATGATTTGAACCTGGTGGCCTGGTGCAAAGACAATAACCTACCCCTCAACATCAGCAAGACGAAGGAATTGGTTGTTGACTTCAGAAGGAGTAGCGGAAAGCACAACCCCATCTACATCGGTGGTGTGCAGGTGGAACAGGTTAAAAGCCTTAAGTTCCTCGGGGTGAATATCACAAATGACCTGACTTGGTCTATCCAAGCAGAGTCCATTGCCAAGAAGGCCTACCAGTGCCTTTACTTCCTGAGAAAGCTGAAGAAATTTGGCCTGTCCCCCCAAAACCCTAACTAATTTTTATAGATGCAGCATAGAAAGCATTCTTCTAGGGTGCATCACAACCTGGTATGGAAGTTGTCCTGTCCAAGACCGGGAGAAGCTGCAGAAGATCGTGAACATGTGATCACTTTACACTGCAATCTGTCGGAGCAGTGCTGCCAGGATAATCAAGGACACGACCCACCCAGCCAACACACTTTTTGTCCCTCTTCCCTCTGGGAGAAGGTTCAGGAGCTTGAAGATTCATACGGCCAGATTTGGGAACAGCTTCTTTCCAACTGTGATAACACTGCTGAATGGATTCTGACCCAGATCTGGGCCATATCTTCCAAATATCTGAACCTGTCTCTCGGTTTCTTATTGCACTACCTTACTTTCCCTTTTCTATTTTGTAATTATGATTGATAATTTAAATTTTTTTATTATATTTACTTCAATTTGTACTCCAGGGATTGCGAAGTGCAGAATCAAATATCGCTGTGATGATTGTACGCTCCAGTATCAATTGTTTGGTGACTATAATGTAAAGTAATCACATTACAATAAACTAGCAACGTTTGCCAGTGACACCAAATTAAGGGGAATGATATTCAGACAGCAGAATCATTGCAGATAGATCTAAATAAAAGCCAGATGGGGCAGATAAATGGCAAATGAAATTTAATGTAAGTAAATGTGAAATATTACATGTAGGAAGTAAAAATATTGGATAAAAATTTACAATGGGGTGTCTTGAGTTAGAGGTGCACTGTATGAGAAGGATTTGAGTGTCCTGGTAGACTCGTCACTATCGACATCTAGACAATGCACGAAAACAATTTGGAAGGCTAATAAGATGCTGGGCTATATAATGTGTTCAGTGGAGATCAAGTCTAAAGTTGTTCTCCTTAAGCTGTAAAATGTGCTTGTGAGGCCACACCTTGAATGCCATGTACAATTTTGGTCTTGATACTTTGTCAAGGATGTGAAGACGGTGGAGAGAGTTCAGAGAAGGGTGACTAGATTCACTCCGGGTTTGCAGGGTATGAGCTATGAAAAAAGATTGAAAGAATTAAATCTTTTTAGCCTAAATAGACATAAGATGAGAAGAGACATGATAGCAGTGTTCAAAATCATTAAGGGTATAAGTAAGGTGAATGCCAGCTGTTACTTTGAAATTAATCCATCAACAAGGACATGGGGCCATAGGTGGAGACTGGTTAAAAGGAGGCTTCAGAGTAATACCTAGAATCATTTCTTTTTGCAGTGAGTTGTGGACACATGGAACAAACTACCTAGTTGTGTGGTTGAGAGCAGTACCTTAGAGACTTTCAAATCTAAACTTGATAGTGTGGCGGCCCACACACGTGGGACTCGAACTGCCATCGGGAACCATGGGCAGACACACAGTAGCGCGTTTGGAACTACCTGCTCGGGGCGGACCTTCCGGGGATAGTCTGACATCACGTCCGCCCCGCTGGTCACAGGGGCCCATGGGAGGGGAGATATAAGCGCACGATTTTGAATCAGTAAAGGCATTCTGAGTTCAGCTCTCTCTGCCTCCGTGTGTTTCTTTAGTAGCGCGTTGCACATGACTACATTGGTGACCCTGACGTTCCAGATGGCATCTGGAGCCGGCGACTCCCTGACCAGTCAAGAGTTCGAGCAACTCACACAGCGCGGTCTCTCTGAAGCTCCTGATATTCTGGGCCACTTAGCCCCACGTTTGGTTCGAGCAGGCTGAGGCCCAGTTCAATATCAGAGACATTACAGCTGACGCCACGCGGTACTACGATGTGGTCAGCACGCTTGACCAGGAGACGGCAGGCTGGATCATCAACTTCCTACGCCAGCCACCAACGCAGGACAGGTACACTAAGCTTAAGGTGCTCCTGATCCGCAACTTCGGACTCTCCCACCGCGAATGGGCCATGCAGCTCCTACACATGGACGGCCTGGGCGACAGCACGCCAACCGAGTTCATGAATGACGTGCTGGCGCTCATGGATGGCCATAAGCCGTGCCTTTTATTTGAACAGTTGTTCCTCGAGCAAATGCCAGAGGACATTCGCCTCTTCCTCGCGAGTGAGGATTTCAGTGACACACGCAGGGTCGTGGCTAAAGTAGACGTCCTTTGGCAGAGAAAACAACATGGAGCAGCCTCCATTGGCTTAGCCACAATCGCGTGCCTCGAAGTCCAGGCCCTACAACTGAAGCCATCAAGACCCACGGCGGAAAAAGACGAAAGTTCGGAACAATGGTGCTTCTATCACCAAAGATGGGGTTCAGGGGTGCACCGCTACTGTCCACCATGTTCTTTTCTGGGAAACGTCAGGGCCAGCCGTCGCTAATGGCTACAACGGCTGGCCACCGAGACAGCCTCCTGTACCTCTGGGACCGACACTCCCCCCCCCCCCCCCCGAACATGGACACTCATAACACAGTCCCAGGCCCCAAACTCACTGCTGCAAATGGCACCAGTTTTCGGACGTACGGCCTGCGAACTGTCTCACTGCATTTTGGGTCCAGCCATTTCACTTGGACTTTCACGTTGGCAGTGGTGTCACAGCCACTACTAGGGGCAGATTTCCTACGAGCCAGCTGCCTCCTGGTCGACCTAAAAGGCCGGCTTTTGGTCCACAATTCCAGACTTTACAGCTCGGAGAAGCCAAGCTAGCGGCCCTCCACCTGGATTCCATGACTCTCTCGGGTAACGAATTCGCCAGGGTGTTGGCGGAATTCCCCTCTAGAGTCACCCCACAGTTCTCCACAGCCGACCCCAAGCATAGCGTGCAGCACCAGATCCCCACGCAAGGACCACCGCTGCATGCCCGAGCTTGCAGGCTCCCACCCGACAAGCTCCGCCTCGCCAAGGAGGAGTTCCATAAGATGGAAGAGGTGGGAATCATACACCGCTCAGACAGCCCGTGGGCATCCCCGCTGCACATGGTGCCCAAGTCCGCAGGAGGACAGAGGCCCTGCGGAGACTACAGAAGGCTCAACAATGCCACAACCACCAACAGATACCCGGTACCCTAAATCCAGGACTTCACGGCGAACCTGCACGGAGCGACCATCTTCTCGAAAATTGACGTGGTCAGTGGATACCATCAGAACCCAGTGCATCAAGACAGCCCTCATCACCTCGTTCGGCTTGTTCGAATTCCTGAAGATGCCTTTCGGTCTCAAAAATGCAGCCCAAACTTTCCAAAGGCTCATGGACTCGGTGGGATGCAGCATGGATTTCATTTTCATTTACTTGGACGATATCCTGGTGGCCAGCAGTTTGCACCAAGAGCACGTGGCACATTTGTGCCAGCTCTGCCAAAGCCTGAGCGACCACGTACTGGCAATCAATCTGGCGAAGTGCCAGTTCGGGCTGACGGAGATCGACTTCTTGGGCCACAGGGTCAACCAATGTAGCACAGTTCCCCTACTGGACAAGGTCCAGGCCATCTGCCAGTTCCCCAAGCCCAGCACGGTCAAGGGCCTGCAGGAGTTCGAAGGGATGGTCAATTTTTATCATCCGTTCGTGCTGGCGGCAGCATGAGACCCTTGTTCAGCCTGATGGCCGGCAAGGCCAAACAAGTGACATGGGACGCGGAGTCCACGGAGGCGTTCGAGCAGGCCAAGGAGGTGCTGGCAAAGGTGGCCCTCCTAGTACACCCAAGAGTCAATGTACCCACGGCACTCACAGTCGATGCTTCCAACATGGCAGTCAATGGAGTCCTGGAGCAGCTCGTTGAGGACCAGTGGCGACCACTCTCTTTCTTCAGCCGGTACTGTTGGCCACCAGAAGTGAAGTACAGCGATTTCGACAGAGAGTTGTTAGCGCTCTACCTGGCTGTCCTTGAGGGAAGGGAGTTCATTGTGTATATGGACCACAAGCCCCTCACTTTCACACTGGCCAAGGTGTCGGACCCACGGTCGGCTCGGCAGCAGAGGCACCTGTCCTTTATTTCAGAATTCACCACAGGCGTCTGCCACATCTCAGAGAAGAACAACGTTGTCGCCGGCACACTGTCTCACCCCTGCCTCCACTCAGTAGGCATATCGTCCCCAGGAATAGACTACGCAGCACTGGCGGAAGCACAACGGTCGGACACCAAGATCCTGGCTTACCACACCACTGTTTCGGGGCTCCAGTTGGAGGACGTCTCCATATACCTGTCAGTGGATCGACTGTTGTGCGATGTGTCAGTCTCCCAGGGTGCCAGGTATATCTTTACCATGGTAGAGAGGTTTACCAGATGGCCGGGAGCCATACTGCTTGCAGACACGTCCACTGAGTCCTGTGCCAGGATGCTCATTGCAAACTGGATCTCCAGGTTCGGCCTCCCAACGGACATCACCTCCAACAGAGGGGCGCAGTTCACTTCTGATTTGTGGACAACAGTGGCGCAGCTCCTGGGCACCCAGCTGCATCACACCACAGCGTACCGTCCCCAGTCCAATGGTTTGGTAGAGCGATTCCACTGGCATCTCAAGTCGGCCCTGCCCCAACTGGACAGATGAGCTTCCCTGGGTCCTACTAGGCATCCGCACAGCCCCCAAGGAGGACCTGGACACCTCCTCGGTGGAATTGGCCTACGGCAGTCCCAGGCAAGTTCCTACCAGAGGCCTGAGGTTCAAAAGAAACTCCAGCAGTGGGGCTAGCGAGGCTGCGGGACAAGGTAGGGACCTGGCATCGGTCCCGACCTCCAGGCATGGTCCCACGCCATCCTTCACCCCTAAAGTCCTCCGAGACTGTGAGTATGTTTTTATTCGAAGGGGCATGCACAGGTCACCTCTACAGCGGCCGTATGAAGGACCCTTCAAGGTGATCCGGCACAACGGAACCACATGTGTCATGGAAGTGGGTGGCCAGGAAGAGACTTTTACAGTGGACCGCCTCAAACTAGCGCACTTGGACATTGAGCACCCAGTGAGGGTACCTGCACCACGCCGGCAAGGCAGACCACCCAGGCAAGCCACACAGACTGCGTATCTGGGGGGGTGGTGTGGCGGCCAGCACATGCAGGACTCAAACCACCATCGGGAGCCACGGGCAGACACGTGGTAGCACGTTTGGAACTACCCACTCGGGGCAGCCTTCCTGGGACAGTCTGACGTCACATCTGCCCCACTGGTTACAGGGGCCCATGGGAGGGGAGATTTCAGCCCACGATTTTGAATCAGTAAAGGCATTCTGAGTTCAGCTCTCTCTGCCTCCGTGTGTTTCTTTAGTAGTGCATTGCGCGCGACTACAATAGATATTTCAACACACTATGTGAATAGGAAGTTGGCAAGCTTTGTTAGGCCAAATGGCCTGTTCTTTAAAAACTTTCTAACATTCTAATTAGAGGAGCAGACATGTAATAAGATTGCAGATTGCTGTAAGGATAAGAGGGTAGTATTAGTGGGAGATTTTAACTTCCCTAATATGACTGAGTCACCTGCTGTGCAAACAGCAAACAGGGTGGAAGTTGTTAAATACGTCCAAACAAAAAGCTTCTTTAATAAATATGTATATAGAAAGCCTTACGGGAGAGGGTGCTTCGCTAGTCCTCTTAGGGAATGAGGTAGATCAAATGACTGAAGTGTCAGAATGGAAGCACTTTGGGACCAGTACTATAATTGTGCTAGATTCTAAATAGTTATAGAGAAAAATAGGTTCCAAGGTTGTCAAGCTGAGTAGTGGTAGTCGGGCTCCCACTACCGAAAAGTGCTTTTCACGGCACACACCTCAAATAACCTCTGACAACTAAGTCCAACTCCTGGCCTTCTCGTGTGGCTTAGCTTCTAAGCCCGGTGGAACTGTTTCGACTGACAGGAGAAGGGGCGAAAGTGGGTCCTGGCACCTTAAAACCAGTGCTTCGGGTAGATGGAACTCACCAGCCTGGGAAGGCAGTCCATCTAAGAGAGGGAAACTCTGATTTCAAATCTCCACCGCCTTGCGTCCACACCCACTCATGGGAAAGGCTTTGGGAGTAAACCCTGAGGACAAATCTGGAGCTGAGTCCCTAAGGCAGTCTGACGTTGTCTTCAACCTCATTCTTGCAACTCCTGCAATGACACTGGTGCCAAGCTGTATCGGCCCTTGCCCTTACCTTGAACAACATCAGTGGCGTGGAGAGGGGAGACTAGCAGCATGGGCAACTGCCAGTCTTCCATAAAGGATGCCACACAGAGAAAAATAGGACTGGTCCACAAGTTAGTACCCTAAACTGATGCATGAAAAATTTTGGAGATGTTTGGCAGGAACATGTAGCGGTCAATTGGCTGAGGCTGTTTGTAGATAAAGGGATATCTGGCAAGTGGAACTCAACAGGCCAGGCAGCATCTATAGAAAAAAGTACAGTCGACATTTCGGGCTTTCCAGCATTTGCAGATTTTCTCTTATATCTGGCAAGCAAGAGGTTTTTAAAAATGTGATATAAAGCGTTCATGTTCAGCATGTTCCTGTTAGGTTGAAGGGCAAAGGCTGATAAATTTAGAGAATCCAAGAAGACAAGAGATTTTGACAGTGTGGTCAGGTAAAAGAGGGTGCAGAGCTCAGCTTAGTGCAGTCAGGATCAAATGAATCCCTTGATAAGTACAGGCAGTATAGTATTTGGCAGGTAAGCTAAAGGAAAATTCTAAGATTTCACAGCTGCTGTACATTCAGGGTAAAATAAATTTCACAACACACGCCGGTGTTAATAAACCTGATTCTGAGAAAAATGGTGGCTGTGAAAACAATAGGTAATTTTAAAGATCAACACAGCTACAGGAGATGGTTGAGATTTTTTAATGAATATTTCTCATCAGTTTTTAATATGGAGCAGATCAAAAAGGCAAAGGAAATGAGGAAAATGGGGTGTGACATCATGGAACATATGAATTACCAAAGAGGAAGTTTTGGCAGTCTTAGAGCCCATTAAAGTGTATAAATCCCCAGGGTCCAACCAAGTACATCTTTGGATCTTGTGGATCCTAAGGTAGAAATTAGGGAGGCCCTTGCATATATGTTTGTATCATCTTTAGCCACAGATGAAGTTCTGGAAGACTAGTGGGAAACTAATGCTTTATTGTTACTTAAGATGGGCCACAAAGCAAAGCCAAGAAACAGTAAGTCAGTGAGCCTGCACAAGTGGTGGGCAAGTTACTGGAGGGGATTCTGAAGGACAGGATTTACCAACAATTGGATAGACAAAACCTGATTAGGGATTGTCAGCAAAGCTCTGCCCATGGGAAATCTTGTCTCTTGAATCTGTTATTTTTTAAAGAGGTAGCTGAGGAGTGATGAAGACTGGGCAGTGAATGTTATCTTTATAGTCTTGAACAAGAACTTTGACAAGGTCCTATGAGTAGTCTAGTTTGAAATGTTAGTTTGCATGGAATCTATGGAGAGCTAGCTAATTCGATACACAATTTGCTCGATGGTATGTCACAGAGGGTAATAGTGTTATGTTGTGTATTGGACTGGAGACCTGTGATTGGTGGTGTGACACAGGGATCAGTGTTAGGCTCATTGTTGTTCATCATTTATATAAACAATTGGATCAAAATATACAATGGTTAATTGGTAAATTTGCAGGTGATACTGAAGTAGGTGATTTCATAGACAGTGGTCGTACCTCTGGCACAGAGTCTGGCCCTGAGGCTCAGAAGGGTAGGAAAAGGAAGAGGAAGGCAGTAGTGATAAGGGACTCTACAGTTAGGGGGTCAGACAAGCAATTCTGTGGATGCAGGAAAGAAACTCGGATGGTAGTTTGCCTCCCAAGTGCCACGGTCTGAGATGTTTCAGATCGTGTCCAAGATATCCTGCAGTGGGAGAGAGAACAGCCAGAGGTCATGGTACATATTAGTACCAATGACATAGGTAGGAAAAGAGAAGAGGTCCTGAAAAAAAGACTACAGGGAGTTAGGAAGGAAGTTGAGAAGCAGGACCGCAAAGGTAGTAATCTCAGGATTACTGCCTGTGCCACGCGACAATGAGAATAGAAATAGAATGAGGTGGAGGATAAATGTGTGGCTGAGGGATTGGAGCAGGGGTCAGGGATTCAGACTTCTGGATCATTGGGACCTCTTTTTGGGCAGGTGTGACCTGTACAAAAAGTACAGGTTGTACTTGAATCCCAGGGGGATCAATATCCTGACGGGGAGCTTTGCTAAGGTTACTGGGGAGAGTTTAAACTAGAATTGTTGGAGGTTGGGAACTGTACTGAAGAGACTGGGGAAGAGGAGGTTGGCTCACAAATAGAGAAAGCTTGTAGACAGTGCAAGAGGAAGGATAGGCAGGTGATAGAGAAGGGATGCGCTCAGACCGAAGGTTTGAGATGCATCTATTTTATCGCAAGGAGTGTTGTGAACAAAGCGGATGAGCTTAGAATGTGGATCAGTACTTGGAGATATGATGTGCTGGCCATTAAAGAGACTTGGATGGCTCAGGGACAGGAATGGTTACTTCAAGTGCCGGGGTTTAGATGTTTCAGAAGGGACAGGGAGGGAGGCAAAAGAAGTGGGGGCGTGGCACCATTGATCAGAGATAGTGTCACGGCTGCAGAAAAGGTGGACGTCACGGAAGGATTGTCTATGGAGTCTCTGTGGGTGGAGGTTAGGAATACAAAGGGGTCAATAACTTTATTGGATGTTTTTTATAGGCCGCCCAATAGTAACAGGGATACCAAGGGGCAGATAGGGAAATAGATCCTGGAAAGCTGTAATAATAACAGAGTTGTCGTGATGGGAGATTTTAATTTCCCAAATATCAATTGGCATCTCCCTAGAGCAAGGGGTTTAGATGGGGTGGAGTTTGTTAGGTGTGTTCAGGAAAGTTTCTTGACACAATATGTAGATAAGCCTACAAGAGAAGAGACTGTAATTAATTTGGTTCTGGGAAATGAACCTGGTCAGGTGTCTGATCTCTCAGTGGGAGAGCATTTTGGAGATAGTGATCATAGTTCTATCTCCTTTACAATAGCAATGGAGTGAGATAGGAACAGACAAGTTAGAAAAGCATTTAATTGGAGTAAGGGGAATTATGAGGTTATCAGGCAGAAAATTGGAAGCTTAAATTGGAAACAGATGTTCTCAGGGAAAAGTACAGAATAAATGTGGCAAATGTTCAGGGGATATTTGTGTGGAGTTCTGCATAAATACGTCCAATGAGACAGGTAAGTTATGGTAGGGTACAGGAACCGTGGTGTACAAAGGCTGTAATAACTCCAGTCAAGAAGAAAAGAAAAGCTTACAATAGGTTCAGAGAGCTAGGTAATGTCAGAGATCTAGAAGATTATAAGGCTAAAAGGAAGGAGCTTAAGAAGGAAATTAGGAGAGACAGAAGGTGCCATGAGAAGGCCTTGGTGGGCAGGATTAAGGAAAACCTCAAGGCATTCTACAGGTATGTGCAGAGCAAGAGGATAAGACGTGAAAGAATAGGACCTATCAAGTGTGACAGTGGGAAAGTGTGTATGGAACTGGAGGAAATAGCAGAGGTACTTAATGAATACTTTACTTCAGTATTCAGTATGGAAAAGGATCTTGGTGATTTTGGTGATGATTTGCAACAAACTGAAAAGCTTGAGCATGTAGATATAAAGAAAGAGGATGTGCCGGAGCTTTTGGAAAACATCAAGTTGGATAAGTCACTGGGACTGGACGAGATGTACCCCAGGCTACTGTGGGAGGCATGGGAGGAGATTGCTGAGCCTCTAGCAATGATCTTTGTGTCATTAATGGGGACAGGAGAAATTCCAGAGAATTGGAGGGTTCCGAATATTGTTCCTTTATTCAAGAAAGGGAGTAGGGATAGCCCAGGAAATTATAGACCAGTGATTTTTACCTCAATGGTTGGTAAGTTGATGGAGAAGATCCTGAGAGGCAGGATTTATGAACATTTGGAGAAGTATAATATGATTAGGAACAGTCAGCATGGCTTTGTCAAGGGCATGTCATGCCTTATGAGCCTGATTGAATTTTTTGAGGATGTGACTAACACATTGATGATGGAAGAGCAGTAGATGTACTGTATTTGGATTTCAGCAAAGCATTTGATAAGGTACCCCATGCAAAGCTTATTGAGAAAGTAAGGAGGCATGATATCCAAGGGGACATTGCTTTGTGGATCCAGAACTGGCTTGCCCACAGAAAGCAAAGAGTGATTGTGGATGGGTCATAATCTGCTTGGAGGTTGGTCACTAGTGGAGTGCCTCAGGGATGTGTTCTGGGACCTTTACTACTCGTTATTTTTATAAATGACCTGGATGAGGAAGTGGAGGGATGGGTTAGTAAGTTTGCTGATGACACAAAGGTTGGAGGTGTTGTGGACAGTGTGGGGGGCTGTCAGAGGTTACAGCAGGACATTGATAGGATGCAAAATTGGACTGAGAAGTGGCATATGGAGTTCAACCCAGATAAGTGTTAAGTGGTTCATTTTGGTAGGTCAAATATGATGGCAGAATATAGTATTAATGGTAAAAATCTTGGCAGAGAGATCTTGGGGTCCAAGTCCATAGGATGCTCAAAGCAGCTGTGCAGGTTGACTCTGTGGTTAAGAAGGCATACGGTGTATTGGCCTTCATTAATTGTGGAACTGAATTTAGGAGCTGAGAGGTAATGTTTCAGCTATATGGGACCCTGGTCAGACCCCACTTGGAGTACTGTGCTCAGTTCCGGTCACCTCACTACAGGAAGGATGTGGAAGCTATAGAAAGGTGTAGAGGAGACTTGTAAGGATGTTGCCTGGATTGGGGAGCAAGCCTTATGAGAATAGCTTGAGTGAACTCAGCTTTTTCTCCTTGGAGTGACGGAGGATGAGAGGTGACCTGATAGAGGTGTATAAGATGATGAGAGGCATTGATCATGTGGATAGTCAGAGGCTTTTTCCCAGGGCTTAAACAGTTGCCACAAGAGGACACAGGTTTAAGGTGCTGGGGAGTAGGTACAGAGGAGATGTCAGGGATAAGTTTTTTACTCAGAGAATGGTCAGTGTGTGGAATGGGATGCCGGCAACGGTGGTGGAGGTGGATACGACAGGGTCTTTTAAGAGACTTTTGGATAGGTACATGGAGCTTAGGAAAATAGAGGGCTATAGATAAGCCTAGTAATTTCTAAGGTAGGGAGATGTTCGGCACAACTTTGTGGACTGAAGGGCCTGTATTGTGCTGTAGGTTTTCTGTTTCTATGTTTCTAATGTTATCAAAAATTACAGAGGGATCTTGATCAGCTAGGTAAGTGGACTGAGGAATGGCAAATAGCATTGTATTCAGAGATTTGTGAGGTGTTGTATTTTAGGAAGTCCAGCCAGAGCAGGACATTCACAGTAAATGGTAAGGCCCAGGGGAATATTGTAAAACACAGGGACCAAAGAAAGTGGCAGCATAGGTAAACAAGATGGTAAAGAAGACCTTTGGCATGCTGGCCTACATCAGTTAGGGCAATGAGTATAAGAGTTGGGACATTATGTTGTAATTGTACAATACATTCGTGAGACTGTACCTGTGTTAATGTGTACAACTTTGGTTACCATGTTATAGGAAGGACATCATTAAGCTGGAAAGAGTGCATTGAAGATATTATCATATATGCAGCAATCATAAAAATTATAAATTATGCTTGATTTGTACAAGAAAACACAATTAGAACAAAAAAAAAGTCAATTTCAGTGCAAGATGGTCCAAGTGATTATAGTATTTCTCTAGTGATTAGGGTGTTGCCCGATTGTTTCAAGACTGGATATTGAAGGAAAAAAACTCTTCTTGAACCTGGTGGGGTGGGACTTGAGGCTTCTGCACTTCCTGCCTGATGATGTCTACCGAAAAATAACATGGCCTTAATGCTAGAAATCTTTAATGATAAATGTTGTCTTAAGATAGCATCTCTCCTGTAGATACTGTCTACGATTGCGAGGGATGTGTTGGGAAGAGTCCACTATTCTCTGCAGCTTCTTTGCATTCCTACTAATTTGAATTACCATACCAGACAATGAGGCAATCAACGGAATACTTACAACAGTACATCTATATCAGTTAGAGTGTTCAATGTCAAGTTGAACCTCCTTGAACTTCTATGAAAGTACAGATGATCGTGTGCTTTCTTTATAATTGTATCTATATGCTGTGCCCAGAACAGGTCAGACCTTAATGAAAATGCTAAGTCAACCTGCAATATTTGTTTAGTAAGAGACGAAGTTAATATTTCAGATCAATAACTTTACATAAAAATCTTTGAATTTTATTCAATTCCATTTAAAGTACCTGTAGAATTTTTCCTTAGGAGAATGGGTTAAATTTGACAATTTATGTGATGTAATTTTTAAAATACAATAATTAATTTCAGGAATCAGGGCTTAAAGGCTGTGCTTAATGAACTTCACCTATGAACATAAAGTTTCTTTCTACAGATGTTCTCTGATTTTAATAATAATAATCTGTTTATTTGTTCAACATTTGGGTAACTGTTATATATGTTACTTCATGCCGCACGATCTCAGCATCTCTCACCTGCAAAATTCTAACAGTTCTAAACATATTAGATACAGGAAGAATACTCCCAATCCAGGACCAGGATAAGACTGAGAGGAAGAAGTTACTCCTTAGAGAGGGGGGAATCTGTGGAATTCTCAACCATAGAATGCAGTTATGACCAAATTATTAAATATACTCAAGAAATAGTTGGATATATTTTGAAGAGCTTGAAGAATCAAGTGATTGGCATAGAAGCTGGAGTATCTACCAACCTCCCCCTTCCTTCTCAGTCTTGAAGAAGGTTCTGGGCCCGAAACATTGACTGTTTATTCATTTCCTTAGGTGTTGCCTGACTTACTGAGTTCCTGCAGCACTTTGTGCGTGTTGCTTTGGATTTCCAACATCTGCAGATTTTCACATGTTTATATTTGGATGAACAGAAGCAATCATATTGAATAACAGAGCAGGCTCAAAGTGCCAAAAAGGACTACTCATGCTCCAGTTTTTCTAATTTTTTTACATGTAAACCAGAAGATTAGCAAACTAACAGAAACACTTATTTGATATTACATAAATAAATGGACAGTATTCAGTATAATCATTATGTTTGTATTATTTATGATTTTTATTATTCTCAAAATGTCAAAATTAACACTCTTCTTTTCAGCTTCTTAATGTTCGTATGATTGATCTTTGGGACAATCATATACCGCTTATATGACAGTGGTAGTAAGAAGGCAGGTCTAGTTTAATAAATCTCAGACAAAGGTGTAAAATGAGACAGAGGTAATCTAAAATCCTTTTTTTAAGATTTATAACAACAAAGAACATTAGACATTTGTAGCACATAAAATTACCTTAGGGTAATAGCTCTTCACATATTGCTGGTTACAAAGTATGTCTCACCTAGTCTATTTTGTAATTATGGAATTAAGTGTCAGCCAGCCATCAAAAAAAGCTTCTTTGCAAATTAACATGACAGACTATTTTCAACACCCATTAATTTGCAAAACTTATTTCTTGAAAGGAATCAAACTTTGGATGGATAGTAGTACATTTGGCCCAAAGCCATAATTAGATTCTGTAGCTTGCAGAGATCAATATAAAGCATGTGAATACTACAATGATCAAGGAAGAATCACACTTAAGACAAGAGTACCTTATGATAATGAACATCAAATAACATATATTAGGGTAGAGACTGTTTGGCTAGTGCCAATGTGATTTCTCAATTTAAAGCAAAAATTCATGAAGTTCCGTTTGGAAGAATGCGCTTACTGAATATGGATAGTTTTGACAAATAAACTCTTCTATGGCTTCCAGCTGGGTACAGGTATTGATTTTAACCTATGTTTTAATAACAAACTCTGCTGTCTTCATCAGGGATGATGGCAGAACTTGCCATTGAAACGTTGATTAAAATCGTTACCCGTACCCTGCTAGAAGCCCAAGAAGAGTTTATCCGTCATATATGCTGGGAAAACCCTAGATCCTTTTTAATGGATAGTTTTATTTGCTCATAATAGTCTTAGAGACTGGGGAACATTAATATTATTTTGTTCTTTACAAAAATGTTAAATGTTAAAGTTCCCAGACAATACACAGGCAGATCTCTTGTTTCTCAAAATTGCAGTCTGCCTGCCCCTGGGTCACTGTCTTTTGTCCATTCTGCATCTTCCACCAGGAACCCAACTCTCAGCACTCTAGTATGACTGAGTGTAAGATTGGGGCTGTCTCAATGCATTGGACATATACAAATGTAATTATACTCGTAAACCTGTTAAGGTAATTAAATATTGCTAAAATTACGTTTTTTACATTTAATACCATCAAAACACTGAAAATACTTTAATCATAATAAAAAAATCTGCTTACCTGATCATGGCAGTTGAATCTTCCCATTTATAGAGATTGTTTTGCTTACTTTGGTTTTAGACTGACATAGGATCAGCAGGCAGACTTCCCAACATGAATTCAGGGAAGCCTGTAGAAGCTTGTGCTGACTCACTGGACTTGTTTTGAAGTTTACCTGTACCTTGATGTTTACCTGAAGTTTACCAGGGGCAGCCTTACTTGATGGAGACAGGGCATAATTTGTAGTTGCCAGATTGAACACATACCAGCAATGGAATATGGGAATATGTTGGCATCCTCATTGTCCTCCTTTTAGCATTCACATTGATATTAAACCCCAACTTAAATGTGATTTATCAACACAGGCATTTGATATTTTTAAGGAGAATTTGAAGTACGTAGATAAAATAATTGCTATTTAAAATCATCACTTGATATTCTTATTTGTCATTAGAGTTACTGGAGTTATTCAGCACTTATAATGATGTATTATCAGTTGTAAGGGATAATAACTGATTCATATTCATGAATTGAAGATTTATAATTGTATTTGTGACTCATTATATGTAATTTTTGAGCACTTTTTCCCATGTTTCCAATCATTGATTTTAATTAAGATCTGATCATTGAATTTTGAAGAGAATTGAAGTTGTTTTTCTTTAGTTTAATGATGATGTGGCATTTATTGATCATACAATTGTATAATGTGGAAGGAGACCATTTGACGAGTTAAGCTGACCAACTCTTTCAAAGATTAATCAAATTAGGCTTGCTTGTTTTTACTTTTCATATTTTCTTTAGTTAATCTTTCACTCAATTTTAGATTATTGGTAGTCTTTGGTTCAGGAGTTTTCATTCCTTGGTCTTTTATTTCCTCTCATTCACCTTCTAGGTCTGTGGGCATCATTTTACACTGAAACAGGGATTTGATTTTCTTTCAATACGATATAGTATATTTGAACCTCATAACACTATATTGAGGAAACTGGTTTGTAGAGTACTTACATTCAGTCTACAAATGTGACGTGAATCTCCTCTTGCCTATCACTTTAATTCCCCACTCTGTACCTATTTTAAACCATCTGCAGTCAATCTCCATCATTGTTTCAATGAAGCTTAGCTTAAGCTTGAGGAACAAGAATTTATCTTTCAACATGGCACATAAGAAACTACAAAACTCCACATTACATCCTATGTTTTTTTTTGAAGACCCAATTTTGTTTCTCACCTCCCAGGAAGTATTTCACAGTCATCTATGTATTAGTAAGGAAGGAATATGAAAAGAAAAAGTACAGATATTTGAAAACACTGCAATGAACAGATTTTCCAATCAGCAAAGTCATTACTGTTAATTAACCTTGAGATTAATTTCCTTGCAGAGATTTGCAGGAATATAAAGAAATACAACAGAATTTATGAAAAACAAAGACTGACATACAGCCAATGTCCAAAAAAATCAAATTGTGCAAATAAAGATATAGTACTAAGATATGAGTTGTAAGGAGTCCTTGAAATTAGGTCAGTAGGTTGGAGAATCAGTTCAGAGTTGTGGTGATTGAAGTTAGCTATGCCACTTCGGGAGACTGATGATTGTAGATTAAACTGTTCTTTAAACTGGTGGTGTGGGACCTAAGGCCTCTGTACCTCCTGCCTGATGGTAATAGCAAGGATATGGCATAGATTGGTCAGTTTTCCAATGACGTTTCTTTGTACTGGCTTGTAAGGACCACTGCAGTATATATGATTTTTAATGTCTGAATTGGATTATGACACTTACTTGAAGAATTATGATTGCTGGATACTAGGATGTTTTCTAGTAGCTATATTTAGTAACTTTCTAGTAGCTATAAAATATGAAATTCTATTCACATTTATTCCATTTTAGCTTTTTTTAAATAAAAGGAGCCAACACATGCATGCCCCTTGCTAAGAAGCCCTCAGAGAGAGAGAGTGTTATGGCTAGCTTTGTGTTGTAATGGAACTATTCAGGGAATTTTATTTTGATAAAGCACTCTCTCTGGTATCACAATCAATTTCTCTATTTGTTTCTTCATCTCAAGATGTTTAATCACCTTTAGCCTAATTTCAAATGTTTTTTAAATTTTTTTCTTCAGAAGTAGGTAAATTATGGAAGGAGAAAATAATAATGTTTCTTATAATCCAATTTTAGAATAAAATTGCAAATACATTAGAAATTATGGGTGATTAGTATTTAGGAGTCTGTCGCAACAAGCACTACTGGGACAAGACGAGAACCAATTACACCATACAACATTAGAATCCAACAGTAGGTTGATATAGAACATCACTCATCATCTAAAGGGGATCTTCATTATTTATTTATATATTTAGAGATACAACACTGAACAGGCCCTTCCAGCCTACCGAGCAACCTATCAGTTTAATCCTATCCAAATTACAGAACAATTTACAATGACCAATTAACCATACAAGTATGTCTTTATTGGTTAATTGGTAATTGTAAATTGTCCTGTGATTAGATTAGGGTTAAACCATAATTTCAAAGTGTTTATGGAGTTTTTAAAGTTTATGGTCACTTAGTCTTTATTATGGGTTACTTTCATATCTAAACATTTTAAAACTGCAGCTTAAAATTGTGTCAAAATCAATGGATTATCTTGGCAATGGAGTACTGTTTATTTTATTCTTCAGTCAACAAGAAAACAAAATTGCGTGCACAAGTCCGTGAAATTATTCTCGATCAATGTTAAGAATTAGTTTCTCAGAGGTATTTCTAATACTGCACAAAATAACAGGAATGTTTTCAAAAAGCAAAGCTACTGTAAAAAATAAACCTACAACCCTTTTTGTCCCATCTATTTCTTGTGCATGAGGACCAAGTGCTGCTGATTGTTTTTGTTCAAGGCCCTAGAAAGGACATCATGAGGGAGAAATGGTTCACAAAATGGAAGGCTGCCCATGATTCAATGACTCATTGTAACAATGGAGCTTTACAGCAAGGTAGGCATCTGCATTTGGTCCCATAAGTCAGAACAACTGTTATGGATACATTGAAGGTGAAGTAGCAGAAAGCTACTCTTGGAGGGCTCTAGTATGGTTAGTCATTTCCTCATGGGCCCATGAAGAAATACCAGAAGATTCCAGTCTGTAGTAAGGCAAATTGCTAATTGCAGCCAGCTCATTAGTTTACAGAATGGGACTGATGATGAGTCAATAGAAGGCCCACTGACCCTGGCACTGAAGTTCACAGTGTTCTGGCCTCCTGGCCCTGAGTTGAATGATCAATTTCTGAGCAGCTTTTTGGGGGAGAGAATAAGGGCACTTTTCAGTTGTTCATTCCACTACTCTGAGTCTAAAGCTGTCAATAGTACCTTGTGAAAAATAACTAATTATCAGAACCAGTTCCAGGTTAATTTTCAATAAATATAGAAATGCATAAACAGCCGATGTCAGGTTGGAAGCTGTCCAGACATACTGTATTATAAGGTGTTGCTCCTCCCACCATGTGGCCTTATATTGGTATAAGAGGAGGCCATGGACCGACATGTCAGAACAGGAATGGGAATCAGAATTAAAATGTTTGGCCACCAGAAAGTTCCACTTTTTGGCGGATGGAGTGGAGGAGCTCAACGAACTTGTCCCCCGATTTACAACTGGTCTCACCAATGTAGAGCAGGCCATATCAGGGTAACTGGACACAATAGATGATCCCAGCAAATTTGCAGGAGAAGTGTTCTCATCCCCCCCACCTTTTTATTCTCCCATCTTCCAATTCCTTTCCAGTCCTGAAGAAGGGTATCGGCCTAAAATGACTGCTTATCCATTTCCATAGATGCTACCTGACTTACTGAGTCCTTTCAGCATTTTATGTGTGTTGCTTTCGATTTCTAGTATCTGGAGACTTTCTTGTGTTTATAATTTTCAATATGCAGGCGTTTGAAATGGAACGCTTTTTCAAAAATCACGATATATAGACTCATAGACACAAGCTCCAGTAAATGCATTACCTCACTAGGTTAAGAGGTTTATTGTTGTATGCAAGCTTAAGCAGCACAACTGAAGAAGTACTTCATTACCAAGAAGTGTTGCTTCTAAAGATGACATCAATTCAATCTATTCAGTAGCCTTCAATTTTCTGAAGTTCCTGGATGATTTATTACTTATGCAGTCAGCAGCTGATGAAATCACTAACTTTGACAAGTCCATCATTTTCAGCTCTGTGGATCACAGGAAAAAGATATAGTAAAAATAAGAACAATATGGCAGTACACATTACTCCATAATTCCCTTTTCAACATGCATTGTGAGTGCAAGTTTTCATTATTTCTTCAATATGTTTGCTTAAACCAGGGAGTCCTGACCTGGGGTCCACAGATCCCTTGGTTAATGGTAAGGGCCCATGGCATGAAATAGGTTGGGAACACTTGCCTTAAGGAGTTTAACTTTGATAAGACATCAAATGTTAAGTGTGATGATTCTTAAAAATAATATAAAATTACAGTTATTTATGTATAAAGAGTGAATAGTTCAAATAATGGAGTGCCAGTAAACTGAGACTGAAAATGAAAAGAATAGTAACACTTTATTTTCAAGGAGAAATGCAATATCAAGTTCATGCCTAAGTAGTTATAATGGGAAAATGTCACAACAATAAGAACTCAATCTTTCATTGTACTAGAAGACATAAGCTTTAGTTTTACCCAAAGAAACAGATGGGTTGATAGTGCAATGTGAACGTAATCAAAGGCCCATACTGTGCTGTACTGTTCTAAATTTAATAATCTTACTGACAAGCCAACCTTCCTCAGTAGAGAGAATGGTCGAAAGTTAGCCAAAAAAGTGAAAAGAGCTAAAAATAGGTTTTCAAACATTATAATAAGAACAAAAGCGTGATATTTAAGGTATTTTACTCTTTGAATCTGTGCAGGTACCTCAAGACACATGAAGTTTGGAAAAACTGTTAGTGTTCTTACATCAGTACTTATCAGCTATGAGGAGCAGTTGATATTTTCTGATTAGACCATAAGACATAGGAACAGAATAGGCCATCTGGTCCATCGAGTATGCTACACCATTCAATCATACCTGATCCTTTTTTTTTATATCTCCTCCTGAAACCCATTTTCTGGCTTTCTCCCTGCAACCTTTGATGCCATGTCCAATCAAGAACCTATCACTCTCTGCCTTAAATACACCCAATGACCTGGCCTCCATAGCTGCATATGGCAACAAATTCCACAAATTCACCACCCTTTGGCTAAAGAAGTTTCTGCGCATCTCTGTTTTGAAAGGGCACTCCTCTATCCTGAGGCTGTGCCCTCTTGTCCTAGACTCTGACACCATGAGAAACATCCTTTCCACATTTACTTTGTCTAGGCTTTTCAACATTGGAAAGGTTTCAATGAGATCCCACCTTATCCTTCATTAATTCATCCCTTCAGCCAATATCCAAACCCAACTGCCTTTGAACAATTAATTTATCCTGCATTAAAATAATAAGACTTCTACTCTAGGTTAGGGATTGGAAATCTTTCAGCAATTCCATTACAGAGTTTTCAGGCTCCCAAACTATCTAAGCTGCCTCCTCTAGATGCTCCCCAGTCAACAAGAAACCACATCTATTACTCAAGCTGTTTTTGTGCATCAATAGTACTTTTAGAGATTTCTTTTGAACCAAGCAATGTGTATCTGGCTGAAGTTATAGCATTAAACACTCATTTCTTAAAAGCATCCAGCTAAAAATTGTAGTTTGACAGGTAAAGATTTGACTCACTGAGAGCACCTTTGTACATTTAGTAATGCATCACTTTCATTTGGAACTTCTGTCATTTTCATGATATGATGACAGAAAATGCTGGCAGCTCTACTGTCAAAATTAAAACCAATAAGCTTGTAGGTAATTTTAACAAAACCCATCTTGTGGGTATAGATGAGTTTGAATTGAATGTTCATTTCAATGTGAGATGACTGTCTAATCTATTTTCATCTTCTTGCTGGAGGGTTATTTTAAAAACAACCCTCTAATTATTTTTTGTTAGTCTGGTAGAAAGACCTTTACGAATGATGTTAAAAATAGCTGGGCAACAAAACAAACATAAAATGCTGGAGGAACTCAGCAAGTGAGGCAACATTTATGGAGGGGAATAAGATGTTTCCCCTTCCTTCCAAAACTATCTTATTGGGGCTTCTGCTCCCTTACTTTCCAGTCCTGATGAAGGGTCTCGCATTGATGTTGCATTACTTGCCAGGTTCCTTCAGCATTTTGTATGGGGCAGCGCAGTAGCATTATGGTTAGCGTAATGCTTTCCAGCACCAGTAACCCATGTTGAATTCCACCGACTGTCTGCAAGGAGTTTGTCTGTTCTTCCCACAGCTGCATGGATTTCCATTCTGTGCTCTTGTTTCCTCCCACTTTCCAAAGGCATACAGGTTGGTAGGTTAATTATGTGGACATGACCAGGGCACTCGAATGGTATGTTGCCTCCCAGGTGCCAGGGTCAGAGACATCTTGGATCGTGCCCGCAACATTTTGGAGAGAGAGAGCAGCCAGATGTCTTGTAAATATTGGTACCAATAACATAGGAAGGAAAAACAATGAGGTCCTAAAGAAAGAATTTAGAAAACTAGGCAGGAAGCTGAGAAGCAGGACCTCCAGTGTAGTAATTTCTGGATTGCTACCTATGCCACACACCAGCGAGGGTAGAAACAAATTCAAATGTGACTGAGAAGCTGGTGCAGGGGGGCAGGGCTTCAGGTTCATGGATCATTGGGATCTCTTCTGGAAGAGGTATGACCTGTTCAGAAGTGTTGGGTTGCACCTGAACCAAAGGGAAACCATTATTCTCACAGGCAGGTTTGTTAGCTGTTCGGGAGAGTTTAAAGTAATTTGTCAGGGGGTTGGGAACCAGAGAGAAGGGACTCAGGATAGAACAGATGGTAAAAAGTTAAACTAGCATGCAGTTAGACCGTCAAGAAGGCTAGGCAGATGATAGGGTATAATTGTAGCCAGCAGGGTGAGTATCAGTGCATTAGAGATGCAGAATCAAAAATAGTTGGGACTTGTTTTACGCTATTGAAACCAAACCTTTGTTTAATTGCAAACACAAAATGCTGCAAATGAATCAAATTCAAAGCATCACACACGAAATGTTGAAGGAACTCAGCAGGTCAGACAGCATCCATCAGGTTGGAGGCGACCCTGACAGAACATAAGCTGTTGCTCCTCCGCCCTGAAGGTAGCCTCATCGTGGCACAAGAGGTGACCATGGACCAATATGTCAGAACGGGAATAGGAATTGGAATTAAAATGGGGAGTCACCCTGAAGTTCTGTTGTAGTCAGATGGAGCGGAGATGCTCAACAAAGATGTCAAGCAATTTACGCTGGGTCTCACCAAAGTAGAGGAGGCCACATCAGGAGCACCATATGCAATAGAAGACCTCAGCAGTTTTGTAGGTAAAGTGTCACCTCATCTGGAAGGACTGTTTGGGGCCCTGAATGGAAGTGAGGGAGTAGGTGAATGGGAGGGAGATTCGTGGGGAGGGACGAAAGGACAAGTAAGTCACAGAGGGAGTGATCCCTGTAGAAAATGGAGAGTGGGTGGGAGATAAAGATGTGCTTACAGGGATGATCTTTTTGGAGATGGTGAAAGTTGCGGAGAATGATATGTTGGATGCAGAGCCTCACGGGGTGGTAGGTAAGGATGAGAAACTATCTGTGTTAAGATGGCAGGAAGATGGGTTGAGCACAGATGTCAGGGAAATGGAGGAAATGAAGGTGAGGTCAGTATCAATGGTAACCTCTTTGTTTAATTACTATGTAATGTTTCCTCAGGTTCCTGAAATAAAGTTTTATTACAACACTAAACTGGATAGTCCTAGATCTAGTTTAGTACCTAAGTGGCTTGCTAGTGCTGTTAAAGAGGGTTTAAGCTAGAGTGTTAGGGGATGGGAATCATAGCAGCAGGTAGAGGGGTTGAGGTGAAGCTGGGTGTTGTGACAAGTCTAAAAGGAAGGACAGACAGGGAGATGTTAATGAGCATACTGGGACTGATAGGTTGGTGTGTTTATTTTAATGCAAGTAGTAGTGTGGATAAGGCAGATGAACTTATGAGTCTGGATCATTATATGGGTTTGTGATGTGGTTTTGAAGGAATCTTGCGTGTGAAACACATGATTGGTAGCTCAAAGTTTCGGCGTTTCAAATGAGATGGGGTGGTAAAAGAGGTGGAGGAGTCATAGAGTTCAACCACTTCCTCTGACTGCTTGTTCTATATATGTATCACTCCAGCTGAGGAAGTTCCATTACATTGCTAATCAGGGAGAATGTCAAGCTGCCCTCAGAGAGGGCATGGTGAGGGGCTGATCCTCTGAGCAATATGGGTAGAGGTGTAAAATAAAAAGGGTTCAGTCATTCTGATGCGGTTATACTATACCTTCTAATAGCCACCAGGAGATAGAAGAACGGGTGTGTAAACAAATTATTGCATGATGTAACCGCAACAGGGTTGATGTAGTGGTTAATTTCTCCAATATTGACTTGGATTTCTTTTGTGGAAGAGGCTTAAATGGGGCAGAATTTCTTCAGTGCATTCAAATGGGTATCTTGAAAAAGTATGTGAATAATCCAACTAGAGGAAGGACCATATTGGACCATGTTTTGGGAAATAAACCTGGCCTTTCAGTAACAGCATTTTGAGAGAAGTGATCACAAGTCCTTATGTTTTAATATAGTTAAGAATAAGGATAAATTTGAACCTTATAGGGAAGTACTAAATTGGTTGAGGGCAACTTGTGACATTATTAGACAAGAAATGGAGGGGGGGGGGGCGGGTATTGGGAGAGGCAGTTAATGGGTAAGTCCACATGGGAGTTATTTAAAGATCAACTCATCAGAGCACAGGACTGCATTGGCAGTAGAGGCATAGCATTGCCCTTCACTCTATCTGCCACAAATAGCAGGATTTCCTGGTGGCCAACCATTTCAATTCTAAATCCCATTCCAACATGTCGGTATATGGACTCTTCTACTGCCATAATGAGGCCACACTCAGGTTGGAGGAGAAACACCTTATAATCTGTCTGGGTGGTCTCCAACCGGATGGCGTGAGCATTGATATCTCAATCTTCCAGTAATTGCCCAACCTTCACGCCTTCACCATTCCCAATTATTGTTTTCCTCTCACACCACTTCTTACCTGCCATCATCCCTTCTCTGATGTTCCTCCCCCTTCCCTATCTTCCATGGTCTTCTATCCTCCCTTAACAGTTTCCCATCTTCTCCAGCCCTTTATCTCTTTCACAATCAACATCCCAGCCCTTTACTTCTCCCCCTCCTCCTCCCCCGGTTTCACCTATCACCTGCCATCTTGTACTTCCTCCTCTCTTCCCACCTTCTTATTCTGAGTCCTTCTCTATTCCTTTCCAGTCCTGATGAAGGGTCTCCGCCCAAAATAAAAAACTGTTTACCCTTTTCCATAGATGCTGCCTGGCCTGCTAAATTCCTCCAACATTTTGTCTGTGTTGCAAAGATTAAAGGCCATCTCCTTGTGTAAGTCATCTGAGTCACACAAAATATATATACGGATCATTCAAAACATATTATACTTACACCTGCCGTTCAATGTTGTTAAGCATCTTTTCAATCTGCGATCGATGAATTTCACCATCTATCATGGCAAGGTAACTGTAGAGGAATCTAAACGTGGTGTAAGGAATTCGACCACCATCTTCCTTTGAACTTAAAATCTCAAATGCATACCTCATGGCATTTGTAATGTTCTGAGGAAGAAAAATACCAAAATCTATACAATTTGTAGACGGTATGCATTGTAAATATATGGAATTTAAGTATTCCTAATCAGCTAGCTATCTGTGGTCTGACTAAGCTGGTGAATCCAGTGTAAGAGACTTGATCCCATTTATTTGGAAAATCAAGAATAATGTGGGAATGTACATAGTATAAGTGCTCTGGGGCACTGACCAAATGGTATTAAAAGCGAGTGAGGCCTGTTTCAGACAAGGGATGTTGTTTACTTTTAATGATAAGGAAGGTCTTTGACACACACAACCATTGAAGTTTCCCTACAGCTTGTTGGTTACAAAATTGTTCAAAATAAAAAGTATTGAGAAATTTTAAAGGTTTAAGCACACATCTTCTCTTAAAAGAGTGCAAGGGCAGGCAGTATGAGGAAGCAGGGAGTCTGCAGATGGACTTGGACAGGTTAGGAGAATGGGCAAAGAAATAGCTTACAGTGCTAATGAAGGGGCTTGTCTCAAAGCATCAACTGTTTATTCTTCTCCATAGATGTGTTTTGCTATTGAGTTAATTAGATTAGGCTTCTACTCTGAACCCTTGATGAAGACTGGTGTGTGTTCTCTCGACTCTCCTTCCTAAAGTCCACAACCAATTCCTTGGTCTTACTGACATTGAGTGCAAGCTGATTGTTACAATATCTCTCAATCAGCTGATCTATCTCGCTTCTGTACACCTCTCATCACCACCTGAAATTCTATCAACAATACAAATAGTTGTGTCATCAGCAAATTTATAGGTGATTTTTGAACTGTGCCTAGCCACACAGTTACGGATGTAGAGAGAGTAGAGCAATAGGCTAATCACACATCCTTGAGGTGGACCAGTGTTGATTGTCAGTGAGGAGATGTTATTTCCAAACTGCACTGATTATGGGCTCCCAGTGGAGAAGTCAAAGATCTAATTGCAGAGGGAGGCACAGAGGCCTAGGTTTTGGAGCTTGTTGTTTAGAACTGAGAGTATGATTGTGATGAACACTGAGCTGTAATCAATAAACAGTAGCCTGACTTAAGTATTGCCATTGTCCAGGTGATTCAAGGCCGAGTAGAGAGCCAATGAGATTGCATCCACTGTAGACCTACTACTTTCATTTATAGATCACCATCTCTTTCTACCGGTAGGAAAAAAGAACAACGTTGACAAGACATGGAAAAAAACCTCAAAGGACAAACTGACATGGTGTTGATCCAGCAAGACTGCTGATTATTTTTTGACTGACATTGACTGTGAGTCATCAAAGAAAAAAGGAGTTAGTCTGTGCCTGGTACTGTCACCACACAACTGAACCATTAATGTCATGTGTGCAGTCACACTAGCTGATCACGGATTGATCATATTTGATATTGATTGTTCAGTCAGTTCATGGCAGAGATATCTGTCAAATCTTTTGTATTTGCCTTGCTTTCACTGAAGAGTTCCTGGAATCATAGAACCATAGAACATTACAGCACAGTACAGGCCCTTCAGCCCTCCATGTTGTGCCGACCCATATAATCCTTAAAAAAAAGTACTGAACCCACACTACCCCATAACCCTCTATTTTTCTTTCATCCATGTGCTTGTCCAAGAGGCTCTTAAATACCCCTAATGTTTTAGCCTGCACCACCATCCCTGGTAAGTCATTCCAGGCACTCACAACCCTCTGTGTAAAAAAACTTACCCCTGACGTCTCCCTTAAACTTCCCTCCCTTAATTTTGTACATCTGCCCTCTCGTGTTTGCTATTGGTGCCCTGGGAAACAGGTACTGACTATCCACCCTATCTATGCCTCTCATAATCTTTTAGACAATCCTGGGAAACTGGTGGACACAGTCATTTTTCATGCTAAAATTTCTCTAATTGGTTGACTAACATATTGATATTGACATCTTGTCTGTCCAGAAGGGGTTGCTTGCAATCTTACATGTCCGTGTTAAATATGGAAGTTACTTCGTTGGAGGCTAATATTCAGCACATTTATTACCATGCCCCTTCTCCCCTGGCTTCCATATTCAACTTGAAAAGACAAAAATTCCCATATGTAATATATCCTATATTATAATTAACTAAATATAGACTTATCAGCTTTTTTGAATTAAACTAACCAAAATGAAATTAACTGCATAATTTTAAGGCTTCTAATTTAATTTCTGATATTAAAAATATTTATTTTGAGATATAGCTCAGTACAAGCCATTCTGGCCCAATGAACTACATCACCCAGTAACTCACTTACTTAACACCAGGATAATCACAGGACAATTCAAAATGACAAATTAACCTTCTAAGTAGTATGTCTTTGGACTGTTATAATATTTTTTCATGAAAATTGCACACAAAATTTATATCCATTGAATGTCTTCTGATCAGGAATTATCGTTTGAGCTTGATGCTCAGACAAAGTCATTGAGTTACCATTAATGAGCTTCCATTTTCCCTATTTTCAAAGATTCAAAGTACAGTACCTTTATTGTCAAAGAATGTATAAAATTATATGACCTTGAGATTTGTCTGCTTACAGGCAGCCACAAAGCAAAACACAAGTGAGCAACAGCATTCCAAGCCAGATTGAGTCCTTAGATCTGAAACCCTGGTGCAGGCCCTAAACCTTAGTCTCAATTCATCATATTAGCAGGGTAAATTACTGCAAAGCACAGCAACCAGGGCAGTCTCACAGTCTGAGTAGTGGAGAGAGGAGTGAATATCACAGGAGAGCGAGCAAAATCAGTCCGACTCTCGCCTCTGGCCACGACACTCTAAATCGGCCAGCATTTAAATTGTTCAAACAGCAGATCACGCCTTGCTTTAGGAACCTGGGCCCCGCCACATTGAAACGCTTCGAGCCTGGACCATGCTGCCCAGTGACATGCTCTAGGTCTAGATCTCACTCGCAGCCCTACACTGTTTTCAACCTCTGCAAATCAGCTCGGTGTTCAAAGCAATCCAACCTCACACCCAGTTTAGATGGATGGGCGTTAAAACTCCTATGCCTCAACACTTCCTCTCTAAATTGCTCACTCCAACTCCACCTATGTTGATTTTGCAATGCGTCAGCATGGCTCATCCCTCAAATTTGCTTTGCCTTCACTCGCCTCTTCATTGTTTGCTGTGATAGTTTACCACAACTTACTTAAGAAAAGATGTTGTCAGTAATGATTTTAGTTAAATTTCTTGCCTATCAAACTACCAGTGAGCTGGCCCTTCACTAACCCCATCTTAAACCAGAATTTTGGTACAGTAAGTTATTATGAACAGTAAAGATCTCTTTTAAATGTGATTATGTTATGAATATTATAGCACTGAAGAATGTACACAGACATATTAACAATAAATTATTGTAGCTGCTTATTGAAAAAAATAATTTTCTTTCTTTGTTTACGCATCATAGTTGCCAATAATCAGGGACTGAGTGGGGTATTGTTATAAATTGTAAAATAGCAAAAAAATACTTACAGGATCAAGTGTACTGCAACACAAGGCAAAAAATTTCATCCATTCAATCTCCACGCCAAAAGCACCCACAGTCATTATGCGTCTTAGAGTATCTGCAGGAAGGCCAAGGTCATTCCATTTTTGCTCGACTTCTTTTGCTGGTACTATTAATCTTCCATTCACCTTATAAAGGAAGGTCATGAAACTTGTTAACTTATTAGTTGATTTGCCAGTAGCTTAATATTTTGTGAAAATAAAGTTTTGAGGTTTAAATAAATAATGAACTTATTTATTAGGGAACTAAAGGATTCTAAAGGTACCTGAACATTGTTTGGGACATCATAAAGCACTTCACGTCTGACCACAATCATTTTTAGAAATCCATTTACTATTTTAATGTATGACGGTACACCATCCACAAACTCAAATGAAATCAATATTCAGGAAATTAGGTGGAAGTTTCACAATTATCTACAACCAATTTCAACAAACATTGAAAATAGTTTGCCAGCTTATCTTAGATGGCAAGTTTTCAAATCTGGGTACAGTACTCCATTCCCAGATAGACAGGAGGTTGCTTTGTTATGCAAATCCTGCACCTTTTTAGATCTCCATTTGAAAAATTTGAATTATAGTGCTCAAAGTATACTCAACATATTGCAAATGACATTTCTCCATGTGTTGAGAGGTCAAAGTAAAGATAATCACAGGCACACCTATAAAGGCATATCTTGCGATGTAAAGTTTTCATAGAACAAGTAATAATGGAATCGTCTCTGATTTCCACAAAACTCTTCCTGCCTTCTGATGACCTGTTCTGCCATGGATTGTCTCTCTGAATCTTCTCCACATTTATCAAATGGAAGATTGAAGAGCTGTGGTGGAAAGTATGTGGGCTCCCAAGAAAATGAAAATATGCTAGAATCTGAAAATGGTTTCTGTTCAAAGGTACTGCATTGGATAGGGCAATGCCAATATTACAGTTACTCAAATGGAAGTTTTATCTGAATACTTTATTGTGGGTTTTGAAAAGAATTTCAAATGAATTTAATGAGGCTTTTCTAAATTATTTTATTATAGATGTGGATGTTGCCAGCAATGTCATTGCTTATTGTCCAATCTGAAATGTCCCTGAAATGAGGAGGGTGTCAACAGTTAACCTTATTAGTAGAACTGCGTTCATATATAGGCTAAACAGGGTAAGAATGGCAGAGCTCCTTCTCTGGAGATGTTAGTGTACTGGATGAGGTTTTAACATGGTAGTTTCATAGCTTAATTAAAATTCCAGATCTTTGATTTAAATTAATGACTTGAATTTAAATTCCCCAGTTGTCATAGTCCAAGATGGTTCAGACTGATATGATATGGTAGTTCAGTTTGTCAATATGGATGTGGAGTTGACTATCAGCAATGCTGTCATTACTCAGATAAGGATAAAACTGAATAGAAAATAGTGTGGGGTAATGTAATTATGATAAATGTACATAATTTACAACCACTGACATCGAGTTCGGGTTTTGCTTTAAGAGGCTGGTCTGATGTGATGACATTATCATGTGAAAGGTTTTTTAGCGCACCTTTGTGGCGTAGGTTTTGGAGTTCAATAAAAGGTGTTACCAGTTTCATTAAACGTAAAACACCACACTTAGTTTTATTTGCGGACACTGAGAAGAGAAATAAGAATATGTCATTTTAACTGAGTCTACTCTGCCATTCAGCATTACTATGGTCAAGCCTCAAACTCAAATGCTATGTTCCTCCATTATAGAAAAGTCCATCAGTTCACCACTCATTGAAAATAGAAATGCCTTGCCCATAACCTGAGACAATGACTTCTGGTTCTAGATACTCCCACCCAACCAGGGCAGAGGATGGGGGAGGGGAAACAACATTGCTGTGTTTGGCCACTTAAAGCTATTTCAGACTTTTGTGTTAAGGTAATTTCTTATTCTTCCAGATTCTAGTGAATTTAACCTATTCATCTGAATATCTTTTTTAAGAACAAGTCCTTGGAATGAGTCCAATGAACTTTCAATGCACTCCCTCTGTGGCAGTTATATCCTTTCACAGGAAAGACTAAAAGTTACAGGACTAAGAGTTACAGGGGAGTAGTCAGCCCTAAGTTTCAGGAAGCGGGTAGCTGGGTGACTGTCACGAGGAGGAATGGGAAGGTGAATAGGCAGTTTTCAGAGCATCCCTGTGGCCATTGCCCAAAATAATAAATATACCATTTTGGATACTGTTCTGGGAGATGACTTCCTACGGAAATGCCATGGAGATGATGATACTGAAATTGAGCATGGGTTTGTGGTAGAAAAGGGAAAGAGGGAGAAGAGGGGAGTGGTAGTGATAGGGGACTCGATAGTCAGAGGAAGAGACAGGAGATTCTGTGGACATGAATGGGACACCCAGATGGTATGTTTCCTCCCAGGTGCCAGGGTCAGGGATGTCTCGGATCACATCCATAGCATTTTGGAGAGGGTGGGGGAGCAGCCAGATGTATTGGTACATATTAGTACCAATGACATTGGAAGGAAAAGCAAAGCAATCTTGAAGAGAGAAGTTAAAGAGCGAGACATAAAGCTCAGAAGCAGGACATCCAAGGTTGTAATTTCTGGATTGCTACCTGTGCCACGCACCAGAGAGGGTAGAAATAGGATGATTTGGGAGATAAATGCATGCTGAGAAGCTGGTGCAGAGGGCAGGGCTTCAGGTTCTTTGATCATTGGAATCTCTTCTGGGGGAGATATGACCTGTTCAAAAGGGACAGGTTGTACCTGAACCTGAGAGAGACTGATATTCTCACAGGCAGGTTTATTAGAGCTGTTTGGACGGGTTTAAGCTAATTTGGCAGGGGGATGGGAACCAGAGTGAAGGGACACAGGATAGGACGGATGGTAAAACAGCAAAGGTAGCATGCAACCAGACTGTCAGGAAGGGCAGGCAGATGATAGGACAAAATTGCAGCCAGCAGGGTGAATTAAGGATGCAGAATCAAAAAGCATAGCAATTACAGTACTCAAAGTGTTACATGTCAATGCAAAGAGTATAAGAAATAAGGTGAATGATCTTGCTGCACTTTTACAGATTGTCAGTTATGATGTTGTGGCCATCACTGAATTGTGGCTGAAGGATGGTTGTAGTTGGGAGCTGAATGTCCAAGGTCCCACATTATATCAGAGGGAGAAGAAGGTAGGCAGAGGGGATGGCATCAAATCATTAACAAAGTTCAGACATTGGAGCAGAAGATGTTGAATTCTTGTGGATTGAGTTAGGAAGCTGCAAGGGTAAAAGGACCTTGATGGCAGGAGAAAAGGCAGGAAATGGAAAATGTGAGTCAAAGGGCAATGTTATGATGGTCATGAGGGATTTTAACATGCAGATAGATTGGGAAAATCAGGTCGGTAATGCATCTCATGTGAGTGAATTAGTTGAATGCCTACGAGATGGCTTTTTACAGCAGTTTGTCATTAAGCCTACTAGAGTATCAGCTATACTGGATTGGGTGTTAAATAATGAACTGGAGGCAATTAAGGTGCTTAATGTAAAGGAACCCTTAGGAGATAGAGATCACAAAATGACTTGAGTTCAATTTAAAATTTGATTAGGGGAAAGTAAATTTTGACATAGCATTATTTCAGTGGAGTAAAAGATATTATGGTGGTGTGAGAGAGGAGTTGGCCAAAGTAAATTGGAAGGAGATGGTGGCAGGGATGACAGCAGAACAGCAAGGCTTGAGCTTCTGGGAAGAATAAGGATGTGTTGCCTTTAAGGTATTTGTTTAGTTTATTACATTTTCACTTTAGTAAATTGTTTATAATCATTTTCTAGTTAAAGTTAAGGTTGTTTAAAGTAAATTCGTTGTCTGTGATATATCGCGGCATGCGATGACGTCACACCCGGTTTTGCTGCGTCCTGTGGGAAAATACCGGTTTGGAGAAATGGGAAGGAGGGGGCTTGTGTGTGCAGGATCAGCGCGAGAAAAGTTTTCTTTCTACGCACTAGAAACATTAGAGAAGCAATGCCGTAAGTTCATAAAATAATCGATAGGTTGAATTAAAAATGTTAATGCTGATTCTTTTAAAAGTAATGACAGTTGATAAAGTTTATGTTTTTTGTTATTTAAAGAGTTGCGGATAGTTTGTGTTGATGTATTTAAAGCCGGTCGATGGCGTAGGTAAATTCTGACTATATGTTGCACTTTAATGTAATATAGTTGTTGCAGTTTTACTTTTGCAAGTATTTATGATGTAAATGTGATGTCAAGAAGGAAACAAATACGGTATATATTTTGTATTGTTTTATCAACAGTTTTCACCATACGTTAATGTGGAAGAGAGAACAGTAAATGGTTAATTTTCTTGGGACCGCCTCATTGACTGGTTTATGCTTGGTGTTTAGTTCAGAGTTCTTTTACACCTGTGCGAGAACACTACAAAGGATGTTGCAGGATTGATGTATTTCAAAAAAAGTAAATACTCAAAAGCAAAATAGTACAACCAAGGCTAACAAAGGATGCCAAACTAATGTAAAAGCAAAAGAGAGGGGTATACAACAAAGCAAAATTTAGCAGGAAGATAGAGGATTGGGAAACTTCTAACAATCTCCAGAAAGCAACTAAAAGAATCATTAGGAGGGAAAAGCTAAAATATGAAAGCAAGCTAGCAAACAATATCAAGGTGGATATAAAAAGCTTTTTGAAGTGTATAAAAAATAGGAGAGATGAGAGTGGATTTAGGACCGCTTGAAAATGAGGCCGGAAAAATAATAACAGGGGACAAAGAGCTGACCGATGAACTAAATAAGTATCTTGTGTTAGTCTTCACTGTGGAGGAAACTAGCAGCATGCCAGGTGTTGAAGGGTATGAAGGAAGAGAAGTAAGTGCAGTTACTATTGCAAGGGAGAAGGTGCTCAAAAAGCTGAAAAATCAAAAGGTACATAAGAACATAAGAAATAGAAATAGGAGTTGGCCATCTGGCTGGTTGAGCCTGCTCTACCATTCAATAAGATCATGGCTGATCTGGCCATGAACTTATCTCCACCTACCTGCCTTTTCCCCATAACCTTTAATTCCCCTACTATGCAAAAAACTATCCTACCTTGTCTTAAATATATTTACTGAGGTAGCCTCCACTGCTTCATTGGCAGAGAATTCCACAAGTTCACCACTCTCTGGGAGAAGCAGTTTCTCCTCATCTCCATCCTAAATGTACTCCCCCAGTTCTTGAGGCTATGCCCCCTAGTTCTAGTCTCACCTACTAATGGAAACAACTTATTTATCCTATCTTATTTATCCCTTTCATAATGTTATGTTTCTATAAGATCATTCTTCTGAATTCCAGTGAGTATGGTCCGAGGCGACTCAATCTCTTCTCATAGTCTAACCCCCTCATCTCTGGAACCTGCTGAACTTCCTCTGCACCACCTTCAAAGCCAGTATATTCATCCTCAAGTAAGGAGACCAGAATTGCATGCAGTACTCCAGGTGCGGCCTCACCAGTAACACCCTGCTCTTAAATTCAATCCCTCTAGCAATGAAGGCCAACATTCCATTTGCCTTCTTGATAGCCTGCTGCACCTGCGAACCAACCTTTTCTGATTCACTCCCAAGTCCCTCTGCACAACTGTTTTAATCATTTAAATAATAATCTGCTCTTTCATTTTACATAAAACTCTTACATAAGTCCCCAGACCAGACGAACTGCACCCTACAGTTCTGAAGGAGGTAGCGGTAGAGATTGCGGAGGTATTAGTAATTGATCTTTCAAGAATCATTGGACTCTGGCATGGTTCCAGAGGACAGGATAATTGCAAATGCCACTCCACTCTCTAAGAAAAAAGAGAGGCAGCAGAAAGGAAATTATAGACCAGTCAACCTGACCCCAGTGGTTGGGAAGATGTTGGAGTTAATTGCTGGGATGAGGTCATGGAGTTCTTGGTGATACAGGACAATATAGGACAAAGTCAGCATGGTTTCCTTAAGGGGAAATCTTGCCTAATGAACCTGTTGGAATTCTTTGAGATTACAGGTCAGATATATAAATAGGATGTAGTGGATGCTGTATATTTGTATTTTCGAAAGGCCTTTGACACTTTGACAAGGTGCCACACATGAGGCTGCCTACCAAGTTAAGAGCCCATGGAATTACAGGGAAGTTATTAGCGTGATTAGAGCATTGGTTGATTGGTAAGAGGCAGTGAGTGGAAATAAAAGGATCCTTTTCTGGTTGGCTGCCAGTGATTAGTGGTGTTCCAGACAACTTCTTTTTATGTGTATATCAATGATTTAGATGATGGAATAAATAGCTTTGTTGCCATGTTTGTAGATGATACAAAGATTGGTAGAGAGGCAGGTAGTTTTGAGGAAACAGGAAGGTTGCAGAAGGACTTAGACAGATTAGGGGAATGGGCAAGAAAGTGGCAAATGAAATATGATGTTGGAAAATGCATGGTTGTACACTTTGGTAGAAGAATTAAACATGTGCTCAATTTTCTAAACAGAGAGAAAATCCAAAAATCTGAGATGCAGAGGAACCTGTGAGTCCTTGTGGAGAACAGCCTGAAGATTAGCTTGCAGGTTGAATTGGTAATGAGGAGGCAAATGCAATGTTAGCATTCTTTTCAAGAGGTCTAGAACATAAGAGCAGGGATGTGATGCTGAGACTTTATAAGGCACTAGTGAGGCCTCAGCTTGAGTATTGTAAAAGTTTTGGGCTCATTATCTAACAAAAGATGTGCTGGCACTGGAGAGGGTTTAGAGGAGATTCACAAGGATGATTCCAGGAAGGAAAGGGTTATCATATGAGGAATGTTTGATGGCTCTGGGTCTGAGCTCGCTTTAATTTAGAAGGATGTGGCGGGGGCGGGGGGAATTGAATGTTGAAAGGCCTAGGCAGGGTAGGTGTGAAAAGAATGTTTTCTATGGTGGGAGTCTAGGACAAGAGGGCACAGCCTCAATATAGAGGGGTGTCCATTTAAAGCAGAAATGTGGGGAAATTTCATTAGCCAAAGGGTGGTGAATTTGTGGAATTTGCTTCCACAGACAGCTGTGGAGGCCAGGTCGTTGGGTATATCTAAGGCAGAGCTTGATAGGTTCTTGATTGAACGTGGCTTCAAAGAGAAAAGGCTGGGGTGTGGGGCTGAGGAGGGGAAGAAAAGGATCAACTGTGATTGAATGGTGGAAATGACTGAATGAGCCGAATGGCCTAATTCTGCTCCTATGTCTTATGGTCTAAGTGCACACGGTGCTTGAAGTGTGGTCTCACCAAGGCCCTATATTGTCGCAGTAATTTATCTTTGTTGCTGCACTCAAAACTTCTTGCAAAGAGGGGCAGAATACCATTACGTTCTTAACCATATGCTCTAATGATAATGTGCAGATGGATGCTCAAATACAACACATCCTCCATCTATTCTGCCACAACACCCTCAAAATAAGATATTCCTTTCAGAATTCTGTGTTGACTGATTATCACCTGTATTATTTTATAAGCATTTTGTTACCATATCTTCTGGTAGATTAGTATTTTTCTACTAATGATGTTAGACTAAGTTCCCTGTTTCCTCCCTTCATTTTAAATAGTGGGTTACATTTGTCACACTCCAGCTACCAGGAAAACATGATAATTCATCAAATTTTGGAAGATGATGCATCCACTCCCTGTGTTCATTTCAATGAGTATATCCTCAGTTAATTCTGCTACTAAGGTTCTGATGTCTTGCAGGTCAAAACTTGAGGTATTTGCAACTTCTAGTTTACTATGCACAAAGACTTCTTACTCAGCAGGCAATATAGCTTTGTTAGGATTGCAGGTTTGTCTATACTGCCATTAACTGCATGCCAATGCCTTTCTGTGCCATATGTGCTGTAATGTTCTAAGTCAATGCTATTCAAACAAGAACTGAAAATATTCATCCTTTCATCGTTCAGCTGCTTTCCATGCATATCAATGCCTAGTTCACTCTGTGGATGTCTGCTGTTCCATGTGAGCCCCCATGGAAAATCAGAGAACTGCTACTCCCTGACATGGGCACTTTGTATCTTATGTAGAGTAAATGCTGCAGAATTTATACTTATTAGTTATCAGTAAAAATGGGAGATAATGTCGACTCCATCCTCCTAACACTAAACATAATCCCTCAAAAAATGTGGCATCCATTGGATTCAATGTCATTTCCACATGTAGAATCCCTACCAGTAGTTGCTTCAGTCACAGAATATCTTCTTTTTAAGAGGTTCAGACTGACTACTGTTGATTCATAATTATCTCTTTAATTCCTATTTAGATTGAGTCTCCAGGGAGACCTTGTCTGGAGCATCCTGGATAAAGCAATCCGTATGAGTGGGTTATTAAGTAAGCGCTATTTGATATGTTTAATAGTACAACCAAGAACACTTTTCATCACTCTACTCATGATTGATAGATGGAAAGTATTAGCTACTTTTTGTGGGAAGAACCGATCTGTAGTTTTGCTCATTATTACCTGTGTTATAAGCTCTCTGATTCTCCTCCCCTTGGCATCTTAAAACATACTTACTTTTTCAATTTTTCCAATATTAATAACGGATGTGAATTGAAATATTAAGCCCATCATAGTCTCTACAGATGCTGTCTGATTATTTTTACATGTTCTGTTTTAAATAGCTGTTAAGATGGAAGCTCTCCCTGAGACTCATGGTACTTGCTCTCAGGTTTTTGTATCTTCTGCCTAATGGGAGAAGAAGAGTGGTGTCCACTGCTCTTCCTTCTGAAGGCAATGACCACCTCTTTGTTGTAGCTGACCTTGAGAGAAAGGTTGTCGTCATGACACCATATCACTAGGCTTTCTATCTCCTTCCTGTACTTCAACTCATCATGATTTGAGATTCTGCCCACTATGGTGGTATCATCTGAGAATATGTAGATGGACTTAGAACAGAGTATTTCCACACATTCATGACTGTATTATAACAGAAATATTTCCTCCTCTCATGTCTCTTTTTTTAGCTTGGTATCAATTTTTGCAAAAAATGCAGTGTTTTTTTTGCATAAATCTCAACAAATAGGAAAGAAGATCACCACTGAAAACGAAAATCTGGTAGCCATTTTTAGTGAGTGGAGGTAGCTGGATGAGAAAAACAACATTGTCAAACTACATTATGTGACATTGGAAGAGCTTTAACATTGGACTGTAAATTAATACAATGGTGAATTGCTAGCAAATATCTTTAGGAGGGCTTATATATTCACTATGGACATTATAGCAAACCATGTAGTTTTCACTGTAGCCTTTGCCACTTTTTATACCTTGAAACAACCAGGAGCTAAACTTAAGTATGCCCTGGTTTCAATAGGTACATTTAATGTCAGAGAAATGTATACAATATATATCCTGAAATTCTTTTTATTCACAAACATCCACAAAAACAGAGGAGTGCCCCAGAGAATGAATGACGGTTAAATGTTAGAACCCCAAAGCCCCCCCCTCCAGCTCCCCCTCCCATGCATAAGCAGCAGCATGGCAACGACCCCCTCGCCCACCAGCAAAAAAGCATCGGTGCCCCCCCACAAACATCAATTATGTTTTGTGTGATTGTGCAATAGACAGCAGATACATCTGCTCAATGGTTAATCATGATATCTCATTGTTTGAGCATATTTTCACTGCTCCTAGTTTATCCATCACAGCTGGGATGTATCCAGCCAGTGGATAAGGCATTCTAATGCTATCATTACTTACTGAGCCAGATTGGAATGAAAGTACAGAAAAGGCAGCTTAAAAGTACTTAAAATTAAATTCTGGTAACAATTTCAATCAGGCAGAATGATACTCCACAGCTTTGTTGTTGTAATTATAGAGTTCCAAAGTTCAGTGTCAAGAGAAAGGCATAAAATTCTCAGTTCCTGATTCTTCTACAACATTGATTTCTCATCTAAATGGTTGAGGTGGAATTAGTTTGTGCACATAATTCGTTCATCAAAATAATATCCACCAGAGAGCTTGACCATGACATTGAATTTAAGAGCTTGAGTGAACCACATGATCCAGTGCTAAGAATAATTGAGTGATATGTGGAATAATGACATTTATAGTTTGTGCTTGACCATGCAGCTTGCTGAATTTTGCTGAATTTAATAATAGTATATGATTGAATGTTTTTGTTAAAGTGTTTCTTCTCTGCTATCTCTGGGTTATTATCAGTAAGGAGCAAAGTAATATCAGTAGGCCACATACTGACTCACACCTGACTCACAGCCCAGCCCACACAATTTGTGAACTTGAGTGGGAATCCTTTGAAAATAAATATATTTTAATTTCAAAACTTATCCCTTAAATTTATAGACACAAGAGACTGCTGATTCTGGAAATCTGAAGCAACACACAAAGTCGCTGGAGGAATTCAGTGTGTCAGGCACCATCAATGGAGGGAAATGGATAGTTGATATTCCTAGTCTTTTGTCTTAATCAGGGCTAGAAAGAAAGATGGCAGATAGCCAATATAAAAAGGTTGGGGAAGGGGAAGAAAAAGTGTTAGCAGGTGATAGGTGGATCTATGTGAGTGGGGGGGGGGGGGGGTTATAGGCAGGTGACAGAAGAGCATGGGAATAACGTAAGAAGCTAGGAGATTATAAATGGAAGTGACAAAGAGCTGAAGAAGATGGAATCTGACAGGAGGGAACAGTGGAGCATAGAATAAAGGGAAGGAAGTGAGGAAGGGAACTGGAGGGAAGAATATGTAAGTAATGCTGAGATCAAGAAGGTGGGTGAGGGGAAAGTTGGGGTAATGAGGGCTAGTGGATAAAAAGTGAAAAATAGAGACAGAACAGAGTGGTTACAGGAAGTTAGAGAAAACAATGTGCATGCCATCAGGTTGGAGACTACCGAGGTGGAATATGAGGTGCTGTTTCTCTAATCTGCACCTAGCCTTAACTTGTCAGTAGAGGAGGTTTTGGACAGACATTTCATGGGTGGAAATGAAAAGTGGAATAAAATCAGCTGGCTAATGCCATCAATTCAATAAGTTGTTCATTTATTGAACACCTATGGATTCACATGTAAAGGATGCCTCATCTGTAATGACTATTTAGGGTCATAAATGGTGGTAATGGAGAAGATGAAGGGGCAGGTGTAACACAGTGCAGATGCAGATGTAAGTGCTTAGAAGGGGATTGGTGGGGAGGGACAAGCAAACAAGGGAGTCACGGAGAAACAATTCCTGCAGAAAGTGGAGAATGGAAAGATGTGTCCAGTGGCGGGATCCTGTTGGAGATGGCTTGAGAATGATATGTTAGATGTGTAAGCTTGTGGAGTGGTAGATGAGGACAATGGGATCTCTATCCCTGTTATGCCTGAGAAGGGATGGGGATGAGGGGAATCATATGGGAAACGAGGTATAGGTGAGGGCTCTAATGATAGCAGTGGGGAAAAACCCTGTTTTCTGAAAATATGGGGCATCTTCGAAAGCATCATGAGAACAGGTGTAGTGGAGATGGAGGAACTGAGAAAAGGGAATTACATACTTGCAAGTGCAGGATGGGAAGAAATGTTGTCAAAGTAACTGTAGGAGTCAGTGGGTTTGCAGAAACTGTCAGTAGGTAAACTGTCATCCAAGATGGATGCAGAGAGATCAAGAAAGAGGAGAGAGGTGTCAGAGGTAGATGGAGTGAATTTTGGGGTAGGGTGGAAGTTGAAGAAATTTTCAAGCTCCATACAGTTGCAAAAAAACACACTAATGCAGTTGTCATTGTAGCAGAGAAAGAGTTAGGAAGCATTGCCAGTGTAGGTTTCAAACATAGATTGCTACACACAGCCAACAAAAATACAGGCAAAACTAGGGCCCATACAAATGCCCATAGCTACAGCTTTGTATCAGCATCACAAGTCAAATGTATCAGTATTACAGTGGATTAAAGGAAATTATAGAGGCATGAGAGAGGAACTGGCCAAAAAGGCACTAGTATAGATGACGGCGAAATAGTAATGGTTGGAGTTTCTGGGGGAAATTTAGAAGGAGCAGGATAGATGCATCCCAAAGATGAGGAAGTATTTTAAAGGGAGGATGATGCAATCATGGCTAACAAGGGAAATCAAAGACAACATAAAAGCAAAATAGAGGGCATATAATATAGCAAAATTTAGCAGGAAGACAGAGGATTGGGAAACTTTTAAAAGCTAATAGATGGCAACAAAATAGCCGGAAGAAGAGAAAAGATTAAACATGAAGGTAAGCTAGCCAATAATATAAAGAGGATACCAAAAGGTTTTTCAGATATATAACGAGTAAAAGAGAAGCAGGAGTGGATATCTACCACTAAAAAATGGGGCGGGACAGGAAGTAATAGGAGACAAATGGCAGATGAACTTAATAAATATCTTGAGTCAGTCTTCACTGTGGAAAATTCTAGCAGAAAGCCTGATATTCGCAAGTGTCTGGGGGAAGAAGTGAGCATTATTATTAAGGGCAAGGTGCTTAGGAAGCTGAAAGGTCTAAAGTTAGATAAGTCACCTGGACCGGATGGACTACACCTCAGGGTTCTGAAAAAGGGAGCTGAAGAGATTGTGGAGGTATTAGTAATTATCTTTCAAGATTTGCTAGATTCTGGAAAGGTTCCTGATGCACCATCAATAACTCTCAAAGACGGGAGGCAAACAATAGGCTTTTATTAGCTGCAAGAGACCACCACACAACATCCTGGAGACTGAGGGAGGAGCAGTGCCTCCAACCGCCTTTATACAGGGATCTGTGGGAGGAGCCACAGGAGCAGTCAGCAGAGGAGCATGTCCAGACAGGTATATGTAGTTCACCACAGTTCCAATAACTGAAAAATTATGAATTTCACTACACTCTTTAAGAAGGGATGGAAGCAGAAGAAATTATAGGCCAGATAGCCTGACTTCAGTGGTTGAGAAGATATTGGAGTCCATTATTAAGAATGAGATTTCAGGGTACTTGGAGGCACATGACAAAATGTCAACCTAGTTTCCTTTAAGGGAAATCTTGCCTGCGAAATCTGTTGGAATTCTTCAATAACATACAGGATAGACAAAGAAGAGTCAGTGTATGCCGTGTACTTGGATTTTCAGAAGGTCTTTAATAAGGTGCTGTATATGAGGCTGTTTAACAAGATAAGAGCTCATGGTATTACAGTAAAGATACTAGCATGTAAGGAGAATTGAATGACTAGCAGGAAGCAAAGAGTAAGAATAAAAAGGGCCTTTTCCAGTTGGCTGCCTGTGACCAGTGGTGTTCCACAGGGTCAGTGTTGGGACCGCCTCTTTTCACATTATATGTTAATGATTGGTGGAATTGATGGGTTTGTGGACAGGTTTGCAGATAATACCAAGAGTGGTGGAGGGACATGTAGTGTTGAGGAAGTAGGGAGTCTGCAGAAGGACCTAGACAGATAAAGAAGTGGCAGATGGAAAATAGTATAGGGAAGTGTATGGTCAAGCACTTTGGTAGAAGGAATAAAAGAGTAGACTATTTTCTAAATCTGAAAAAAATGCAAAAAATCAGAGGTGGGAGTCCTTGTGCAAGAATCCCTACAGGTTAATTTGCAGGTTGAATCTTTGGTAAAGAAGGCAAATGCAATGTTAGCATTCATTTCAAGAGGGCTAGAATATAAGACCAAGATATAATGCTGAGGCTTTATAAGCCATTGGTCACACTGCACTTGACTGTATTATAAGCAGTTTTGGACCCCTTACATAGGAAAAGTTTGAGGTGGCACAATAGTGTAGTGGTTAGCACAACACTTTACAATACCAACAGCCCAGGTTCAATTCTCATTTTTGCCTTTTAGGAGCTTGTACTCTACATTCTCCCTATAACTGGGTGGTTCATTTTCCTCCCAAGGTCTAAAGATGTACTGTTACAAAGGATGAACAACTCTGATGGGCAGAAGGGTGCAGAGTGGCCCCTGCCCCCCCTTTTGGAGAATCGCAAATCACTACTATTTCGATGCTGCTACCTAGGAAGTAAGAGAGACAAAAGGAAATCTGCCAGGGCAGTTGTTATTGATAACAGCTCATGAAAGAGAGTGAGAGAGAGAGAGAGAGAGAGAGAGAGAGAGAGAGAGAGAGAGAGAGAGAGAGAGAGAGAGAGAGAGAGAGACAGCTAAGAGGAGATTTACTGCTATTGTCTTTTGGAGAAGGATTGTTTACTTGGTACTGTTCTATTCATTGAAATCCCTCAGGGGACAGCCAGAGTGGGCTGGTTTGATGGGTTAAGTCATTCAAACCTGATTGACACCTGAGACCCTGTGAGTGGGGATAAAATTGAGGTCTGGGGTGACACCCCTCAGACGCACCAGGAGAAATGCTAGTGAGCAGCAGAAACCCACGAGATAGGGTGGGACATCGAAGACCGAACGAAAGGTCGGTAAATTTTAACTCACAGTGTTTTATAGTGAGGCCGGTGGGGGCTTGTGTGTGTGTCCACCCTTGCCTGGGTGACGAGTCCACCACAGAAGAACGGTCTAGCTAAAGGACGGCGGGGTCATACCTGAATGGCCACAACAACAACGCATCAACAGATCAAAATCGTAAAGGAAGGTTGGCAAGACAATAGCTGTTACTGCTTACACATTTTCTCTCTCTCTCTCTCCAACAATTGCAACACAGCAACCAACAACTACCGCAGCCTGCATGAACTGAACTGAACTTTATATTTCCATCTGACAATTCATTATCCCCTAGACAACGATAGAGCTTGCTTCTTATTGATTATTATTATACCCGCACTTTTAGGTTTAGTATTGCTGACGTATATTATCTGTATATTTGCATTGATATTATTTTTGTATATTTTTACTAATAAATACTGTTGAAAATAGTATCATCAGATTCCAATGGACACTTCTATCTTTGCTGGTAAGACACCCAGTTACGGGGTACGTAACAAAATTGGGGCCTTGTCTCGAGATTTGATACCAAATTGGAGGACCAGTGAATCGGGCTATAAGTCCAGACTTGGATCTGGTTGCTTCGGTAACCAGACAGGAAATCAGCAAAGATGGATGTAGACGAATTTACACAAAACCCGACTTTGAAGGCGCTAGAGGATGCCACAAAGACGGACTTGGTAAATATTGCGAAAGGATTAAATCTCACAGAGGTGAAGTTGTCAGTGAAAAAGTGGGAGATGCAGAGGGCCATAGCTCAGTATTATATTGAGAAGGATGTGTTTTTGGCTGAGGTATTGGAACATATCCCTGAAAAGGTACCAGCTATTGGGATGGTTCGGTTAGAGTTGGAAAAATTAAGATTGGAACAGAAGAAAAGGGAGTATGAGCTCCAGTTACAGGAGAAAGAGAAAAAGAGGGAGCATGATTTTAGGTTAAAACAGCTGGAAGCATAGGAAAGGGAGAAGGAAAGAGCTGAAAAGGAGAAGGAGAAACAGAGGCAGCATGAGCTGGAAATGGAGAAGTTAAAGCAAGAGGGAAGAGTCCCAGGGGCAGACTGAGAGGAGAAGTTTAATGTTAGTAGGGAGTTTAGGTTAGTACCTCCGTTCGAGGAGACAGATGTTGATAGTTATTTCTTGCATTTTGAAAAGGTGGCAGTGAATCAGAAGTGGCCTAGGGATCAGTGGGTGGTGTTGTTACAAAGTGTGTTAAAAGGGAAGACTCAATGGGCATATGCGGCATTGTCCATGGGCGTGTCTGCGGATTATGAGGCAATAAAGCGGGCCATCCTTTGGACCTATGAGTTAATCCCTGAAGCATATGGACAAAAGTTCAGAGATTTAAAGAAAGTGTGGAATCAGATGTATGCAGAGTTTGCCTATGAGAAGGGTGTGCTCCTGGATCGTTGGTGTGCAGCAGAAAAGGTGGAGGAGAATTTCCGGTGTTTCAGAGGTTAATTCTGATTGAGGAATTTAAAGGTTGTGTTTCGGATGATATCTGGATGTATTTGAATGAGAAGCCAAATAAGTCTATATCAGAATTTGCCAGGTTCGCACATGAATATGCCCTAACCCACAAGACAAAGTTTTCCTCGAATAAGAGTTACCAGAAGGACCGTAGGGATGGTAGAGAAAGCCTGTTGGCTAAGGTAGAAAATAAGCCGGGAGCTAGTGGTAAAGGTAAGGAGGAAGAAAGGCAGGCTGGCAGGAGGGTTCCTGGCTTGACCTGTTTTAGTTGTGGAAAGGTTGGTCATATTGCATCTAAGTGCTTTGCAACTTAGATGCAAAGATGCACAGGAAAAGGGAAAACAGCAGTCCCTACAGGGTGTATTGAGTCGATCAGCAAATCAACGAGAAAGGTCAAGGTAGATAAAATACGCGAGGGATGTGAGAAATTTATTTCAGAAGGGACCATGTCTGTGAAAGAGGGAGAAACCCCAGTTCCAGTGCGGATCTGGAGAGATACTGGAGCTGATCAGTCATTGATTTTCAGTAAGGTACTAGATTTTGGTCCTGAGACTGGAGAGGTAGTTTTGAGAGGCATAGGAAAAGGGACAGAAGCTGTACCTTTGCATGGGATCATTATAAATTGTGAACCTGTATCTGGACCAGTTGAAATAGGGGTGTGGTCAGAATTACCGAGAGACGGCATGGACGTCCTTCTTGGTATTGATTTAGTAGGTGGTGAGGTGTGTTCAGCAGTGAAGCTGACGAGCAAGCCTGTAAGTGTTGTGGACCCACCCCTAGATTCCAAGATGTATCCCGCATGCGCAAACACTCACAGCATGTCGAGAAAGGCAGCTGAGAAAGAGACCAGTTTAAGTCAGTCCAGTGTTGATTTGGCTGAGACGTTTTTACCGACTCTGTACCAAGAGGGGTTAGGGAATGGTAAAACGGAGAATAGGGAGGTGGAAGAGAGTAAAGGAGAGGAGGTAGACATACCCTTAGCCAGGATGGACTGTATAGAGGCACAGAGTAAAGATGAGAAACAGATAAGGCAGTTAGAAGGTCCAGGGTTGGACATGGATGATCTGTCTGGCTTGACAGAACTGTTTGAAGAAGTTGAAAAATTTAAACGTGTTCCCGATTATGATATAAGGGCAGTCCTAGATGAAAAGGATGCCGTTACCTTGAAGGAGTCTGCTGGGTTAGCAGATGAAGTTGTTTTAACCCACAGGGTTGAGTTTACTCCAGATGGGAGTTGCCCAAAGAGTAACTGAGAGGATCAGAGGAACTTAGAATTTGAAAAAGGGACTGGTATGGAAAGCCTGGAAGAGGTAGATGTCCCATTTGAGTGTGCTCGAGATGTGGATGCACATGATACTGAACCTAGCATTGAAACTCAGGAAAAGTTTGAGGTATCTGATTTAGTTGAAAAGGAATGCAGTCCTTTTGGGTCAGATGGACTTGGTTCAGTGAAGAAAGGGTTAACCTTGGTACCAGTGGAGAGTGAGAACTCTCAGTTGTTTGTGTTAGGAGGTGTGTTAAAAGTTAGTGAGAAGATGGAAGCTGGTGATGTGAAGAGGCAGAATTTGAAATGTTGTTTTGACAAAGAGAGATCACTTGCAGATGTGAAACTGAAAATTAATAGAATGAAGGGTCCTGAAGATAAAATTAATGACTTGCTTAAAAATAAAGAATTGTGTGGAAGTTCAGAAAATGGGCTAAGTTTGGAAAACATTGTTGATAAGATAACTCCTATGAAAGGAGTATGCAAAGGCCTATTCCACACTGGTGAGCAAGCTAACCATGTGAGAGTTAAATGGAAAAGGGGCAAAGGTTGACAAAATGCCACTTTGAATAATAGGATCTGGTTTTGAGGGATTTTGACAAAGCATGTGAATAATAAAGCCAACACCATGGAAGATTGACTGTTAAGTTTAAAAGTAAAATGAAGATTAGTATTTGCATAAACTTTTGTAATGTACTACAGAATAATCACACATGTATTGGTTCACATTTTGTAATATACACTTAAGCAAAGATAACAACCCTTTAGTTCTTTTTTGCTGACAAAAAGGAATAAAATAGGTGGTTATTAAATTGGAGTTTGATGCTGCAAGAATTTGATATTAAGATACAGCATATTAAAGGAAGTGATAATGTACTCGCTGACTGCTTATCTAGATGCTAAGTTGAATGTATATCTGTATTACTCTGTAGTTAAAAACTCTTCTGTATTTTGTTAGATTCTGTAATTCTGTAAGACTCTGTATTAGTTAATTTTCCCCTTTGGAGAAAATTCCTAGAAGGATGGGGGTGTTACAAAGGATGAACAACTCTGATGGGCAGAAGGGTGCAGAGAGGCCCCTGCCCCCCCCCCCCGCCTTTTGGAGAATCGCAAATCACTACTATTTTGATGCTGCTACCAAGGAAGTGAGACAAAAGGAAATCTGCCAGGGCAGTTGTTATTGATAACAGCTCATGAAAGAGAGTGAGAGAGAGAGAGAGAGAGAGACAGCTAAGAGGAGATTTACTGCTATTGTCTTTTGGAGAAGGATTGTTTACTTGGTACTGTTCTATTCATTGAAATCCCTCAGGGGACAGCCAGAGTGGGCTGGTTTGATGGGTTAAGTCATTCAAACCTGATTGACACCTGAGACCCCGTGAGTGGGGATAAAATTGAGGTCTGGGGTGACACCCCTCAGACGCACCAGGAGAAACACTAGTGAGCAGCAGAACCCCACAAGACAGGGTGGGGCATCGAAGACCGAACAAAGGGTCAGTAAATTTTAACTCACAGTGTTTTATAGCGAGGCCAGTGGGGGCTTTGTGTGTGTCCACCCTTGCCTGGGTGACGGAAGAACGGTTTAGCTAAAGGACGGCAGGGTCATACCTGAATGGCCACAACAACAACGCATCGACGGATCAAAATCGTAAAGGAAGGTTGGCAAGACAATAGCTGTTACTGCTTACACGTTTTCTCTCTCTCTCTCTCTCTCCAACAATTGCAACACAGCGACCAACAACTACCGCAGCCTGCATGAACTGAACTGAACTTTATATTTCCATCTGACAATTCATTATCCCCTAGACAACGATAGAACTTGCTTCTTATTGATTATTATTATACCCGCACTTTTAGGTTTAGTATTGCTGACGTATATTATCTGTATATTTGCATTGATATTATTTTTGTATATTTTTACTAATAAATACTGTTGAAAATAGTATCACCAGACTCCAATGGACACTTCTATCTTTGCTGGTAAGACGCCCAGTTATGGGGTACGTAACAGTACCGACTGGTAGGTTGATCATTGTAAATTGTCCTGTGATTAGACTAGGATTAAATTGCGGGATTGCTGGGTGGCACAGCTCAAAGGGCTGTAAGGGCCTATTTCACGCTGTATCTCAATAAATAAAATAAATAAATAAAAGATGTTGGGGTTCCAGAAGATGTTCACAAGAACTATTCTGGGATGAAAGGGTTAACATGAGCATTTGATGGCTCTGGGCCTTTATTTGCAGGAGTTTAGAAAAATGAGGGAAAAATCAGATTGAAATCTATTGAATGGTAAAAGGCCTAGAAAGAGTGGATGTGGAAAGGATGTTTCCTGTAGGGGTGAGTCTATGACCAGATGACACAGCCTCAGAATAGAGGGATATTCATTTCAATCAGAGATGAAGAAGAATTTCTTTAGTCACAAAGTAATGAATCTGTGGAATTCATTGCCACAAAATAGCTGTGGAGGCCAAGTCATTGGGTGAATTTAGAGTGAAGATTGATGTGTTCTTGGTTAGTCAGGGCATCAAAGTTTACGAGGCGAAGACAGAAGAATGGGGTTGAAAGGGATAATAAGTCAGTTATGATGTAGTGACAGTGCAGACTAGATTGTCAAGAGGCCTAATACTGGTCCTATGTTTAACAGTCTTATGGTCTTTGGTTTGAAGAAAGTAGGAGAAATTGTTGAGCATGAGGACCAGTTTTGCTAGATGGAGGAGGAAGGTAGTGGTGGGGAAATTGTTGGGTCTCTTTTCCAGGAAGAAAAGAAGAGCTTAGAGGTCTTGATAAGGGCCAGAAGTGTATAGGGACTGCATGTCCATGGTGAAAATGAGGTGTTCAAGGCAAAGGAACTAAAAGATATTGAAATGGTAGAGAACATGCATGGTGTTATTGATGTAGGTGGGAGTGGACTGAAACAAAGCAGAAGAGATGTCAAGATACTCCCTTCCCTGGGATCCACCTATCATCTGACAGCTTTTGCTCCACCCCTTCCCTTAACTTTTTTTGTATTGGCTATCTCCCCTTTTTCTTTCCAGTCCAGATGAAAGGTCTCAACCTCAACACTGACCATCTGCTTCCCTCCATTGATTCAGATTTCCTCCAGCTCCTTTGCATATTGCCCCTTAAATTTGATTTTTTTCTAATGCTATGCCTAAGTAGATCCTTTATTTGCTTAAGTTAAATATGTGACTAATTAATATTTACTTATTAGTTAATTAGCCAAGTGAAATATATTTATTATTAATGTTTCTCAGTGTTTTATGAATATGAGTAATATAACAAAACTATGAAAATAATTCATTATCGTTGACTCTTTTGCTAATTATGTGAGGTAAAAACAATTTGTTGAATGTTTTAGCTTGTTGAAAATAAAAGCTATTACTTAAAGTAGGCTGTAATAAAATTAACAAGCATATCATTTAAACAGGGGAAACAGATTTTGCTTTCTTACTTGTGCATGTAAGGCCCTTAGTAAACCAGGTGTTAGTGTTGGTTTGCATGGAGGTAGAGATGATGAATTTTCTTCTTTTGACTTTTGTGCACGGAATCCTCCATTCGACATCGTGCCAAAGTAGCTGCAAGAGAAATCTATGTATTAATGTCACCTTTCACATAACGTTGCAGATCTTCTGATGACACAAGTTTACCTGTCACTTGCTCTTGCACTATGCTTTTTCTCTCAGCACGTTTGTGAAACAGCCATCCACTGGGACATTGACTTCCAATACATTAGCAAACCCCAGTGCAATAATGCAATCCAAGGGTTTTCCCAGTGCAAGTGAACATTTGTATGAACAGAATTGATGGTCATTTAAATTCCACCGCAAGACTGCCAACATTTTAAAGTCATTTTTAGCATTTAAAGAACACTCAGGAACTATGATAAATTAATATATTAATGATTAAATAATAAAGATATTAAAATAAAAAGTGCTAAGAAAATTTTGCAAATATCTAGAAACAATTTAAAACCAACAAAACTTAAAGTATATTTCCTATTCTCCACTTAGCTCTTTGTTTCCATTCAATTCAATGGGGCAGAGTACAGTGAGTTTGTCAGAGTACAGATTTCCCAATCTGGGAAATTTGCTGAAGGTTGTTATTTCTAATTGGACTTTCATGAGGAACATTATGGCCAGCTGCCATTACACACTAACAGCTTCCACCAATCAGGGCAAACAACATCACACACTACACTATATCACTCCTACTGTTTACTATGTAGATACTTATTAAAGTAATAACCAGCTCTAGCAACCATACCTAAAAGGGATGAATGTGGGCAAGTTCAACAGCTCAACTTAGCCCTGTCCCACCACCCAGATCTTGCCATTATTGAAGTGTTTATTATCAATATCTGTTGGTCACAGTTGCTATTGAGGCTGTTGAAAAAAACTGAGTTTTTACCTCAGCTACAATCCAGTTCCTCTATTGCTGAGCCTCACTTCTTTATAAGCTATCTATAGTGGAGTTTCTTTCCATCTCCTCCTTCTGTAATTCTCTCATTTTGCCTTTCTCCACTTAGATAGCCAAGAACTCCTACTAGGTAGCAGCAACAGCAACTGAAGAGGTATAATTGTGAAAATTGGCATCCAGCACTCCACGATCAACAGTTCAGATATCCAGATGTCATGAAGTTTAAAGGTTAGTTTATATAGTGAAGGTGTTCTGGTCAAACAACCTTCAGAGAGCCTTTAAATTATGCTTGTCCCATTTCTAACATGGCAATATCTGCTTATAAAATGGCCAATGCATTTTTCACAGAACTGATATCTGTCAACTTAAAGATTACATGAGTTGTCAAAAACAGTTTCTTTCGTGGAAATTTAACCAAAGTTAAGCACTAAATTTGCAATTCAGTTGTGGCAAAGATACATTAAAACTATGTAATTAAAGTCTGGACTAATTTTGTCATACTTTCTGACAAACATCATTTGATAATAGCAGAGAACTATGTAAACCAAATCGTATCTCATTCTTCCAATATATCTCATCATGCTTAATTGTCACTAAAGTAGTGAAGAGGCACTCATGCCAGATATTTTGGAGCTGTCTATTATCTTTATATCCTATGGAACTGGGATTTACACGATGAGAGGATCTAGGTAAAAATATGCTCTAAAATATTTAGGTTTCAAATATAACCTACTCTGTAGACCACTGAATGATATCTGAAGGCTGAGCCCTGATGCAGTCTTTAGTATACTGCTTCAGAATATCAGGAAGTTGTGTTAGAGGTGCAATTTTCTGCGAAGAAGGCATCCTTAACAGTCCTGTGGAAACATTGAATTAAGTTTGTTCACTTTGATATAAATATTGAGAACAAGTATAGTATTCTTCATATTTAATCAGCTGGACAAAAGTAAGAAGGGTATTCACAGACTGTTAGGTCAGAACTGAAGTTCACATAACAAATGGGTTATTCATGTCAGTTGGAAACACGACAATAAAATTGCAATAAGATAAATATTTAGCTTTCTGTCCAAAGTGTCATGGCAATGAAGTCTTGTTATTGACTTTTCTTTGTTACCAGTTTGGTATTATATTGATTGGGTATTATTTGTTGTAGTTTCAACAAGTTGAGGATATCTTGATACGATACATGCAAAGCTGTATAACGCAGTGACTCTATGACTGAGATGTCAGGCAGTAGCAATGGTTGGAGTTGGTGGTATTGCTCAATTTTACCATTTTACGGTGTACTAGTGCTATTGTCAAGGCTGTCTGATCTCCTCACTTACTACAAAGTTGCATTATTCAAAATATATCAGTTGTGTGCTTTGCATAATTCAACATATTTTGGTTGTGCATCTTGCGTTTTGCATGGGGAACATCAGGGAGAAAGCAAATGAAGTTCTTACACTGTCCTTGATCTAAATTCTAGAGCTACTTAAGTTTAAAGGTAAGTTGTTAACCTGATAGGTGGCAAAAAAGTAAGCATTCCTTAGAAAGTCTGATAAAAATACAAGTTGGGAAAGTATAAGTGACCAGTCAAGAAAAATTAAAGACGTGAATTGATATATTTGAGTTTACTGGTGAACATATCCTGAAACTTAATTCTAAACAAGTCAGTCAGTCCATTTATTTAGCCTGCATAGTCATGTTGGAATTTTAATGTTTATTTCAGAAATCCCCTCTCATTCTTCTATATTCCAAACATAAACTTTCCTCATCTGTGAGATCTGCCATTCAAATAATCCAGTCTTGTAAACATTCATTATACTACTTCTGTGGCAAGAACATTCTTTCTTAGATACATAGACCAAAATTGTACTTGGATGAGGTTCCAACCAAGGCCTTGAATTGCTGTAGGAGGCATCCTTGCTCCCATATTCATACCATTCGTCTTCCTAATTGCTCGCTATACCTGCACACTTGCTTTCAACAACGCAAGGACACATAGGTCCCATTTCACTTCCCATTTTCCAAAACTATCGCAATTTGTTAATCTCAAACATGAGGAAGTCTGCAGTTGCTGTAAGTCCAAAGCAACACACATAGAACGCTGGAGGAACTCAGCAGGTCAGGCAGCATCTATGGAAAAGAGTAAACTGTCGCATTTTGGACCAAGACCCTTCTTCAGGACTGAGAAGGAAGGGAGAGGATGCCAGAATAAAAAGGAAGGGGAGGGAAAGAGGCTCGCCGGAAGGGGATAAGCAAAGCCAGTTGCGTGGAAAAGGTCAAAAACTAGAGAAGAAAGATTGGAGAGGAGAGTGGCAATAAGAGAAAGGGAAGGAGGAAGGAACCAGTGGGAAGTAGTAGGCAGATGAGAAGAAGTGGAAGGTCAGAGTTGGGGAATGGAGGAGTGGCTGGGGCAGTTTGTTCACTGAAAGATTGGAAGGTACCCAGACAGAGTACAAAGAGTTGCTCCTCTACCCTAAGGATGGCTTCATCTTGGCAGAAGAGGAGGGCATAGATTGACATGTCAGAATGGGAATGGGAATCGGTAATAAAACGTGTGGCCACCGGGAAGTCCCGCAAGTGGCTGATGGAGCAGAGGTGCTCAACAAAGCAGCCCTCCAATTTGGGAATGGGACAGGTCTCACCAATATAGAGGAGGCCGCATTGGCAGCACTGAACACTATAGACAACCCCAGCAGATTCGCAGGTACAATGTTGCTTCATTTGGAAGGACTGTGTGGGGCTCTAAATAGAGGTGAGGAAAGAGGTATATGGGCAGATGTAGCACTTAAGCTGTTTGCAGCAATAAATACCTGGAGGGAGATTAGTGAACAGGGACAAATGGACAAGGGAATCATAGAGGGAGCGATCCCTGTGGAAAGCAGGGGTTAAAGATATGTTTAGTAGTGGCATCACTTTGGAGATGGTGTAAGCTGTGGAGGATAATGTGTTGGATGTGGAGGCTGATAGGCTGGTAGGTAAGGTCAAGAAGGACTCTATCAGTATTATGGCAGCAGGAAGATTGGGTGAGCATGAATGTACGGGAAATAATGTCTTTTGTTTTTCAGACCCAAAGTAGATAACTTCACGTTTATCTATGAAACTGCATTTGCAATTCAAACAGGGAACAAAGCCTTGTAAATCAGTGGCCCACATAAAATATGATAATGCCAGCAAAACCAGAAACACTGTTAATATTTTAGGTAAATGTGCATCACATGAAAAGGGCATCAATGTGAAAGATTGATGCTCATTCTTTCTACATAAGTAGTACCTGATCTTCTAACTAACATTTTATGTTTCACATTACATCTAAAATATCTGCTGTATTTTGAGTTTTGACTGTTGAGCATAAGAGAATGATAGGCTGGTAGCTTACCCTCATGAAGGTGTCTGCTTATTATTGATAGAGATCTTTCAGTCACCTTTGCGAATTGTCCACCAGTGCTCTTAACTTTGTAAACTACCTCATTATACACCAGAGTCTTTCAATCCCATCTGAACTTCTGTCTTTCCACTTGTAACAGTATGTACAATTGGCCCGACATTCACAAAAAAAAAAATCAGGTGAAACTAATCATAGAGCATTGAGCCAAACAATGGCATATCTAGCTCAGCCAGCCATCCAGAGTCCTCTTCACAATCAAAATCAAAGTTGAATTTATTGTAAATGCATGAGTACATGAATGCAAAGGTGCCACAAAAAGCTTACTTGAAGCAGCAGCATAGTCAAATACCATTATATAATTAGCATTCAAGAGAAAAATATGAATTAAGTATGAATTAGACAATATTTTTACAAAAGACAATTAGAAAATTAAAAAGCAAAGTCCAATTGCTACATTTTGATCAGTTAAATCAGGGCAAGTGAGATGGATATAGAGTGTTCTAGAGCACTGAGATCTAGTGGTACAAATATACATTCCCTGCAGGGTAGACAGGGTGATGAAGATGTTTGGCATGCTTGTCTTCATAGGTTAGGGGAGTGAGTAAAGGAGTTAATACATTATGTAATAACTAAAAATGTTGATAAGATCACACTTGGAGTAGTCTGTGCTGTTTTGACCACCCAGCTGTGAGTAAGATGTCATTAAGCTGGAAAAGTTGCAGAAGAGATTCAAGTGATGTTACTAGGCTTGAGTAATAAGGCAAGGCTAGATAAGCTGGGATCTTTTTCTTTGGAGTGTAGAAGGTTGATGGAGGTCTTACAGAGGTACATAAAATATTGAGGTGTGTAGATACAGTGGGTGGTCATTGTCTTTTTCCTAGGGCAGGGAAGTCTGAAACTGGAGAGCATAGATTTAAGGTGAGAAGGCAAAGATTTAAAAAGGTCCTGATGGGCAAGATTTTCATGCAGGGGGTGACTATACATGGAAGCTGCCAGAGAGAGTTTTAGAGGTAGGTGTAATTACATTGTTTCAGAACAGGCGCATGGATAGATGGGATATGGGTCAAACATTTACAATTGGGACTAGCTCAGCTAAACATCTTGGTCAGCAAAGACTAGTTGGGCCAAGGTGCCTATATCTAGTCTGTATGACTCTTTAATTAACTGGAAGTAGTTGTTATTTGAACCATACCAGAGCAATAAAGGACATTTATAATTTTTAGAAGCCAATCACTTCAGCACACTTCCTAAAGGAATCTTTTCAGTTGCTTTATTAATGACCTCTTAAACTTAAGGCCAGTGATTGGATGTTTACTGATGACTGCACAGTTTCAACTTCTCAGTTAGCACGGCAGTCCATTACTACAAGCAATGGACCTGATAAGAAGCCTGATAATACTCAGTCTTCAGTTGATGTGGCAAGTAACATTAGACGTACAAGTATCCTTGCCTGTTCTAATGTTGAGCAAATGGAATGTGGTTACAAGAAGTGTTTAAGGACAATAGGTGGGGCTGGATCCTAAGGCGATGTTTTATTCCAACATTTTATTAACTGGTTGCTTCTATCAACTCTTTGGCCTTGCTTTTTTCTTTTCATTGTTGAATCCCTCTATCTTCCTCCCTCTCATTCAACTGTGGCTAAGATACTTAAGAAGAAAGCCTTCTTAGATATGTCTGATTTGCCAAGGCCACATTTATTGCTTTGTCCTAGGCATTCTCAGTGGGTACAGTGAAATTGCTGCCTGAACTATTGCAGTCTTTTGTTAAGATGCTCCCACCTTTTCACACAAATTGCAAAACAGGACTACTGAAATAAAATATCTCCTTTTATACTAATATATGTCTTTTTTAAACAAATCAAAAATGTATATTTCTCTAATGTGATATTGATGTGAAGAAAAAGACTATGTACACAGGCTTGCACAAATAAACGTGTTGTTCCCACATTTGAAGATTATGACACCAAATGCAATTTTATAGATAAAATGATTACTGGACACAAAGCTTGCCTCAGTTAAGATAATTGCGATGGGGCTGTCCATTAATATGTTGGGAGGTGTATACAGCCAACCGACCCAGGTAAAATATAAAACCTATGTTAAGTTCTGGATGGAAATGGTGCAGAGATGGGGATAAGTGGATGCAGTTACTGTTAATACAGTAGTGGAGTAATGGCACAAGACCTTCCCCTATCAGGATGATGTTCTAGTGAATACTCAATAGCTATCACACATTCAAAGAAATTACTCAGAGCCAGCTTTCACTCATCAGTGGAGGCAATCACCATCTAGCCCAAGGGACTGCCTAGAAAGATGGTTCTGGCATTTAAGAAAATCTCAGTGCTTGTTAGGTGAGGGAGTTAAGTAATGCACCTTTTGTAATTCAATCTCCTGTCAGTAGTTATCATCAAGACCCTCACCTGTAGTATAACCAAGCTAATGAAACCACCAGCTTCCAACGTTGTCCAGGAGAAGGAGAAAGGAAAATGGGGAAATGTCAGTTTAAAAGGGAGTCTTGAAGGTTCGGTTGAAATTCTATCACTAAAAACACGAATATCTAGTTAATAGGCAAAATAGAGATAAATCATTAACTCGATTAACAAATACCTGTAAACGTCTAGACAAGCCCTTTACCGGCGTTGATTTAAATGACGCTTATATATAACAATCCAAATATCACGCTGATTACTATGTTACAGTTTCTAGTTGTTTTATTGCGCTACACTGTTTCTTAGCAACCCAGCTACGGCACAGATGATTTGACCACGCTCTGCCCTTGTTCAACAAACTGATGCATCCTGACGTAATCAAACCCAGTGATTTGATCATAAACGGCTTGAGCAAATTTATACTACTGAGCACTTTAGACGGATGATCTGGCGTCATTTTAACCGAGAACAACAAAAGACTTTTGGTTTTGATTTACTATTTTACATTTTGAAAATAAACAGTAAAAATCCCTGCGTATCAATGACACACTTCGTGTATCTCGTCTCTTTAAATCACAGAGGGATGCATCGTGTTCACAGAGAAGCAGGCTTCTATACCCACTGATTACTTGTGATCATTGAGTTGATTTTTGCTAGGACGAATGTTGAGCAGATGGATTGTGGTTACAAAAAGAGTTTGGCGACAACAGGTGGGCTAGGTCCGCAGGGAATGCCTTATTCTAGCATCTCATTAACAGGCATCTGATTTACACTAAACTGACAATGATTTGGCTTTCGCTTTTAATCCATTTTCAATGTTAACGAAGTTATTTCCATAAGGCGTCAAAATCCCTCTTCTTGGTCAATACTATCATTTTTAACCTCATTGTTAAATATATCCAGTTCCCTCCTCCGCCATTTTGCATAAAATAACATTTAATCTGATTGAAAGGCTACTCGTCATGCTCAGACCGTAATTGTGTATATACAATGCAAAATTCGAGGAGTCGGATGTGGTTCAGTGCGTCGACAAACGCTAGAAGGCGCAATGTGGCCACTCCTTGGCGCAGCGAGGCTGCAAATCTCAGCGATTGTGATTTGCGTTTGGGGTATTTTCACCATTGTTCTGAGATTAAGAGTTTCTTAAAACAAGGAACCATTCTCTTCTCATCACTGAAGAACCTTGCTGTTATTTGGCGACTCTCCGCGATCTTTGCTGCGGCTTATTTTCTTTCCAGCCGACCGATATAAAATGTATACAATCCGAAGGCTGGTGTTACTGGCTCCTCCCGGCCCCTTGTCATTGGGATAATTTCCATTGAAGGCTTTGCAGCAGTCGTTATATTGAAACACTTTATTCGCCATTCATGTACGGCTCATCGGGAGGAATGATTAATTGAAGCAGCTTTGGATCTAAGTTGTGGTCTGAAGGAGCTGTCACTAGTGGCAATGCATTGAGCCGAGCCCATGTGTAATCTATTGTTGGTATTGTGATGCTGTTGCTGGAGAGAGGAGGGCGCCTTTGAACAATAGAGGACAAATGCAGAGACTTTTAGTCGAGCACAGCTTTCTCCAAAACACTGACACCTAACAGCAGCAGACAGCCAGCAGCGAATATGAAGCTCAGTCTGTAATAGAAGTGGATGTAGTTCTTTTGTATTTTCTGCATTAGGCGAACGATGAATTCCGCAGAAGAGACGGACGAGTGCGTTAACGATGGTGACATCGCAGCATTTTTCAAGACAGGTAGGGGGATACGATTTGGGAAAAAGGTTGGGGGTTGTGAGGATGGTTGAGAAGTGGTTATCGGTCCCGATTATTGCATGCAGCAGTATGCCCAGTATTACTATTGCATTTCACGAGTTAGTGTGGCCGCTGTTTGGCTGACTCGTCTGTAGCGTTCATGCTCGTGAACATTAAACAATGAAACGGTTTCGGGATATCTGATGCTGTTGAATCAAATTTTGAGCAACATGCCTGACATCTGTCATCCAGATAACTAGCATTCGTACTTCAGTTATTCTGACTTTTTTAAAGATTAGAGTGATTGATAGCATATTATCAGTGTAAAAAGAAGAGCATTTCTGATGTCTTGGCGTAATATCACTGCACAGCTGCCGGGCCAAGTCTGTGGACTCAGCTCAATGGCGCTTTGTGCCTCCAAGGAAATCAAAATCACATCCTTTGGATTTTTGACAAATTATTATCTTGTGCAAAATCACACGCGAGTGGAGATTTAACCGATTAATCATTACCTACTCTGAAAATGCTCAGTTTCCTGTTAGGATTGCAAGGATGCATTGTACTTATTTCCCCAAATAATATAAAAGTATATCGACTTTAGTTTAATAAATAGAACAATTCTGGTGCAGCAATTTCAAGTTATATGTAAGATATATGATACACCGTTTCGAGAACTGCCACCGAGCTGCACCCCAAATATCCAATACAGTACAGTATTAGCTCTACACACGCAAGTGAGATCTGTGCTAAAACCAGCGGGTCCGCCTTCGCTACTCGTTTGTGGCCGTGTTGTGTTTTAGAAACATTACAATTTTATCAACTTTCAATTATCCTCTTAGCGGATGAATTGAGTTGCGAGAGTTATTTTTTTCCATCTACAAAATGGTAACGCAAGCTTGTGCGGTCACATCATAGTAGAAGCTAACACATCCTCCCGCCTGTTAACACTACTCTAATATAACTGTGATGACATCATAATTATGGGCAACAATATATCACCATGTATATTACACAGGAATATAACCACTTTGGTTGATGAATTATCTTCTGTTGTTTCTTTCTAAGCAAAGATGTTATCAATCCAGGCGAGGAGATTCTCGTACTTGGAGTGGAGGTGAAGGTCATTCCGTGACATTTTCTTTTCCCCACCTCGCCAGATGTTCTATTCGTGATGTAATCGATTTTTCTGAATTTTTAAAAATAACAGCAGTTCCAAATTTAGCTTTGTGCATCAAGTAATCACTTCCTTATGTTTTTTCCCCCATGGTAGTCCAGGGTCAGGTGTGATGGTTTGACAAGCAGCAAGCCGATTTTATCTTTATCTGTTATAGTCAGTGGATGCACAGCTGCTGTTCCCAGGCGTGTAAATGGTTACAGATAACAAGTACAGTATTCAGGAGAGATTCGTGTCTGATCTTGTCATTATCTGTTACTTTAAAATCTTATAAAGAATCTCCAATTGAATTAATGAAATTACAGCTTGGTGCATTTATTTCAATTTGAAACTTGAGTGTGTTCTTGAATTTAGAGCTCTCGATTGATTTGCATTTAGACTTAACTATCTGCCAGTCATACTTGAGATCTCCTGCCACCATCAATGATTACTCAACCATTCATTTCTTTCATATTAGTTTGTTTGGAACTATTACACCATTAATCAGCTATTGTAAGTTATTTTTAGTTAGCGATTGGTGATCATGAAGCTGGAGTAGAGTTACTTCACTATTAGTATTAAGGATGGGAAAAGAACTAAAAAAGGAATAAGGTCTATCTTTTATAACACTTATGCTTATGGCACCAAATACAAATTAAAGTCATGGATAATTTCTTAGTCTGTTTTGTCTGATAAAATTTGAAAACATCAATTGCAGTGGCTGAAAATTAGGCATTGGCTTCAATGCATAATGAAAGTAGATCCAGTGTCCTTCTGGAGTAATGAAGAGGCACAAGCACTAGCAGAAATTTGCTTCATTACAATAGTCAACACATGCTTAACTAAAACAAATGGGCATGATTGTATTTTATTAATGCTTTGATTATTAAAATAATATTTAGTTTTAATTTTTGATAATCTCAGTCATTGTCGTAGTGTACCTCTTTAAGAAAGTTGTTTATTGGTTATGAGTCTTATGATGCTTAAAACTTATTTTCATTCAGGTCAGTTTAAGCAAACATTTCACATTATTTCAAAGTGATGTGCAGCAGTCAAAGTTTAAAAAAAGACTTTGTATGTTAAACATGTAAAAATATAACATACTTTTAGCGTTTACTTCCTGACTTACTGTAGCCATGCATATCCTTTTATTTTCTCAAAAATATTATACCATCAATATCAGTTAACTTCTAATTGTGGATATTTACTATGTAACATTTATTTTATATATCTATCATTATATCTCATCTTCTAGTGTTTATTTATTGTTGTCACATGTACTGGATGGCATCCATGCAAATCATTTTAACGCAACAATACATCGAAGTTATACAAAGGTAAAACAATAACAGAATGCAGAATATAGTGTTACAGTGACAGCAAAAGAGCAGTGCAGACAATTAGGTGCAAGGCCACAATAAAGTAGACAGTGAGTCAAAGTCTATCTTGGAGTGGGTGAAGAGAGAACTTCTGGAATGGAAGTGGCCTTTGATTATGTTGGCTGCTTTACTAAGGCAGTGAGAAATGAGGGCACAGGTACAGCTAGTTTTTGTGGTGTACTGAGTTGTCCACCACTCTGTAGTTTCTTGCAGTCTTGGGCGAAGCTGTTGCCATACCAAACTATGATGCATCCAGATCAGTAATGCAAGCAATTTTTTTAAAGGAAAAAACCTAGCCTCATGCCACACATATGGCCCTTTAGTGTGATACATAATTTTCATTGTTCGAGGGACTTTCACACTCACATTTCTTCCCTCCATATGCGGTAACAGAAGGAGTCTAGATTATGGTCCTTCCCTACAGAGACTTTGCATTGGCTGTACTGAATTTCACTGCATCCCTCAGAATTAGAATCAGGTTTATTATCACCGGCATGTGATGTGAAATTTGTTAACTTAGCAGCAGCTCTTCAATGCAATACATAATCTAGCAGAGAGAAAAAAATAATAAATAAAATTAAACAAACATAAACAAGTAAATCAATTACATATATTGAATAGTTTTTTAAAATGTATATTTTTAAAAATGAAGTAGTGTCCAAAGATTCAATGTCCATTTAGGAATCGGATGGCAGAGGGGAAGAAGCTGTTCCTGAATTGCTGAGAGTGTGCCCTCAGGCTTCTGTACCTCCTACCTGATGATAACAGTGAGAAAAAGGCATGCCCTAGGTGCTAGAGGTCCCTAATAATGGATGCTGCCTTTCTGAGACACTGCTCCCTGAAGTACTGGCTACTTTGTAGGCTAGTACCCAAGATGGAGTTGACTAGATTTACAACCTTCTGCAGCTTCTTTCGGTCCTGTGCAATAGCCCCTACATACCAGACAGTGATGCAGCCTGTCAGAATGCTCTCCATGGTGCAACTATAGAAGTTTTTGAGTGTATTTGTTGACATGCCAAATCTCTTCAAACTCCTAATAAAGTATAGCCGCTGTCTTACCTTCTTTATAACTATATTGATATGTTGGGACCAGGTTAGGTCCTCAGAGATCTTGACACTGAGGAAGCTGCTCACTCTCTCCACTTCTGATCCCTCTATGAGGATTGGTATGTGCTCCTTCGTCTTACCCTTCCTGAAGTCCACAATCAGCTCTTTAGTCTTACTGATGTTGAGTGCCAGGTTGTTGCTGTCAACTGTCTACTAGTTGACATATCTCACTCCTGTACGCCCTCTCGTCACCACCTGAGATTCTACCAACAATGGTTGTATTGTCAGCAAATTTATAGATGGTATTTGAGTAGTATGTACTCTTGCAGCCTGGACTGTGCCCATTTGCATTATACCCATATTGACAACTTGCTATGCTGGAAATTGTGCAAAGGATATGGAGAGCCTGCAGAGAGATGATACTCTCAGTGGTCACTTTATTGGTTACAGGAGTGCACCTCCACTGTGCTCTTCTGCTGCTGTAACCCATCCAGTTCAAGGTTCAAAGTGTTGTGCTTTCACACCATTGTTGTAACACATTGCTATCTGAGGTACTGTCACTTTTCTGTCAGCTTCAACCAATCTGGCCACTCTTCTCTGAACTCTTTCATTAACAAGGCACTTTCATCGACAGAACTACCACACACAGATACTTGTGTGTGAAGATCCCAAGAGATCAGCAGTTTCTGAGATACTCAAACCACCCCATCTGGCATCAATGCATACTAGGGTGAAAATCATTTAGACCACATTTCTTCCCCATTCTCATGTTTGTTCTGGACAAGAAATGAATCTCTTGACCATGTCTGCATTGAGATGCTGCCAAATGATGGACAGATTTGATATTAACAAGCATGTGTACAGATATACCTAATAAAGTAGCCATTCAATGTAGATAGGTTAAGTGATTGGGAAAGGGTCTGTCAGATGGAGTACAATATTGGTAAATGTGAGGTCTTCCATTGTGGAAGGGAAAATAGAGGATTATTGTTTGAATGGTAAAAGACTGTAGCATGCTACTGTGTGGAGAACTTGGGAGTGCTTGTGCTTGAATCATGAAAGGTCAGTTTCCAGGTGCAACAGGCTGTCAAGGGAAATCATTGAATTTAAGATCATGCTGCAACTGTGCAGGGTACTAGTGAGGCCACACCTGGAGTACTACATGCAATACTGGTCTTCTTACTTGAGAAAAAAATTACAGGCTTTGGCAGTAGTTCAGAAAGGGTTCACCAAGTTGATTCCAGAGATGGAGTTAGCCTGTGAGGAGTGATTGAGTCACCTAGGACCATACTCAAGTGACTCAATCACTCCTCATAGGCTAACCATCTCTGGAATTGACTTGGAATTTAAAAGAATGAGAAGGGATTTTATAAATGCATAAAATTATGAAAAAAGTAGATCAGCTAGAGTTAGCAAAGTTGTTTCCCCTGGAAGGTTAGACGAGAACTACAAGACATTGCCTCAAAATTCAAGAGAGTAGATTAGGAGGAACTGCTTTTCCCTGAGAGTACTGAATCTGTTGAATTCTTAGCCCAGTGAAGCAGTAGAGGTTACCTCTTTAAATATATTTAAGACACAGTTAGATAGATTTTGCATAGTAGGAGAATTAAGAGTTACGGGGAAAAGGAACGTAGGTGGATCTGAGACAGTGGCCAGATCACCCACGATCTTATTGAATGGCAAAGCAGGCTTGACAGGCCAGATGGCCTACTCCTGCTCCTATTTCTCATGTTTAGATATATATTTACAGTATGTTTGAATTGGGTTGGATGGAAATCTAAAAAAAAACTTCTGTTTCCAGAAAGGAGATTTTGTTTTGAGTAGATAAATAGAAGATTGTTTGGTGGATTCCCCTGGTGTGTCTTGCAGAATAGTAAACGGCAAATGTTACAACCAGCAAACAAGTATTGGGTAATGGAACTGAGCCAGGTAGTGCTGAGGGAACAGGGAGTCTGCAGAAAGGCATAAACAGATCAGGAGAATGGGCAAAGAAATGGCAAATAGACTCTAGTGCAGGGAAATGTATGGTCATGCACTTTGGTAGAAGGAATAAAAGCATAGACTATTTTCTAAACATGGTAAAATACAGAAATCAGAGGTGCAAAGGGAGTTAGGAATCCTCAAGCAGGATTCCCTAGAGGTTGACTTGCATGTTGAGTCAGTTGTAAAGAAGACAAATGCAATACTAGCATTCATTTGAACAGGACTAGAATATAATGGAATGTAGTTGGCTATATGAAATATAATTATTTTTAAAAATAGACAGATTTCACTGTCAGCATTGTAGACTAAAATAAATCATCAATAATTGCCATAAAACATGGGTGCAGAATTAGCATTTTGGCCCTTCAAGTCTGCTCTGCCATTCTATCATGGCTGATTTATTTTCCTTCTCAACACCATTTTCCTGCTTTCTCACTGACCTCATAATGTTTCATGGAAGGAAAACACAATCTGGTTGGAAGATTTTTTTGTGTGGGTATCTTTCTTATTCTCTTGTTCTTGACTTATTTCTACCCTGACACCATACATTGAAATTACCCAGTATTGCTCCGTGACCTTTAAAGTTCTCTTGAACTTTTCTCCAATATGTTGCTTTACCCTTAGTATAGTTTTTAAGAGTTCTTATTTGCTCTGGCACAGATGGCCTAAGAGTAAGCATTGCAGATTCTGTCGAGGTCTCCATTGATGCACTCTTATTGAATGGATCGCACAGGATCTTTAATTTTACATCCAAGTGATGTAATGCTTGCTGCTTTCAAAAAACATTTACGGTACCTTCCTTAATTCAGAACTAGGCATATTGTGAAGCTCAAAATCTAGTTTGAGAAATTGATAATCTAAAGAAAGGACATGAAGTAATCTGGTCAAGAAGGTGCCAAGTTATGATGTCCATCAATATTGTAGCTCAGACTTAGCTGTTTTGTTTAGTTTTGTAGGGATGCTTTTGGGTACAGAGAGGGAAGTTAAGGTTCAGGTTAGGGTTTGGGGCAGGGTTGAAGGAGAGTTAGAGGTCAGGGTTAGTGAATGAAGAGTATAGGCAGATGTTCAAGTCCAGATCAGAGTGTTCCTCAGTTGAACATCAGCGCTGCTGGAAGTCATAATGCAAGCACTCAAGAAACCAGTAATCCCCAGGTCAGAAACTGGTTCCAATTGGAAATCCATACAGGTGGCAAGTCCCAGATACAAGTGGGAGTCACAAAGGCCAGTGACCTTCAGGTCACCAAGATTAGAGGTTTGTGCAAATCCAGAGGTCAAAGTCCATGCAAGTCCAGAAGTAGAGGCCCAAAGGTCAAACCTGGTGAAGTCCGGAGGGCAAAGTCCGGAGGCCAGAAGGAGTCACAAGGGCCTAGGTTTCTGGCGTTGGTGGTCTGTATGAGTCCAGACGTTGAGGCCCAAAGTTCAAACCCACAAAGGGCATCCTAGGGTGAGGTGTGAAGTTGGAGGTGTGATGTCTGTGAGTCTGAGAATCCGGGGACAAGGTCTGAAGGCACAGAGATAGCCTGTCCTGGAGTTGGAAGCCTGTATAGGTGTGTCATTGGGTCGATTGCAGGGATTGGAAAGGGGCTTGTTTTGCTGTTATTGTCTTGTTTTATTGATGTTGTTGCTGCTTGTGTTTTTCTGTCGAACACTGTAGGCATGCTTTGTTGGCACCAGAATGTGTGGCAACACTGCAGGCTGCTTGTTAAAGCAAAAGACACATTTCACTGTATGTTTCAATGTACACGTGATAAATAAATCTGAGTCTAGAAATATGAGAATTCTCATGCGTTAATAACTTCATTGAATTTACTTGCAGTCATCTGCTTAGCCTAATTTTGAATACTGTTTTTTCAACAGTTTGTTACCCAAGCTGGGGTCATAGCTACAGCCTGTAAGGCAATTGAACTGCAAATGAGTTTCTCTGGCTCTTTTAATACCTTTTACACCATTCAACAGGTGTAGCTGCCATTTGCAGATGAATTCTTCATAAGCTTCTATGACCTGCTGCTGAGGACATTGTTAATTATAACTCATATTTAACTATTATTTTCCCTACTTTTATTGGATAGCATCAGAAACTTATAAAGCAGTATATGACCAAGGAATTGATTGTAGACTTCAGGAAGTTAAATTTGCACCAGTCCTCATTGAGGGATCAGAAGTGGAAAGGGTGAGTAGTTTTTAGTTCTTGGCTATCAACATCTTTGAAGATCTAATCTAGGCCCAACATAATGATGCAATTACAAAAAAGGCACACAGCAGCTGTAGTTCATTAGGAGTTTGAGGTGACTTGGTATGCCACTGAAGACTGTACCAAATTTCTTCAAATACGGAGAGCGTTTTACCCATTGCATCACTGTCTGGTATGGAGGGACCATTGCACAGGATCGGAAGAAGTGGCAGAAAGTTGCAGGTGCAGCCAGCTTCATCATGGGCACTAGCTTCTCTGGCATTGACTACATTTTCAGAAGGTGATGCCTCAAAAGGGCTGCATCCATCATTAAAGACATTCACCACCCATTGCTACCATTGCTTCTTCTCATTGCTACCATCAAGGAGGAGATACAGGAATGAAAATCAGGTTTAATATCACTGGCATTTGATGTGAAATTTGTTAACCTTGTGAAAGCAGTACAATGCAAAACATAATGGTAGAGAGAGTAAAAGTGAATTACAGTAAGTATATATGTATTAAATAGTTAAATCAAATAAGTAGTGCAAAAAATAGAAATAATAAAAGTAGTGACGTAGTGTTAAAGGATTCAATGTCCATTCAGAAATTAGATGGTGGAGGAGAAGAAGCTCTACCTGAATTGTTGAGTGTGTTCCTTCAGGCTTCAGTACCTCCTTTCTGATGGTAGCAATGAGAAGAGAGTATGTCCTGGGTGATGGCGCCACCTTTTTGAGGCACTGCTGCTTGAAGATGCCCTGGACACTACAGAGGCTAGTGCTGATGATGGAGCTAACTATGTTTACAACTCCCTGCATGTTACTTCAGTCCTGTGCAGTAGCCCTTTCTCCCCATGCCAGACAGCGGTACAGCCAGTTAGAATGATCTCCTCAGTACATCTATAGAAATTTGCTTTTGGTGACCTACCAAATTGCCTTAAACTCCTAATGAAATACAACAGCTGTCTTGCCTTCTTTATGGCTGCATCAATATGTTGGGTCAGGTTAGGTCCTCAGACATATTAATAGCCAGGAACCTGAAGTTGCTCACTCTCTCCACTTCTGATCCCTCTGTGAGGATTGGTATATGTTCTCTCTTCTTACCCTTTATGAAATTCACAATTGGTTCTTTGGTCTTACTGACATTGAGTGCAAAGTTGTTGCTGCAATACCATTCAGCTAGCTGGTACAGCTCTCTCCTGTATGTCATAAGACATAGGAGAAGAATTAGGCCATTCATCCCATCAAGTCTGCTTCAACATTCCATCATGGCTCATCCTGGATCCAACTCAACCCTATACACTTGCCTTCTCGCCATGTCCTTTAACGTCCTGACCGATTGGGAAACTATCAATTTCCACCTTAAATATACTCACTGACGGCCTCCACCACAGTCTGTGGCAGACCATTCCACAGATTCACTACTCTCAAGCTAAAAAAAAGATCCTCCTTACCTCTGTTCTAAAAGGCTGCCCCTCAATTCTGAGGCTGTGCCCTCTAGTTCTGGATATCCCCACCTTAGAAAACATCCTCTCGGTTCCATCTGAGATTCTGCCAACAATGGAACAATAGATTACATTTGAGTTGCCTAACCAAACAGTCATGGGTGTAGAGAGAGTGAACAATGGGTTAAGCACACATCCCTGAGGTGCGCTAGTGTTGATTGTCAGCATTGAGATGTTATTTCCAATCCACAAGGTTGTAGTTTTCCGGTTAGGAAGTCAAGGTTCCAGTTGCAGAGGCCCAGGTTGTGGAGTTTTTCAATCATATCTGAAGAAATAATAGTGTTAAATGTTGAGCTGTAGTCAATAAACAGCATCATGATCTAGGTGTCTGTATTGTCCAAGTGATCCAAGGCCATGTGAGAAACAATGAGATAGTGTCCACTGTAGACCTGTTGTGGCTATAGGCAAATTTCAGTGGGTCCAGTCCTTGCTGAGGGAGGAGTTGATTCTAGCCATGACCAACCTCTCAAAGAACTTCATCACTGTAGATGTGAGTGTTATTGGATGATAATCATTAAGGCAGCTCACCCTGCTGTCCTTGGGCATTGGTAAAATTGTTGCCCTTTTGAAGCAGGTGGGAACTGCAGTAACGAGATATTGAAAATGTCTTTGAACACCCCCCACAAGTTGGTCGGCACAGGTTTTCAGAGCCTTACCAGTTGCTCCATCAGGGTCTGTCTCCTTGTGAAGGTTCACCCTCTTAAAGGACAGCTGGACATTGGCCTCTGAGACAGAGATCACAGGGTCACCAGGTGCAGCAGGGATCCTCATAGCCGTAGTTTTATTCTCCCTTTCAAAGTGAGCATAACGGCATTGAGCTCATCTGGGAGTGAAGCATTGCTGCCATTCATGATGCTGGGTTTTGCTTTGTAGGAACTAATGGCCTGCAAACTCTGCCAGAGTTGACGTGTATCACTCAGAACTGTTCCTTTGCACTTGAAATAGCCCTCTGCAAGTCATGCCTGGTTTTCTTGTACAGATCTGGGTGGTCACAGACATATGCCCCAGCAGACGACGAACCTGGTTCATCCATGGGTTTTGATTTGGGTTTACATAGTAAGTACTCATAGGCGCACATTTAGGTTTTAATGAACCCAGTGACAGCTGTGGCACACTCATTCAGTATCGAAGATGAATCCGTGAATACAGTCCAGTCCAAATCAGTCCTGTAAGTGCCCATGCACCTCCCTTGCTGATGGCTTCTTGATTCTCACTACTGGTGCTGCAGACTTCAGTCTCTGCCTATGATTAGGGAGTAAAAGTACATCCAGAAGATCAGACTTTCCAATGTGTGGGCATGGTATTGCCCGGTATGCACAGGAGTGGGACAGCACTACCACATTTGTACACCATGAAGCGTTGATCATGAAGCACACTCCTCCTCCCCTGCCCTTTAAAGGCTTAACAGTCCTATCTTGACCATGTATTGTGAACTCATCAATCTGAATCGCTGTGCCCAGAATGGAAGGGGTTAATCAAAATTCAGTGAAAGAAAAGATGGAAGTGGTCCCAGTGTCCCTCTGGTACAACACCCTAATTCAAAGATCTTCAGTTTTATTTACCATAGACTGTACGTTTGCCAGGAAGATGGTCAGTATTGGGCATACACTCAAAATTTTAGAAACAGCTTCTTCTCATCCACCATCAGAATGCTGAATCGACACTGAACCCATGGACATTACCTCACTATTTTTTTTTGCTTTTTCTCCCTTTTTTGCACCACTTATTTAATTTCATGACATATACCAGTGATATTAAACATATTCTGATGTTGTTAGCATAGCTTCTTGAAATATTTTTTTCCTTTAATTTGAACTGTTCTATCGTGCAATCTGCTGCTATTCACTACTTAAGCTAAAAATGCAAAATAATCATAATGACAGAGGTATTTGCTTCGGATTCTGAAGAACAAATTAAAGAGCTTGTCAAAGTAAGTGCTGTGAAATAGGTAACAGGAATGTACAGCGGTGATTTGAACTCTATTCCCCAAATTGCTGCTATGTTTTAGAGCAATGTATATCCACATAACAATTTTGTACAATTTTCCAGTGTAATGAAATGAATTTGATAGGCAAACAGGAAACTTCTGTTTATAATAAATGCTGAGGTAATTCTATGAAATTCTAGCCAACATACACTTAGACTTTTGAGATAGTCTTACTAGTCGATTTCATTTGGATGGCCTTAAAAATGATTCAGGCATCTTTCCCCTTTCTTCTCAGTCCTGAAGAAGGGTTTTATCCTGAATCATCAGCTGTTTATTCTTTTCCATAGATGCTGCCTGACCTGCTGAGTTCCTCCAGCAATTTGTGTGCATTGCTGTGGATTTCTGGCATCTGCTGATTTTCCTGTGTTTGTAGGTTAGTTAGCTTTATGGACATAGTAGATACTACTGGCTTATGCTCCCATCTTCTCAAGAGCTGAATTTCTTTTGCATTTAATATCAAAGTATGGCTGTGGTTGGAATAATGACATTCTGTGAAAGCATAGCCACAAACTGTGCAGAATGGGATTACTGATCACCTGCTGTAAAGTGGGTAAATTGATTACTGGTATCAGAATGGATTCTGTGCTTTATGTGTTACATTTTTCTTCCCTTCATCTGTGGCTTTAACATTGAGTTTAATGAGATTTTTCATTTTATTGAATTTACTAATCTGTTCATGATACAGGCTCAATTTTAATCCGGGGATTAGTCAATCGTAATGTTGACAGAATCTGCTAATAAACTTTTAGGCTAAATTATACCTTGATATTATTATTATCATTATTATTGTTATTATTATTATTATTACTTGTGGAGTCCACTATATAATGGAAAAATTCAAATACATATTTTTGCATATTGCTTTCATGATTTTACAATTTTTCACAAAGCATTTATTTATATTTGAAACTTATGTATCTGGAACACAAGATTGAGAGCAAAGACATAGAAGCTTTCAATTTTTATACAAGTGATTTTGTCAGTTTTTATTGTCCTTTTCCAGGAAACTAAAAGTAATGTCTTATTATGAAAATGAATATTTTTCTGTCAACGTGGCACTGGTTTGGACAATTAATACAATACAAAGTAAAGGCAGTGTGCCATGTTGACAGGAAAGTGTTCATCTTAATAATAAAACAATATTTTTATTTATAACGTGCATCACCAGCACTTATTGCACATTCCTAATTGCCTTCAAGAAGCTGGAGATGAACCACCTTCTTGAACCATTGAAGCAATTCTGTGCTGTTAAGTAGATGGTTTCAGTATTTCCAGTGCTGAAGGAATGCTGGCATATTTCCAAGACAGGGTGGTCAGCAACTTGGAGTGGTACAAACAGGTATTGATTCTTGTTCTCATTGTTTGTAGAGGTTATGAGTTTGGAATTTTCTGATTGACTAAATGTAGTAAATTTTGCAGGTGATAGCACCCTACTCTGCTGGGAGGGATTGAATGGTTAGTATAAATGATGGGGTGCCACTCAAGATGGCTGATTTGTTCCAGATGGCTCAGAGCTTCGTGACAGTTAATGGCATTAAACTCAATCCAGCCAACTGAAAAGTATTCCATCTTGCTGCTAATTTGTGCCTTTTAGATGGTGGAAAGGCCATACAGTGTTAGGGTCCCAGCCTCTGACCGGCTCCTATTGCCACAGTGTTTGGCTGACCCAGCTGAGTTTCAGGCCAATAGTGACCCTTAGGTTATTGATTGTGGAGCACTCAGTGATGTCATTACTTCCAGCTTAACAAGGCTATGAATGCTTCAGTCTTTAGCACTTATATGCAAGGCCGGTCATCATTGAAAGTCCTGTTAATGGTAGAAGTTTGGTGTCATGAGGGCCAACTTCAGAATCAGAATCAAAATCAGGTTTAATATCACCTGGTATATTTAATGAAATATGTTGTCTTTGTGGTAGCAGTATAATGCAATACATAATAATAGAAAAAAAAAACTGTGAATTACAGTAAATTGCAGTAACGGTCTGTCTCTCTCACTCTTTTTACACACACACATATGTATTATATATGTAGCATCACAGGTTACAGGGAGAAGGCTGGGAACTGGGGTGGAGTGGAAATAGAATAGAAGGATCAGCCATGACTGAATGGAGGAGCAGACTCAATGGGCCAGATGGTGTAATTCTGCTCTTATGTCTTATGGTATTATGGTCTATATATACATATAGACTCCTGTACCTCCTGTAGCAATGAGCAGGGCATTCCTGGATGATGGGGGTCCTTAATGATGGATACTGCCATTTTGAGGCATCATTTCCTTGAAGATATCCTTGATGCTATGGTGGCTAGTGCTCATGATGGGCTGACAGCGTTCACAACCTTCTGCAGCTTCTTTCAATCCTGTGCAGTAGTAACCCTCCCCCACCACACCATATCAGATGGTGATGCCACCCATTAGGATCTGTAGAAATATGCAAGAGTCTTTGGTGACATACAAAAGCTCCTCAAACTTCTAATGAAATGTAGCCACTTTATAGCCTTCTTTATAGCTGCATCGATATATTGGGCCCAAGATAGATCCTCAGAGGAGTTGACACCCAGGAATGTGTAATTGTTCCCCCTTTCACTTCTAATCCCTCTATAAGGACTAGAGCACAGAAACATAGAAAACCTACAGCACAATACATGCCCTTCAGCCCACAATGCTGTGCTGAACATATACTTACTGTGGTACCTATAGCCTTCTATTTTTCTATCCAGGAGTGTCTTAAAAGACCCTATCGTATCCACCTCCAGCAATGTCGCTGGCAGCCCATTCCATGCCCTCACCACCCTCTGCATAAAAAAACATGCTCCTGACAGCTCCTCTGTGCCTACTTCCGAGCGCCTTAAACCTGTGTTCTCTTGTGTTAGCCATTTCAGCCCTGGGAAGAAGCCTCTGACTATCCACACGATCAATGCCTCTCATCCTCTTATACACTGCTATCAGGTCACATCTCATCCTCCGTCACTCCAAGAAAAGGCCAAGTTCCCTCAGCCTATTCTCATAAGTCATGCTCTCCAATCCAGGCAACATCCTTGTAAATCTCCTCTGCACCCTTTCTATAGTTTCCACATCCTTCATGTAGTGAGGTGACCAGAACTGAGCTCAGAACTCCAGGTGGGTCTGACCAGGGTCCTATGAATCAGAATCAGAATCAGACTTTAATCGCCAAGTACCTGTGCACATACAAGGAATTTACTTCTGGAAGATGTTGTCTCTCTGCTCATAACAATAATAATGATAAATATAAATGAAAATATAGATTATACATACAGGTAGTGCAATCCAAGTAATAGTTAGCCGACAGTTAACCAGCAGTTAACTGTTCAGCAAAGTGACCGCAGTAGGGAAAAAACTTCTCCAGTGCCTATTAGTCTTAGTCTGGAGGGATCTGAAGAGCCTACCAGACGGAAGCAGTTCAAACAGTCCATGCGCAGGATGGAAGGAGTCCTTTATGATGTTCCCCGCCCTCTTCTTCAACCTGGAAGAGTCCAGGTCCAGGGCAGGGAGGCTCCAATGATGCGCTCGGCAGTCCTCACTGTGCGCTGTAGTCTGGTTCTATCCTGCTTGGTGGCGGCTCCAAACCACACAGTGATGGAGTAATGAAGCTGTAACATTACTTCTCGGCTCTTAAACTCAATCCCATGCTTGATGAAGGCAATGCACTGTATACGTTCTTAAACACACAGTCAATTTGCTCAGCAGCTTTGAGTGTCCTGTGGACTCGGACCCCAAGATCCCTCTGATCCTCCACACTGCCAAGAGTCTCACCATTAATACTATATTCTGCCATCGTATTTGACCTACCAAGATGAGCCACCTCACACTTAACTGGGTTGAACTCCATCTGCCTCTTCTCAGCCTAGTTGATGTTGATGTCCCACTGCAACCTCTGACAGCCCTCCACACTATCCACAACACCCCCCAACCTTTGTGTCATCAGCAAATTTACTAACCCATCCCTCCACTTCCTCATCCAAGTCATTTATAAAAATCATGAAGAGAAGGGGTCCCAGGACAGATCCCTGAGGCACTTCACTACTCACTGACCTCCTTGCAGAATATGATCCACCTTCTGTGGGCAAGCCAATTCTAGATCCACAAAGCAAGGTCCCCTTGGATCAGATGCCCCCTTACTTTCTCAGTAAGCCTTGCATGGGACCATATCAAATGCCTTGCTGAAATCCATATACACTACATCTACTGCTCTACTTTCATCACTGTGTTTAATCACACCCTCAAAAAATTCAAATTGACAAAGCCATGCTGACTATTCCTAATCATATTATGCCTCTCCAAATGTTTGTAAATCCTGCCACTGAAGTAAGACTCACTCATTTTACCCTTCCTGAAGTCCGCAATCAGTTCTTTGGTCTTAGTGATGTTGAGTGTAAGGTTGTTGCCATGACAAACAATCAGCTAACTGATATATATCATTCCTGTACACCTTCTCGTCACCACCTGAGACTCGCCAACAATAGTAGTGTCGTCAGCAAATTGTAGTTGAAGTCGATGGAATCTCATTTAAAAACTATAAGACAAAACTTCAATTTCATCCCATTTTTTTATTTGTTTAGTAAATACAGATAGACATATTAAACAGTGATAGTCTTCACTTGTGTGAAGAAAGTGCATGTTGGAATGGTTGCCATTGTTGATGTCATGCTGAGATGCCTCATGGGGGCTATGTTATCCAGTCATACACCAACTGGGATTTTCAGGAGGAGGAAGGAGCAGGTATTTGGTGAGAGATTTGAAGCTCTAGGATTGACTGCACAAAATGATTTGGATGTTGTTGAATAAAGTCTCCAGACTCATAGGTTTAAAAAGTAAGTATATTCCTACATTTCTAGCCTCTGTTTTTAATGCTGTTTACACTGTGATTGAACTAAGAGCTTCCCTGGCATTTGGATACTAGGGAAAATGAAAAGATATATAGTATTTAGGCCCTCTTGTCTTATCGGAATGACAATACGTTGTCTGAATCTAATGCATTTGCAGTTTTGTCTGTTAGAAAAGGCCCAGAGAGAGCATCAAGTGCCCTTGCTTACTCTTTCTGTCCATAGTTCTATGGAAATCAGGGTTCCTATGTGCTTTAAGATATACAAGTTTGGTTTCAGCTTCTGTATAATGTGTAAAAAAAAAACAGATCCAAGCATTTGGTCACATTTTAAATCTTAAGGTGAAAATAATGCAGTATTAGTCTATGTTCGGTCACTCTTGTTACTATCTCTAATCATTAAAACTGAAATGCACCCAAATTGAATTTTACCTTACTATTAGACAAGAGGCCAGGATGAGCCAGAATGTTACCTTGCTTTCAGACAACCAGAAATTTACTGCCCACATGGCAGTGATTACCATGGTCTTGTTTTAGTTATTATTCAATTCCAGTTAGGAAATGTCAGGTTGTACCATTCAATGTAGGAAGTGACCTTTACTCTATGTCCTATTAATTATTTTTCTTGACAATTATTGTGTGATAATTCATAGAGTGTTATAAATGGTAAATAACAGTGCGCGGCTTTAACACTTTATAGTAAAATGGGTTGCTTGTAACTATGGTTTTGGCATCTGCTTGGAACTAATACGATAAGGTGACTATGGAAAGGTCATTCCTGTTGACTTTATCACAATTGGCAATCTGTATTTTGCAGAGTAACTTTGGCTCAGAACAATGTTGCTGGAAACATGTTTGGCAGATTGAACAATAGTTTGGGTGATGGACTGCCTATGGTCATTTATTGATGGTAGTATGTTCCATTAGGAGGCAATACAGCAAAAGCAGATGGCTAATTGGATATGATAAACCAGTACGGCTGCAAAGAAACTTTAAGAGGATTATCTAATCCTGGGAAAATAAATGTTCTTGAAAAGCAATTCATTTTATCATGCTTGACTGTTCATCCTTTCTTTTGTAAGTGAAGACTGATTTTAATTATAATGGAAATTTTGGAATTCCAATTTTCCTTAAAAACTACAGGTATTGCGTTCTCTTTTCCTTTTCTTTCTTCCTTGTTCTGTATTCCAGTACTCCTATGGATCCTGTTTAGGATTTGCACTGTCATTTGTTGGTATCTCCAGCCAAGCTGGGAAGCAGTTTTAGAATTTTCTTTTGGTTTATTGTGCTATAAAAATAATCGCGCCATTAAAATGATTGTGCCGTTTTGTATTCTTCTTATTTTTCATAAAAAAAGTTACACAATGGCTTTCAGTGGATAAAACCCTCTGTATGTCTCCCATTGTTATAACTTATGAAAGAAAAATACATGACTGCATTTTATTTAGGACTAGTCACAAATTTGAGATAGGAACTTTACACAGTTCTTTATATTCTCCAAACAGATGTTACCTGATGCATTTTTTGTTCAACCTAATAAGCTCCTTGGTTATGATTGCTAGAGCTTATTGAATTGAATGTAAGCTCTGAGACCTCATGTTGTTGGAGCAGTAGCTTATCATGATGAATGAGCTGAACTAGTAAGAACAGTCTATCACTGTATCTTTTTGATCTTATTTTCTGAGTAACTTATGCCTTTAGGGCATTTTATATAAAAGAAATTTTACTTAAATACCTGTACATGTGATATCTTAAACAAGGTGGATAAATTAACAACACATTTTGTCATAAACAGGTATAATTTGATTGCCATTGCAAAAGTGAGACTGCAGGTTGAGAGATACTGGGAACTACAGTCAATATTCCAGGATATTTCACAAATATGAAGGACAGACAGAAAGAAAAAATATACAGGTGAAGACAGGCATTAATAAAGGAATACATTAGTGTAGTTTGGAAAGATTGTGTCTCAGCAGATCGTAATATAAAATTATGATTGAATTGTGTGGAGCTGAGATGCAGCATGAGCGTATGGACAGAAAACATAGTGAGAACTTGTCTACACCCTACAGTTAGCAGAAATAATGCAGGAAATTATATAAATGTAGAAGTGGTGCTGAACATACCAACAATAGTCATGAAGGTTGTTAATCCTCATATGGACAGGGCAAAAAAATCAGTGAAGGGGACAAATTCCTGAAATGTATGAAAAATAGATTTCAAGATCAAAATATTGAAGAGCTTGTTTTAGATCCAATACTATACAACAGAAAGTACCTTAGTTAAATATCTTGTGAAAGGGATCAATGAAAGAGTAACATTAATTTTGTATGTTAGAATTTTACATTAGGTTTGAAAGTGTTGTGCTAGAACCTAATTACTGGTTTTCCAATCTAAACTAACAAAACTATGAAGGCAGAAAAAGCAGATTTGTTGGATACAGTATATCAGTAAATTGCATGGCAGATAGCGGACAGATAACAGCTAGTATTTAAAGAAATAATACTTGAATTGCAACAACTATGCATTCATTAAAGGCAGAAGAACATAACAGTAAAAGTGGTCCAAGTATGGATTACAGATAAAATTGCAGATAGTTTTACATTTAAAGACAAAGCTTTCAAAGTTGCTGGAAAAGCAGAGCCCAGGAATTGGGAGTGTTTTAGAGTTTAACAAAGCATGACTACAAAATTGATGAAGATAAAGGAATGCAAAATGTGAAAGTAAATGGATAATAAATGTAAAAACACTCTAAGGACTTCTATAAGTATGTAAAAAGGCTAACAAGGACAAATATGGGTCCCTTACAAAGAGAGTAGCATATATAATTAAGATTCAGGAATTGCCGATTAAATTAAACAAATACTTTGTATAAATCTTCACAGGATATAAAACACAGAAATATTAGAAAAATAAGAATCCAGTACAAAGAAGGAAGTAAAAGAAATTGAGAGACTGAGCCTACAAAGTAATATGATGATACAAATCCCAGAGTTTTGAAAATAATTGATAGTCATCATCATCTTCCTAAATTCTGCATTTTGTAGGATTGTTCATAAAAACTGTTAGGTAGCAAATGTGATCCCACTGTTAAATAAAGGAAGAAGTGGGAAATATGAAATTCCCAGACTGTTTTAACATCAATATCTATCATCAAAGATCCCTATGCCATCTTTTCAAGGTTATGATTGGGCAGAAGGTAAGAAAGCTTGAAGTCTCACACCATCAGGTCCAAGAACAGTAACTTCCCTTCAACCATTCAGTTCTTAAACTAACCAGCAAAGCACATATCACTACAGTTTAGCAATTATATATGACGCTTAGACCACTTTACACTAAAATGGACTTTGTTTTATTTTTGTTCTAATTGTGTTCATTCCTGTAAATATTATGGATAATTTATGTTAAATGCATGTTTTTTCCTTGTGAATGCCACCTTTATGATGCTGCATGCATGTGATGTTCATGCAAGTAAGTTTTTCATCTCTCCTGTTATTGACTGTATGACAAACTCAACTTCAACTTTGTTATTCTGGCATTAATGATTGAACAAATGCTGGAATTCATAATCAAGAATGCAATATCAAGACTTTGAAAATAATAATATGACTGAGCAAAATCTACTTGGATTTATGACAGATAAAATCTGTGAATTTCTTTGAGGATGATATAGTAGAACACAGGTCATCCCAGGTTATGGCAGCACTTCCAAGCCAGAAATGCACTCATGATCTGAGTTGACAGGCAGCAAAAGATGCCCATAGCCCCACAACAGCTGATAAACCAATACTGCTAGGCTCCTGAATATTTACTCATGTGTATGGGCTATACATTAGTTGGATGCTTGCAAGCTGGGAAGACTTATAGATGAGCATATTTGGAGTTTTAGAAATATCTTTGTATTCCTATTTAGGTGGTTGGTGAACAAAGTTAGACCAAGTGAGATATGCTAGGGTGATTCGAAAGTTAGTTAAGAGATAAAAAACAAAGTGTACTACAAAATGGGTATTTTTTGTTGTAGCACTCTGTGACTTGTGGTTTTGTAGGTTCAGTACTTGGGTTCTAATTATTCACAATCTTTAATAACAACTTGATCAAGAGAACTAAATATAGCTCTTCCAAATTTTGTAATAGCATTAAGCACAGACAGAGAGTGAGTTGAAGATGGTGGGTTTTAAAAGAATGTAGACAAGGTGCATGAGAAGGCAACAACATAGCAGATAAAACACATTGTAGAAAAACTGTGAGCATATCTTCTTTTGTAGAAGTCAGCCATAAATATTGAACATTTTATTTTGAAATGGTAAGGGATTGAGAAATTATTATATTAAAAGGACATAGAAGTCATTGAAACCTAACAAATAGGTGCAATATACTGTTGGCATATTCCTGATTCTTTTTCATGTGCCAATATACTCATATGTTAACATTAAATGCCACAGATGAATTAAACTGCAATTTTGATGACCTTAGATGTAATCAAATATTCCCACAAAAATCTGGTGAAAGTATTAAAAGGAGCACTTTTGGCTTTTCGATACTTGTTGGCTGATGTCAGCTTGTGATACATTGGCATTTAAGAAGCCAGAGTTTTGCAATCTCTTTCATTTCGTATCACTTTTGTTGTGAAATAGTGGGTTAGTGGCCTTCATTGTCCATTCAGAAATATGATCGTGGAGGGGAAGAAGCTGTTCCTGAGGTGTTGAATGTGTGTCTTTAGACTCCTGTATCTCTCCCTAGATGGTAGCAATGAGAAAAGAGTTTACAGTTAAAAGGAAATTTATCATCAAAGTACAAAAATGTCACCACATTTCTTGTTGGAATACTTAATAAATCTGTAGAATAATAACCATTAACAGAATCAATAAAAGATTGCTCAACTAGGACATTCAACTGGAGTGCAGAAAACAACAAACTGTGCAAATACAAAAAGAAGAAATAATAATAATAAATAAATAAATAAACAATAAATATCCAGAACATGAGACAAAGAGCCCTTGAGAGCCGTCCATTGGTTGTGGAAACATTTCAATGATGGGGCAAGTGAGGTTGTGTGAGGTTATCTTGTTGGTTCAAGAGCCTGATTGTTGAGAGATAATAACTGTTCCTGAGGTTGGTGTTGTGAGTCCTGAGGCTCCTGTACCCTTTTCTTGTTTCTTGATGGCAACCGTGAGAATTGAGCAGATTCTGGGTGGTGAGGTCCCTGATGATGGAAACTGCTTTCTTGTGACAGCGTTTCATGACAAAGTAGATATGCTCAATGGTTGGGAAGGATTTACCTGTGATAAACTAGGCCATATCCACTACTTTCGTAGGATTTTTCATTCAAGGGTATTGTGTTTCCATACCAGGCTGTGATGCAGCTAGTCAATATACACTTCACTACCCATCTAAAGAAGTTTGTCAGAGTTTTAGCTATCATGTTGAATCCCCATGAACTCCTAAGAAAGTAAAGGTGCTGCCATGCTCTCTTCGTGATTGCACTTATATGCTAGGCCCAGGACAGGTCATCTGAAATAATAACACCTAGGAATTTAAAGTTGCTGATCCTCTCCATCTCTGATGCTCTGATGAGAATTAGCTCCAGCACCTCTGGTTTCTTTCTCCTGAAGTCTATAATCAGCTCCTTGATCTTGCTGACATTGAGGAAGAGTTTGTTGTTATGACACTACTCAGCTAGATTTCCATTCTCCCTCCTATATGCTGATTCATCACCACCTTTTTGATTCAGACTACGACAATGGTGTCATCAGCAAACTTGAATAAGGCCCTCAAAAAGGGCATGTCCTAGGTGATGGGAGTCCTTAATGATGGATGCTGTCTTTTTTTAGGTATATCTTTTTGAAGGTGTCCTGCATACTGGAGAATCTCATGCCCATGAGCCATGACAGAGCTGGCTGAATTTACAACTTTCTGCTACTTTTTCTGATTCTGTGCAGTGGCTCCTCCACACCAGATGGTGGTGCAACCAGTCAGAATGTTTTTCACGGTACACTTGTAGAAGCCTACGAGTGGCTTTGGTAACATACCAAGTCTCCTCTCACTCCTGATGAAATATCATTGCTGTCATACCTTCTGTGAAATTGCATCAGAATGTTGGGCCCAGGATATATCTTCAGAGATGTTGACACCTGAGAACTTGAAACTGCTCACCCTACCACTGCTGATCCTTTGATGAGGACTGGTGTGTTTTCCCTCAACTTCTCCTTCCTGAAGTCCACAATGAATTCCTTGGTCTTACTGATGTTGACTGCAAGATTCTTCTTGCGACACCACTCAACTAGCTGATCTATCTCACTCCTGTATGCCTCCTTGCCACCATTCTGCCAACAATGGTAGTGTCATCGGCAAATTTATAGATAGTGTTTGAAATGTGACTAGCCACACAGTCATGGAATAAGAGAGAGTAAAGCAGTGGGCTAAGCACACATCCTTGAGATGCACCTGTGTTGATTGTCAGTGGAGATGAGATATTATTTCTGAACTGCACAAACTGTGGTGTCCCAGAGAGGTAGTCAAGGATCCAGTTGCAGATGCAGACACAGAGGCCCAGGTTTTGGAGCTTGTTGGTTACAACTGAGCGCATTATTGTGTTGAATGCTGAACTGTAATCAATATATAGCAGCTGTACATAGATATTACTATTGTGCAGCTGATCCAAGACTAAGTGAGAGCCAGTGAGACTGCACCTGCAGTAAACCTATTGTGATGGTAGGCAAATTCCAGTGGGTCTAGGTGTTTGTTTAGGCAGGAGCTGATTTTAGCTATGACCTCTCAAAGCACTTCATCACAGTAGATGTGAGTGTAACTGGGCAATAGCCATTGATGCAGCTCACTTTGCTCTTCTTGGGCACTTGAATGATTGTCGCCCTTTTGAAGCAGGTGGGACCCTCTGACTGCAGCAGTGAGAGATTGAAGACGTCCTTGAACACTCCGGCTAGTTGGATGGCACTGGTTTTCAGGGACCTACTAGGTACACATCAGGACCTGACGCTATACAAGGGTTCATCCTTTTGAAAGATGTTCTGGTATCAGCCTTCGAGACAGAGGTCACAGGGTCCTCAGATGCTGCAGGGTTTCACATAGGTGTCTTTTATTCTCCCTTTCAAGGCATGCATAAAAGGCTTGTCATGATATTAGGTTTCACCTTGTAGGAAGTAATGTCCTGCAAACCCTTCCAGAGCTGATGTGTATCCTAGTCCATCTCTAATCTCAGTCAAATTTGTTTATTTCACTCTTAGAATATCCCTCTGTAGGTCATTCCTGGACTACTTGTATAGTTCTGGATCACTGGTCTATATAGTTGATGATGCTTTGTAAAAAGGGAAAGATATGGAAGCCATGATTGCTGGAGTATTATTAGCTGCCAAGAACACAAGAAAAAAGGAGCAGGAATAGGCCTTGATGCTCTTTATGCCTATCCTGCCATTTAATATAATCATGGCTGATTTATACTGGCCTCAATTCCTTTTCTGTGCCATTTCTCCATACCTCTTTATTCCTCAATCTATCAAAAAGGTATTCACCTCCACTTTAAATATTTATGATGATCCAGCTTCCACCACATGCTGAGTGCTTTTACGGAATCACAAAACCAAGAAAAGACAAGAGTGAATGCCATCAATTTATCCAACATGCAGTTATTTGGAATTACACAGTCATGTTCCCTATATAGAGTTTTACCCTTGCCATCCGCTGCATTGGGCACAACCTAGAAAACTCGAGTTCAGCCCTTTCCTGAGGCCCATTTATAGGATATTAAAGAGGAGATCAGAAACTACGCACAGAATAATTTAGAGGCCTTTTTTCCCAGAATATGGAAGCCTAGCACATTGAAATAAGGGGCTGAACCACATCCACAGGCACCCTTAATTGTTTGATAAGGGTTCAAAGTTCAAAGTACATATATGTCATGAAATACAACCTTGAGATTAATTTTCTTTTGGGAATACTCAATAAATCCAATAACCATAATAGAATCAATGAGCGACTAAACTAACTGGGCATACAACCAGTGTGCAAAAAACAACAAGCTATACAAATGCAAAAAAAATAATAATAATAAAACAAATAAATGTTGAGAACATGAGATGGAGAGTCCTTGAAAAAGAGTCCATGTGTTGTGGGAACATTTAAATGACAGGGCAAATGAAGTTGAGTGAAGTTATCCCCTTTGGTTCAAGAGCCTGATTATTGAAGGATAAAAAGTTTTCCTAAACTTGTTGGTAGGAGTCCTGATGCTCTAGTACCTTCTTCCTGATGGCAACAGTGAGAAGAGAGTATGTCCTGGGTGGTGGGGGTCCCTGATGAGGGATGGATACTGCTTTCCCACGACAATGCACCATGTAGATGTGCTCAGTGGTGGGGAGGGCTTTTCCCATAATGGACAAAGGCAATAGTGTTTCCATACAAGGCTGTGATGCAGTCAATCGATATAATCTCTACCACACACATATATAGAAGATTGTCAGTTTTAGATGTCGTACCAAATCTTAACAAAGGAAGTAGAGATGACGTTGTGCTTTCTTCGTAATTGGGATGATAACACCTAAGGAATTTAAAGTTGATGACCGTCTCCACCTTTGATCTCCCACTGAGGACTGGCTCATGGTCCACTGGTTTCCTCTTCCTGAAATCAATAATCAGCTCCTTGGTCTTGCTGACATCGAGTAAGAGATTGTTGTTGTACCACTACTCAGCCAGATTTTCAATTTCAATAAGGGGCAAACAAGGTTCACAACAAGTTGCCAATGGCATTCTTGCCTTCAATACCCATAGACTATAACTATTGATGCCACTGCATCCTTTCAGTTTTATCTTCAACGAAATGTCTGGCAGGATCACACAATTCTGGACATGATCACTTGCAGGTTTCAACTAATTGATCTGGGAAAAAAGTGAAATGCGGTCAAAATTTTCTTCCACAATTTTCATTGCTATAGGTTAATCTGTGACAGTTTATACTGATGGATGACATTTATCTCAATTCCTTGCATTTGTATTTATGGGATTACTCAGCAAAGAGCTGGAATTTATTCATTGGATCCATCAAGGATCTGTACTGGTTTTAATAATGCCTTCATTTTGGATATTATCAGGGCTTGATGATAACGTATATATCAACACTTGCAATTTCTAGTCACTGTTCAATAGGATTCTTCTTGAGAATTCTTTCATGTGGTTGCTTGAATTATATTTACTTGTCATCAGGCAGATTACCTGCTTAGCCATATAAATGAACAGCATCTGCAACGGCTACAGTTGATGCAATAACTTAAGGGAGTTTATGTTGCCTTTTTACAGTGGCATTTGCAATAATGGTACTACTACTCAAAATAACACATTTAATGATGCTGACATCAGGAAAATGAAGTGCCGTCAAATCAGAATTTGTAGGCATCATGGTGTCTGCAAGTCCTCATTTATCCTTACAAGTGAATTTGTGCATTTGGACTGAAATTAGATGCACTCTGTATTGTCATATGACATCTGGAGGAGTCAATATCATGAGAAGGAAATGCATTATGGTAGACTACCTCATGTAAAACCTGAGATATGATGACTTCCAATTCCCTATCTCTGTTATGTCTGATACCTTTAAATCAGCTGTAATTCTGCTTACTTTCTATGATATTGGTACAACAGGATTGATGAGAGAAATGCAGTAGATGTTGTCTACATGGCCTTTTACAAGACTTTTGATGAGGTCTCACATGGTGGGCTAGTCTGGAAGATTAATTTACATATGATTATTGTTAAACTAGCCAATTAGATAGGTGGAAGGAGTAAGAGTATAGTTGTAGAGGGTTGATTATCAGATTGGATGCCTGTCACCAGTGGTGTACCACAAGGATTGGTGCTGGGTTCATCATCTATCATAACTATATTGATGAGAATGTATTTGGCATATTTAGCAAGTTTGCAAATGACACCAAAATTAATTGAATTGAATTGAATTGACTTTATTTCTTACATTCTTCACATAAATGAGGAGTAAAAATCTTTGCGTTATGTCTCCGTCTAATTGTGCAATATGCAATCATAGTAATTTATAATAAATTGAACAGTCAATGTAACATTGAAATACACTCAGATCAGTTTGAGTTAATCAGTCCGATGGCCTGGTGGAAGAAGCTGTCTCAGAGCCTGTTAGTCCTGGCTTTTATGCTGTGGTACTGTTTCCTGGATGGTAGCAGGTGGAATAGATTGTGGTTGAGGTGATTCAGGTTCCCAATGATCCTTCAGGTCCTTTTTTCACAGCTGTCTTTGTAAATGTCCTGAATAGTGGGAGGTTCACAACTACAGATGCATTGGGCTGTCCGCACCACTCTCCGCAGAACCCTGCGATTGAGAGAAGTACAGTTCTCATACCAGGCAGTGATACAGCCAGTGAGGATGCTCTCAATTGTGCTGCTGTAAAAAGTTCTTAAGATTTGGGGGCCCATACCAAATTTCCTCAACCATCTGAAGTGAAAGAGGTGCTATTGTGCCCTTTTCACTACACAGCCAGTGTGTACAGACCACGTGAGGTCCTTGGTGATGTGGATGCCGAAGAAATTAAAGCTGTTTACCCTCTCAATCCCAGATCCATCAGTGTCAATAGAGGTTAGCCCGTCTCTATTCCTCCTGTAATCCACAACCATCTCCTTTGTTTTTGGACATTGAGGGAGAGGTTGTTTTCTTGACACCACTGTGTCAGAGAGATAACTTCTTCCCTGTAGACCACCTCATTATTATTTGAGATTAGGCCAATCAATGTAGTGTCAAGGGCAAATTTAATTAGCAGATTAAAGCTGTGGGTGGCGACACAGTCATGGGTATACAGGGAGTAAAAGAGGGGACTTAGTATTGTTACGTATCCCATAACTGGATAACTTACCAGCAAAGATAGAGAAGTCCGTTGAAGTCTGATGTCACTATTTTCAAACGTTTTTATTTATAAAGGGACACAAAAGTAAGGTTAATACAAACATTCAGATAATGCACATCGTCAATACTCAATCTAAAGCGCGGGTATAGTAATAATCATCATTAAGAAGTGAGCTCTACTGTTGTCTAGGGGTTAATAGATTGTCCGTTGGAAATATAAAAGTCACTCAGAAGTCTGCAGGCCTCAGCCTTTTGAGAATCGCTGGGTTTCACTTGGGGCGACCGAGAGAGAGAGATTGGGGAGAAGAGAAATAACTTGCCAGGTCTTGATGCAGCTTCTGTGAAATCGGGGGAGTGTTGGTTCCCTCTCCCCAATGTTAGTTAAAAGCGGTTTTCTGTGATTCCAGCCACAAATTCCAATCCCAGAATCTAACGCACGTGTCTTCCTTCAGAATGGCTTCCCGCTGCTGCGGGATCACTCTCTCGTGTCTTCTTGGTGCGTCTCTAAAGGGGCTCTCCCCCTGAGACTCTCCTTTATACTTCCTCACGGGGTCGCAGGTGTCAGTCAGGTTGGGATGATGCAGTCTCTCTCTCAACCAGCCCACCTTGCCCGAGGGCTTTTCACGTGGTCTCCATGAGACAATAGTCGCTGTCGTCTTATTCTGCATCCTGGGTGGAACGTGCAACTCGGCACATTTCTCTCTCTCTCTCTCCTCCTGGGCCTACTGACTCCCCCCCCCCCCGACGGATGCTCTTGCGATTCTCACAAAGGAGTGGGCTGGGATCATAACAGTACACAGTCCTGAGGGGCTCCTGTGTTGAGAGTCAGAGGAGTGGAGGTGAGGGAATCCACTCTTACCTGCTGGTGATCTGACAGGAAGTCCAGGATCCAGCTGCACAAGTCAGGGTCTAGGCCGAATTATCGTATAGTGGATAGTGAAGAAAGTGAAAAATGGTATCATGGACAGTCTGGATCAACTGAGAAAGTGGGCAAATGGAATGACAGATGGAATTTAACTTAGGGGAGTCCAAAATGTTGCATTTTACTAAGTTAAGCTAGGGCAAGAATTGCACAGTAAATAGCCGGACCCCGGATTGCATTGTAGAACAGAGAGACATAGTTTTCCGAAAGTGTCCAAGTAAGTTGGCAAAGTAGTAAAGAGAATTTTTGGCATGCTTCCTTTCATCAGTCAGATCACTGAGTCCAAGAATTGTAGTGTCATGTTACAACTGAACAAGTTATTGGTGTGACAGCGTTTGGAGAAATGTGCACAGTTCAGGTCTCCTAGCTATAGGAAGCAAGTCATTAAGCTGGAAAGAGTACAGAAAAGATTCACAAGGATTTTACCAGCACTGGAAGGTTAATTTATAAGGAGAGACTGGGAACAATGGAGCAATGGAGGCCAAGGGCTGACTTTATAAAGATATATAAAGCCATAAGGGGTGAAGATGAGGTAAATGGCCATAGTCTCTTTCCCAGGGTAAAACAGGAGAGTACAGATTTAAGGTGAGGGGGTGAAAGATTTAAAGGGGACCTGAGGGGCAACCTTTTTACAGACAATGTTGCTTATGTGGGATAAGTTGCCTGAGAAAATCATGGAGTTGAGTACATTTATGCTTAAGAGACATTTGGACAGATGCATGGGCAGGAAAGGTTTAAAGTAATATGGGTCAAGTACAGGCAAATGAGACAAGTTCAGGTTGGCAAATACATAATATGGACAAATTGGGTTGAAAGGCCTTTTTCCATGCAGTATAACTGTTTACAAGCTGAACAATAAGCTGGTTCATCTCGAGAAAATTGACTTTGATTTCATGCAGTGATTGGTCACCTCTGCTGATGAATTAAGTTAAAGTAAATGTATTAGGGCCTGGTGAAAGTATTCACACAGACTGTCTGTCTACATGCTTCATTTTGAATATGAGGGCATCTGCCTGTTTCTGTGGAGTGGGCAGTGCCAATCTGGCTCTCTCTGTATATGGCTGAGGATAAGGGCATCTGCCTGCTTCTGATCATAGCTGACTGTCTGCTTGGCTGATTCTCTAAGGAGTTGTCTGTCTGGATAATTACAAGCATGGAACTGTGTGAGGATGTCAGACTGCCTGCTTCTAAATGTGGGGTGAGTTGCTCTTTGAGGGCTCTGAGCTTATAATTGCTAACAGCATATGTGTAATGCAAATCAATGTGTTAGTATTTCCACCTTGGTTTCTCTTTTGAGGTCATGGTGTTCTTGGTGCTCAACTTGATGAAGAATATTACTGTCAATAGACAGTTTATTGAACTGTAGCCATGATCCAGTACAAAGCTTCCTCCTTCTTCATGATATACCTTCTCCCCAAGTATTTACAGGCTGTGGTTTGAAAAGTGGGGGAATTCTCCATTCCTGTTTTTGCCTCTCTCATATTATACACAAAACAGCAGGCAACAGTGGAGAGGAGTCTTTTAAGACGAAAAGACATAGCATATTTCATTGCAGCTACACGTGCTAAATTTAATAGATATTGGCCATGATCTCTTCTGCTTTTCCAGAAATAGACATGCTGCCCTCTTACACGGTAAGTTTAGTCTACTAATATTTACAGTATGGGTATGGGTGAAATGTACAGGACAGGATCAGTGATCCAATTAGAGAGAGAAGGATTTTCTGGATTAACATTTCTTAATCTTTTTAGCTGGTTAAGCAGTGGAGTGTCTTCTATGTACAAACATAATTTAGTAATCTACTACTTTCTCTAGAAGAAAATCCCATACCTCTTCATCAGAAGAAGTACTTTCACATTTCACTCCTAAATGGTCTAGCCTCATCTTATTCACCAACCATTGGATAAACTCTAATTTTAATTTGACCTGTTAACTTCCGTCAAATTCCTCAAGATTCCAGGGACTAATTGCAACCTCAGCACATCTGTCACCAAAGCCATCGTTTGCAAATTTTTCAACAGTTGTTTTAACAATTCAGATATTGTGCTGAGCAGCACCCCTACTTCTATACTTCACAAACTTCCACCATGTGAATTCTCTGCTACTGTACTCTGTCAGTCAATAAGCTCTGTTAGTTACGATACTTGCTCTTCTATAACTATTGTTACTCAAATTTAGATGGCACTGAATCAAATGACAATTTTTAAATAGCTGAATTAAATAAGTAGTTGTCACATTAGCTTTTGATGTAGCTATTTGTTAATAATAAAGATATAGAGTAAATGCCTCTTTTTAAACAATATTCCAATTTACACAAAAAAAATCATAAATAGAAAGCACTTGAATGTTCATCAGGACAGGTAGTATCAATGGAGAGAGAAAAACAGATATTTTTAAAGTTCAAAGTTAGGATTCCCTAAAGCAGGGGTTCCCAACCTTTTTAATGCTGTGGACCCTTACTTAGCATTAACCAAGTGCTCTGTGGACCCCAGGGTTGGGAACCTCTGCCCTAAAGGTGAACTTGTAGGTTGAGTCAGTGGTATGGAAGGTAAATGCAATGTTAGCATCCATTTCAGGAGGTCTAGAATATAAAAGCAAGGATGTAATTCTGAGGCTTTGGTCAGACTGCACTTGAGTATTGTGAGCAATTTTGGGCCCCTTTCTAAGAAAAGATTTGCTGACATCGTTGAGGATCCAAAGGAGGTTCACTGGATTGATTTTAGGAATGAAAGGATTAACATATGAGGAATGCTTAATGGTTCTGCGCCTGTACTCACTTGTGTTTAGAAGAATGTGGGCAGATCTCATTGAAACCTTTTGAATATTGAAAGGCCCAGATAGAGTGGATGTGGAGAGGATGTTTCCAATAGTGGAGGAGTCTAAGATCAGAGGGCACAGCCTCAAAATAGAGGGACATCCATTTAGAATACAGATTAGGAATTTTGTTTTATCCAGAGGATAGTAAATCTGTGGAACTCGTTGCTATAGGTGGCTGTGCCCGTGAAGTCATGGGTATATTTAAGGTGGACGTTGATAGGTTTTGATTAATCAGGATGTCAAAGGTTACGGAGAGAAGGCAGGAGAATGGAGTTGAGAGGGATAATAAATCTGCCAAGATTTGATGGGCTGAATGGCTGAATTCTGCTCCAATGTGTCTTAAGGTCTATGCAGAGAGTGGTGGGTGTGTGGAGTGCCCTGTCAGGGGTGGTGGCAGGGGTATTAAAGAAACTGTCAGGTAGGCACATGGATGATAGAAAAATAGAGGGTTATATAGATGGGAAGATATATATATATATATATATATATATTGATCATAGAGAAGACTAAAGGATCAGCACAACATTGTCAGCTGAAGGGCCTGTACTGTACTATCATGTTCTATGTTCTCATAGCTGGCACTGTAAAGCAAAACACTAACCGCAATGCTATCGTGCTACCCCACATAACCGCAGGATTATTTAGATTTGAGGATTGAGTTTTTGATTTAAAATTTTCTATCAGTGGGGTTAAAGTACCTTTCTAACCTGGAGAGGACACATCCACAAACTTCGACTACAATATACTTTTTGTGGAAGAACATGGAACATAGAAATATAGAAAACCTACAGCACAATACAAGCCCTTTGGCCCATAAAGCTGTGCTGAACATGTCTTTACCTGAGAAATTAATTAGGGTTACCCATAGCCCTCTATTTTTCTATGCTGCATGTACCTATCCAGGAGTCTCTTAAAAGACCCTATCATATCCGCCTCCACCACCGTTGCTGGCAGTCGATCCTGCGCACTCACCACTCTCTGTGTAAAGACACTTACTCCTGACATCTCCACTGTACCCACTTCCAAGCACCTTAAAACTATGCCCTCATGCTAGCAATTTCAGCCCTGGGAAAAAGCCTCTGACTATCCACACGATTAATGCCTCTTATCATCTTATACACCTCTATCAGGTCACCTCTCATCCTCTGTCGCTCCAAGGAGAAAAGGCCAAGTTCACACAATCTATTCTCATAAGGCATGCTCCCCAATCCAGGCAACGTCTTTGTAAATCTTCTGTGCACCCCTTCTACGGTTTCCACATCCTTCCTGTAGTGAGGTGACCAGAACTGAGGACAGTACTCCAAGTGGAGTTTGACCAGGGTCCTATATAGCTGGAACATTACCTCTCAGCTCCTAAACTCAATCCCACAGTTGATGAAGCCCAAAGCACTGTTTGTCTTCTTAACCACAGAGTCAACCTGCGCAGCTGCTTTGAGTGTTCTGTGGACTTGGACCCCAAGATCCCTCTGATCCTCCACACTGCAAAGAGTCTTACCATTAATACTATATTCTGCCATCATATTTAACCAACCAAAATGAACCACCTCACACTTATCTGGGTTGAATTCCATCTGCCACTTCTCAGCCCAGTTTTGCATCTCGTTGTAGCCTCTGACAGCCCTCCACACTATCCACTACACCTCCAACCTTTGTGTCATGAGCAAATTTACTAACCCATCCCTGCACTTCCTCATCCAGGTCGTTTATAAAAATCATGAAGAGTGGGGGTCCCAGAACAGACCCCTGAGGCACACCACTGGTCACCGACCTCCATGCAGAATATGACCCGTCTACAACCACTCTTTGCCTTCTGTGGGCAAGCCAGTTCTGGATCCACAAAGCAATGTCCCCTTGGATCCCACGACTCCTTACCTTCTCAATAAGCCTTGCATGGGGTACCTTATCCTGGGATATTTAGTACAAGGAGGCTCCCAACCAATTCAGCAATGTTGTCTGCTCTACTTTCATATTAGAGGCCATGTTCAGCATTTCAATTCAAACATGTCTTTAATAGAAATTATATAGAATTTGTAAAAAAAATTTAAAAAATATTTCATCTATGTTGACTTCCAGAAAGCAAAGTTAAAACATCCTGATGTGATTGACCCGAAGATTGTATAGCATGCAATGCAAATTTAATTTGAAATAGATCTTTCCAAAAACAACAACTGGAGTCATCGACCTACTACATTTTTGATTGAGACTGTGGGAAGTAATTTTCTATTAAGTCCACACCAAGCAATACACATTAAAAATACACTTAGTTAGATGTAGAATTCTGCCACTTATGTGCACAATTGCACATAATACATGCAGAGGTATGTACAGCCAAGCTTCTGCAATATCTCACACTTAACAAGGCTCCCAATGTTAACCACTATTATTATTATTATGTGTCTATGGCCATGATTCTTTTGGTAAGTTTTTATACAGAAGTGATTTCTCGTTGCCGTCTTCTTGTTAATCAAGTGGTTAACTACCACTCAATCTGTTGGGGGTACTTAGAGCCAGATTACTGAATGTGCTGGAACTGGAGAGGGTTCAAAGGAGATTCACAAAAATGATTCCAGTTATAAAATGGCTTGTCATATGAAGAGTGTTTGATGATTCTGGGCCTGTAGACCCTGGAATTTAATCAAGAACCTATCAATCTCTGTCTTAAATACACCTAATGACTTGGCCTCCACAGGTGCTTGTGGCAACAAATTTCACAGATTTACCACACTCTGACTGAAGTAATTTCTCTGCATCTTAGTTTTAAATGGACGTTCTTCAATTGTGTCCTCTTGTCCTAGAATCCCCTACCATGGGAAATAACTTTGCCATATCTAATCCGTTCAGGCATTTTAACATTCGGAATGTTTCTATGAGATCACACCCCCTCATTCTTCTGAACTCCAGGGAATACAGCCCAAGAGCTGCCAGATGTTCCTCATACGGTAACCCTTTAATTCCTGGAATCATTCTTGTGAATCTTCTCTGAACCCTCTCCAATGTCAGTATATCCTTCTAAAATAAGGAGCCCAAAACTGCACACAATATTCCAAGTGTGGTCTTAGGAGTGCCTTATAGAGCTTCAACATCACATCCCTGCTCTTATATTCTATACCTTTAGAAATGAATGCCAACATTGCATTTGCCTTCTTCACAACCGACTCAACCTGGATGTTATCCTGTAGGGTATCTTGCATAATGATTCCCAAGTCCCTTTGCATCTCTGCATTTTGAATTCTCTGCCTATCTAAATAATAGTCTGCCTGTTTATTTCTTCCACCAACACGCATGACTGTACATTTTCCAACATTGTATTTCATTTGCCACTTTTTTGCCCGTTCCCCTAAACTATCTAAGTCTCTCTGCACGCTTTCTGTTTCCTCAGCACTACTCGCTCCTGCACCTATATTTGTATCATTGACAAATTTAGCCACAGCTCCATTAATACCATAGTCCAAATCATTGACATACATCGTAAAAAGCAGCAGTCCCAACACTGACCCCTGTGGAACTCCACTGGTCACCAGCAGCCAGCCTGAATAGGATCCCTTTATTCCCATTCTCTGTTTTCTGCCGATCAGCCAATGCTCCATCAATGATAGTATCTTCCTTGTAATTGTATGGTCTCTTACCTTGCTAAGCAGCCTCATGTGTGGCACCTTGTCAAAGGCCTTCTGAAAATCCAAGTACACCACATCTACTACACTTCCTTTGTCTACCCTGCTTGTAATTTCCTCAAAGAATTGCAGTAGGTTTGTCAGGCAAATCATGCTGGCTTAGGTCTATCTTGTCATGTGCTTCCAGGTACACTGTAATCTCATCCCTAACTAATGATTCCAACAACTTCCCAACCACTGATGTCAACCTAACAGGTCTATAGTTTCCTTTCTGCTGCCTCCAACCCTTCTTAAATAGCGGAGTAACATTTGCAATTTTCCAGTCATCCGGTACAATGCCAGAATCTATCGAATCTTGAAAGATCATCGTTAATGCTTCTGCAATCTCTCCAGCTACTTCCTTCAGAACCCGAGGGTGCATTCCATCAGGTCCAGGAGATTTATCCACCCTCAGACCATTGAGCTTCCTGAGCACCTTCTCAGTTGTAATTTTCGCTGCACAAACTTCACTTCACTGACACTTTTGAATGTCCGGTATACTGCAGACATCTTCCACTATGAAGACTGATACAAAATATGCATTCAGTTCCTTTGCCCTCTCTGCATTTCTCATTAAAATATCTCCAGTGTCATTTTGTATTGGTCCTATAGCTACCCTCAACTCTCTTTTACCCTTTATATACTTAAAAAAGCTTTAAGTATCTTCTTGGATATTAGTTGCCAGCTTCTTTTAATAATTCATCTTTTCCTTCCTAATGATCTTCTTAGTTTTGTTCTGCAAGTTTTTAAAAGGTTCCCAATCCTCAATCTTCCCACTAGCTCTGACATCCTTGTATGCCCTCTCTTTTGCTTTCACTTTGGCTCTGACTTAACTTGTCAGCCACGGTAGTGTCCTTCCCTTTGAAAATTTCTTCTTATTTGGAATATATCTGTCTTGCACTTCCCTCATTTTTCACAGAAACTCCAGCCATTACTGCTCTGCTGTCCTTCCTGCAAATATCCCTTCCCAGTCAACTTTGACCAGTTCCCCTCTCATGCCATTGTAATTTCCTTTATTTCACAGAAAAAATTGACACATTGGATTTTATTTTTTCCCTCTTAAATTTCAATGTGAACTCAGTCATATTGGGATCACTGTTCCCTAGGGGTTCCTTAACCTTAAGCTCTTTTATCACCTACAGATCATTGCAGAACACCCACTCCAGCAAAGTCTAGTGGGCTCAAAACCAAGCTATTCTAAAAAGCCATTCTTCAGACATTCTACAAATTCTCTCTTGTGAGGTCCAGTTTTGATTTGGTTTTCCCAATCCACTTTCATGTTAAAATCTCCAACATTTATCATGATATTGCCTTTCTGAAACACCTTTTCTATCTTCTATTGTAGTTTGTAATCTACATCCCGGCTGCTGTTAGAAGGCCTGTATACAGCTGCCATTAGGATCCTTTTACCCTTGCCATTTATCTTTGGACCATATTCTTAATATTATTTGCTTCCTTTAAGGCTCACATTAAAGGTCAATACAGCTTTATGCACTTGTTGAAATACTGCTTTGCAGACTGACAGGAAAGGACAATGCAGCTTTTAATAGCCATGGACTAGGAAGTGATTTGTTGCAGTACTGTATTATGTTACATCACTTTTTGTGTTCTATTATTTATTCAATCAATTGAGGTTTTATTCCTCTGATTTTGAGCTACAAATAGTGAAATGTATTTATGGTCTCCGCACTTAGTATTAAATTTCTTCTCTTCTAAGGACTATATAATGAAATGTAAGCCAACTTTTTAGATAGTAATCAAATTAGAATTAATTGAATACCCAATCCAAATAATAGTTGTCATATTAATATTTGATATAGTTATTTATTAATAGCAAAATATAGAAAAGATTGGGAATAATGTTTAAAGCAATACCACCTGAAGCTCTTTACCTCTGCCAAAGAGTAAATGATTGGCCAAAGTAACTGTCTTTTGACATGTTTACATTTTAAACTTTATTTATATTTGAAATGTGAAAAAATGATAAGTTAACATAAGTATTAGATGAGTTGGTCATAATAAAAGAGGAAATACTCAAAAGCTTTCCACCTTTGGAAATAGATATATCACCAAACCAGGTGAAATGTATTTCAGGCTGACAAAAGAAGCAAGGCAGAAAATTACAGTTGTTCTGTTTAAAATTTTTCAGGACTTGATGCAAGGTTTTGACCCAAAACATCGACAATTTCTTTCCTTCAACAGATGCTGATTGATCCACTGAATTCCTCAACTAGTTTGTTTGTTGCTATACAATAACTCAGGGTTTGAGTAATGTGTATCGTCACTGCCTTATAGAAAAGGCATGATTACACGAGAGTGTACAGCAGAGATTTACTGTAAAAGTGTTATCCAGATTGGAAAATTGTAGCAATGAGAAAAAATAATGCAAACTAGAGAGGCTTACTTTGGAACAGAGGTGTCAAAATGTCCGGATATGATCCATGTGTGAAGAGAGAGAATGAAGCGTGTCAATAGTTCACTGATTTTAATCAGAACTGTTGCAGAGTTTAAAGGGAAAGAAAAACAATAAATACTAGGACAACAGGACCGTTGACTAACACTCTCAAACTGAAAGTTAAATGCCAACACCGCGGCTGGGTGCAGTAACTAAATACTAAATGAATACCACTGCTTTACAGCATCTGTGGAAACAGTAGTTCTCTTTTCCCAACAAGGACAAGGTAGCTAGGCAGGGAGTGTAAACGTTGCTGTGCTCTGGGTTAAGTCTCGACAAGACTAGAATGAAAAATGGGAGTTAAATACCACCATGATGAGGCAGTAATTAGCTGGAACATGCATACTCATGAACGCTATTACTGAACTTGTAGCGCAGCCTGCCTGTGGGGGCATGTAAACCTTGCAGCAGAGTCCGTGGTTGTGACAAGAGGAAGCAGAGAGAAAGTTTAATTAATGGCATTTTGACAGTCTTAGAGTGTTAAAAGAAGGGACTATTTACTTTATCAGTGGTGTTAATAAACACAGGAAGAATGGACTTTGAATAACTAGCACAAATATGAGAGAATTTGGAAGAGATTTTTCACCCTGAGTAGTAAAACTCCGGATCTCACTGCCTGAAATAGTTGTAGATTCAGAAACTCTAAATGCACTGAAATTGTACATGAAGCACAAAGATCTGAAGACCTATGGTGCAGATAATGCAAGAGGACAATTGGCTTGGGAGCTCATTTTTGATCAGCATAAGTCTACTGGACTGAATAACCTTTTGTATTATCAAATTTCTGTGATTCTATGGACATCATTGTTGAGACCAGAATTTATTTTTCATCACTAAATGTCAGTGAGCAGTCAGTAAAGTGTCACCTTCTTGAACCACTGCAATCCTGCTGAAGGTACTTTTTATGATGCTTTTGGATGGGATGTTCCAGAAATTGGACCCATTGACAATGAATGAAGTATTCAAAGTCAATGTCAGAGTGGTGTGCAACTATGAGAAAAACTTGCAAGTGCTATTTCTAGGCTACCCTTTTCCTTTTAGGTGATAGAACCTATAGTGCTATCAGACCAGCCTGAGCAATTAACTGCAATGCATTTTGTTGATGATACTTATAGCATTTAGCTGGCCGGTGGTGTTGTGGCATCAGCAGCAGACTTCGAGGTGAGTAGTCCTAGGTTTGAATTCAGCTTTCTCCTTGCACGCTTTCCATCTGTGCTGGGTTAGCATTGAGCTAGCAACTCGGCCTCGTAAAAAAAACAGGCAAATGCTACGGAAACAGCAAAAATGCCACCCGATGTATCACAAGACGCGTAGAGGAACAACAACTTTTAACAGTCACAGTGTGCTGCTGGTGGATCATGCATTGATCGAGAAAGCTATTTTGTTTCAGATGGGATTTAGCTTATATCCTTTTAGAACTGCACTCATCCAAGCAAGTGAAAATTTAATGTCATTGTACTCCTGCCTGGAGCATTTGGCATGTTTATGGCGGAGCGGCTTTGGATGGTATTATCATCATCAGTCACTTGGCACAAGACATTCAGCCTTGAATCTGTTGTAGTCTACTGGTGAGTCCAGTTGATTTTTTGGTCAAGGTTGAAGTAGGTACTCAGTGGTCATGTTGTCATTGAATGTCAAGGTGATTCTTTTCTATTGTATCTGTTTATTGTCTAGATAGAAGTTCATGGGGCAAACCTTACATATCAATTATCAGTCCATGCCTGAATGTTGTTTGGATCTTACTGCATGCTGGGCATGAACTGTTTCAGTTTCTGAGGAATTCAAAAGCATCATTTCCAGATCAGACCACTATCAAAGGAAAATCACTGATGAAACAGCTGAAGATGATTGAACCAAACACATTACTCTGAAGAACCTCTGCATGTGATGTCCTGGCACTGAGGTCATTGAGGTCATTGGCATGTATCTTTGAATTTGTCCTCCTTGTGATCATCAATTTCAGTTTACCAGGGCTCTTTAACATCAAATATTGTTATGACATCTCACTTTAGCTCTGGTATTCAGCTTTTTGGTCCATGTGTGCAAGTTATTAGAGTGTGACAAAAACATCGTCAAAACACTTTATTGGTAATTGAACCTTAGAGTGATTGGATGGCAATCAGCCAGATGAGATTGGTTGCACTTTTTGTGAACAATACTTATTTTCACATTGTTTTCACACTGTTAACTGAATACCAGTGTCAGAAGTCTTGGCATGAGGAGCAGCAAGTTAAGGGCTGCTACTTGTCATTATTATGGTGAGAAGTATTATCTGACTATAAGAACGTAAGACTGCAATAACAGAACAAATTAAGGCAATGGTAAGTCATCTGCCCATTCAAGGCTTCACATCCTTCTGGAGTGGAATCTCCTTCCCGGAGATTCTCCACCCTCTGACAAAGGCATTACGTCTCATCACAGTTGTAAATTGATGGTAGAGGACTCAGGAGGTAGAAGCTGAGATGGATTGTCAACTGGACACCTCCAGTTGCACAATGGATGTGTATGCTTCAACCTTGCTTTTATTGCTCAGGTAATAACCCCAGTTTCATTGAAAGTGGTAATGCTTTAGAGTTACCTTTATACACTAGCTTTTTGATTGTTCACAATATCAGCTATCTGTTGTAATTATTCTATTACCCACCAGCATAAGCTAAATGTAGAAAAGTGAATACAGTTAACAGCCAATGTTGTTACATATGTTTACATGAATGAGAATGTATTTCTCCTACAGTAAATGTACTCTACCATCTTTATATTCCTCTCCTGAAGGCATAAACTCACATTTGTGATAGTTTCATTGGTTCTGGTCTTTTTCGACCTTCTTCCAATAATTTTGTAGTGACAAACTATTCCCAGGAAGAGTTGGAATTGGTTGGGTAATTTCACAGTCAGTCAAGCCTATTGGCTGTATTAATGTAGAAAAAGAGATTGATTTTCTGCATGTAATATTGTAGGCACCACCTAGTTCAGGAGGAGGTGAGAGTAGCAGCGGAGGAGACGAGAACTTGCAAGGCAGTAGGAATGAAGCAACAGGGAGCTTGGACAAGATGGGAGAATGCGGTTGAGAGGAAAGTGACCTGGGCTGAGATTTGGAAAGCCTAGCCGCACCACATCCAATTTCTCGTCTAGACAGTGTGTGATGTGCTTCCAAGCCCATCAAACCTGCACACATGGGGCAAAGCAGAGTCATCTGCGTGCCCACTGTGTTCCAAGGTAGGAACCCTGGAGAACATCCTCAGCGGCTGCACAAGGGCACTTGGTGAGGGATGGTACCGATGGAGGCATGATCAGGTCCTGAAGACCATCACTGAAGCCATCAGCGCAGGAGTTGAGTGGGTGAAGTGGTCCTGACCCTCTAAGCAGGCCATTGCCTTTGTCAGAGCTGGGGAGCAGCCAATACCTGCCAAAAGAACATCTGCAGGCATCCTGACCTCTGTAAGGGACCGACAGCTGTTGATGGACCTCGAAAGGCAGCTGAAGTTCCCCAACCATATTGCAGCCACCACCCTGTGACCAGACATTGTCCTTGTGTCTGAGTCTGACAAGCAGGTGGTGATGCTGGAGCTGACAGTCCCTTGGGAAGATCACTTGGGAGAGGCCTTTGAAAGAAAGCTCTCGAAGTACACAGGACTGGTCAGCTGCCAGCAGGCTGGATGGAGAGCGAGGTGTCTCCCAGTGGAGGTTGGTTGTAGGGGATTTGCAGCTCATCCCTTAGCCAGAGCCTTCAGCAATTTGGGTATCGAGGGAGAGAGGAAGAGGAGAACCATCCACAGTACCACTGATGCGGCAGAGAGGGCCTCAGGATGGCTGTGGCTCAAAACAGGGGAGCCATGGAGTCATAAGTAGCTAGCCATCTAGACACAAGCTGTCTGGATCAGCCCCGGCTGGGTCACCTGGAAGAGGGTGTATGATGTTGAAAGACTCAAAACACCCGATGATTCCAGGAACATCACTGAAGATGTGTCCAGAGGCATCAGTAGATGTATGTACACAGCAGTATCCTGCACTTAGGTATTTTATGTCAAAAACAAACTGATTTATGAGAAGTTGTGATAGCATCTGCTGTATTTGCTGCATTCTTTAACTGAACTATTTTGACTATATCGGTCTTGTTAGCTGCCTAGAAATATGCCTGTAACTCATTCGTTGACAGTGTTAACAATAGTAGCCTAAACAGAAATGGGAAAAATCAAATAAAAATGTCCAATGAACATAAATTATACAGTCAGAAAAATGCAGTAAGGCACTGCTTTTTATTCAAAGAAATTTAACTTCCCATAAAAAAGAATCATAGTAGAGATTCTTAAAAAACAAAGATGTGTTTTCAAGTGGGAATGGATTAAAGTGCATGCAGATTTTAACATTTTGTTTCCCCACAAGGCATGAAGCATTTCACTTAAACAACACCACATGCATTGAAGTAATTGCACGTGGTTTTTGAAATATGATAGTGAGCTTTCAATGTGCAGCCATCTAAAAGTAGAATCAAGAGAAACTATTTAATCCTATTTAAAATATTGTTTTATTTGTAACTTTGATCCAGGGTTGTGCCATTAATGGAGCTGACTGAATCTACAACTCTCCGCAGCCTCCTGCCATCCTCTGCATTGGAACCTCTATACCAGGTTATGATGCAAGTGCACAAAATGTTCACCACCATGCAGCTATAAAAGGGTCTTTGGTGACATATTAAATTTCCTCAAACTCCTAACAAAATAGAGTTGCTGTCATGTGCCTTCTTTGTGATTTCATCAATGCATTGAGCCTGAGACAGATCCTCCGAAATATTCACATCCAGGAATGTAATGTTGCTCACCTTTTCCATTGTTCATACTTCAAAGAAGACTCGAGTATGTTCTTCTGTCTTCCCCTTCCTGAAATCCACGATCAACTATGTGGTATTGCTGATGTTGAATGTAAGGTTTAAAGATGGTGCCAGTGGACAATGTGACTAACGGTGATGTCCTGCAGACAGTTCATGAAACTGCTTTTTTTACTTCTTCTTCTTCTTCTTCTTTCAAACATGATTCCATTACCATACTGTGTGTGATTGGAAATTGTGATTTACATTTTGATGGTGTGTATTTCGGCCGATAGAGTGATCTGGCGCTTTGCAGTCTCTGAGTGAGCGCGGTGAGGTTTGGAACTGAGTTTGCGGCCTGGAGGCCCAGAAGGCTAGAGGTAAGCCAAGATTAACTCCACTGCTTCTCTCCAATTGAGGTGTTGAGAAAGATTAAAGTCGATGAGGACAAGAGCAGAGGACAGGTGGGTGTTTGCCATCACCTACTTAAATATGACAGGTCTCTCTCTCTCTCTCTCTCTCCCTCTCACCAGCTGCTGTGGGAGGAACGTGCAGGAGTCCTGGGATCCATGTTGCAAGAATTGATCAGCAATTCTATGGACTCTTTGGGAAACTTTTGAGATTCATGTTGCATGTGTTTCTGGTTACTCTGTTTTTGTTGGTTTTTGGGTGGTTTGATCCATGCAGACTGAGGCACTTTGGTGAAGAATGGCCTTGCAGCCTGCAATGGGCTAGCAACACAGCGCTGAACTGAACTAAACTGAATACTACTGGACTGCTGCTTTGATGTTCGATATTCTATGTGCTGCTCCCTCGCTTTTTGAAGTTTGCGCGATTTGTTCCTTTTTTCTCGCATTGGGTGTTTGATGTTGTCTTAGATGGGTACCATTCTGTTTCGTTGTTTCGTGGCTGCCTGTAGAAAGATGAATCCCAGAGTTATATTCTGTATACATACTTTGAGCATTTAATTTTTTTTTATTTTATTGCGATACAACACAGAATAGGCCCTTCTGGCAAACCCCAATTTAATCCTAGCCTAATTACAGGACAAGTTACAATAACAAATTAACCTACCAGACCTGTGAACCAGTACACCTTTGGACTATGGGAGGAAACCGGAGCACCCAGAGGAAACCCACGCAATCATACACATTCCTTACAGGCAGTGGTGGGAATTGAACCCATGTTGCCTGTACTGTAAAGCATTGTGCTAACCACCACAGTGAAGCTGACTGAGTCTACAAACCTCTGTAGACTCCTGCTAACTTTTGCAATGGAACCTCTATACCAGGTTGTGATGCAAACAATCAAGATGTTCATCACATTACAGCTATAAAAGTTTGCAAGGGTCTTTGTTGACATATTAAATTTCCTTGAACTCCTAACGAAGTAGAGCCACCAGCATGTGCTTTCTTTGTGATTGTATCAATATGTTGAGCTGAGGACAGATCATCTGAGATGTTGACATCCAGGAATGAAATGTTGTTTATCCTTTTCATATTTTGAAGATTTTGATTCTTTCAATCTTTTGAGGTTGTTGTTGTGACACCACGTAACCAGCCGATCTACCTCACTTCAGTGCATCTCCTGTAAGCTCAATGCATGGTATTGCAAGGACTGCAGAGGTTGAAGGTTCAGCCAGCTTCATCATGGAAATAACTCTCACCACCACTGAGGATGTCCTTAAGAGCCAGTGCCCCAAGAATGTGGCATCCATTAAGGACC